>NW_020954576.1:37787481-37927012 GCF_900497805.2 Vombatus ursinus
CTCTCTCTCTCTCTCTCTCTCTCTCTCTCTCTCTCTCTCTCTCTCTCCCTCTTTGACAAAAACAGAGCACATAATAATTTCTTCACTTATTTAACAGGTACAACAACCTCCCATGGAGAAGAGGATGGGAAGTCAACTTCTAGAAAAGCATAATAAAATGCCTTGCTCCCCAATTTGGTTTTTTGGTTTGTTTGTTTGTTTGTTTGTTTTTAGGCAATTGGGGTTAAGTGACTTGCCCAGGGTCACACAGCTAGTAAGTGTCAAGTGTTTGGTCTGAGGCCGGATTTGAACTCAGGTCCTCCTGAATTCAGGGCCAGTGCTCTATCCACTGCACCACCTAGCTGCCCCTTTGCTCTCCAATTTGGAACACACACACACAGACATTCCATATCTGGTTCAGATCTTTTAGTAATGTGATGAAGAGATAGACTACCATCTATGACTAGACTATGGGTACTTAGCTGGAACTAGAGTACATTCAAAAGGTACTAACTAGCAAAAGCCAGGTAGCTAGGTGGCATGGTGGGTAGAGTGCCCAGGCCTAGAGTCAGGAAGACTCATTTTCCTGAGTTCAAATCCGGCCTCAGACAATTACTAGATGCTGTGTGATTCTAGACAAGTCACTTCACTGTTTCAGTTTCCTCATCTATAAAATGAGCTGGAGAAGGAAAGGGCAAACCACTCCAGTATCTCTGCCAAGAAAATCCCAAATGGGGCCACGAAGAGTTGGACACAAATGAAACAACTAAGCCACAAAATGCAAGGCTTTTATTTTGTTCTGGATCTTTCTGGTCTAGCTGCTTTTCAAGTGCATGTTTTTAGGACAGTGGGCCCTAGGTTTATGGGGTGGGGAGTGGAGGGGTGTGATGGTAAATGTTTTATAGTTACTATTTTTACTATGCTATCTTAGTAAATATTTATGCTAAGAAAAAAGCAAACAAACAAAAAATCTCTTGGGAAAAGTCTTTCCAAGTATCCTTTCATCCTACAAAAAGGTTTTTTTTCTTTTTTAAAGACTGAATCTCACTATTTCACCCAGACTGGAAAGGGCCTTCTCATGGGTCAATCACACTACCACTGATCATTACGGGAGCATATTCCATTTCCAACCTAGGCTGGTTCTCTCCTCCTTAGGCAACTTGGTAGCTCCCCAGATCCCATTGGACTATTTTGATACTGGGTTAAAGCATACACTTAATCTATCTTAGCCCACTGCTAAAATATTTACCAGCTAGCCTTAGCCTCCCAGGTAACTGGGACCTACAGGTGTGTACCACCACACCCACCAGAGAGCTTTAAAAATTCTCCTTGTACCAGAAGTCCTCCCTCCCATACTGATTTCCCATACCGACTCTTATCATAATCCCATGATAAGTGTCCTTCTCAGCTTGAAAGAAATGCAATTGCCAGAGTATTTAGCAATCTATGCATCCTTGAAGGCAATTAGTCCAGTCTTGCCAGACTGTTAATAGTAGTAGTAAATAGATTGAATTTGTCTGGTATTCACATCTCATCAGTTCCCTCTGCCTCTCAGACCGGAGGGCAGGGCCATGGGCTCCAGGGCTTTTATTTAAGGAATCTGGCACAGTTTTTCTCCACTGCTACACTATTTTTGCACTTCTTTGGAATCCCAGGTCATGCCCGCACTTTGAGTACCTGAATGAACCCTATCCACTCCCAGTTTTTCAACTTCTTTCTTGTATTGTCTTCTACCATTAGATTGTAAGTTTCCTGAGGTCAGGGACTATCTTTGTTTCTATTTCTATCTGTATCCCTAGTGTTTAGCATAGTGCTTGGCACACAATTGGCACAGAATGTTTATTGACCGACTAACTAGTAAACTTTTGGAAGCTGTGTATTTAGACTTCTCTTTGGAAAGCAATCAGAAGTACAAGGACATGGCTGCACATGTATAATCTATATCAAATTGCCTCCTCAGGGAGCGATGAGGGGAAAAAGGGATGGGGGGACAGAATTAAGGGACTCAAACTTTCAAAATACAAATGTTAAAAATTGGTTTTACATTTAATTGAAAATATGTATAATTTTTTTTAAAGAAAAGAAGATACAGTGGACAGAGGCAAATAAAGTAAAAGACAGTTCTTTAGATTAAAAAAAAAAAGCATATGGAAAGTATGCTTGTACTGCCTGACCACTTTATCCAGTCTACAAAGGACCCCCCCTACCCCACACAAAATCAGAGGACCTCTTTGGTTTGTAGCTACTTTGACCAAAGTGTTATGGGGGAAATATTTCTCTTTGAATGACATCCCTATCAGGAGCTTCTTTAATTAGGGTAGAGATTTTGAGAGTAAATCAACTCACACAAACACTTCATGTAGCACAAATCTAGAGCCATCACTATCGCCATGGAATGTTCCAGCTAGGACACTTCAAATGCATCTTCTTAAATATATAGAAAACAGTCATCTCACAGAAAATGGCATTATCGAGCCAAGATATAAATTATCTGGAACATGATTCTGATGCCACTGGGATTTACCTCCATATTTGTGCAAGAACTTTGCCTGCCCACTGACCTATGGAAATGTTTGGAATGTTGGGAGAATGGAAAAGACCACGAAGTCGTGTGAGCTGAGCTAAAAGAAAAAGATCATGAAACTTTTAAAAAGTCTTTCCCTGTTCCTGCCACTAGGTGATTCCCTCTACATTAGAAAGATTTTAAAAAGCAGTTTTCTGCTTAAATGTGTTTTCTTTTCTCTCTGTATTCTCCAAGTTTTCTCTTGTTTTCTCTGTTGGCTTGCAAGAGAAAAGAAATTGGCAAAAAATATGTTGACAGATAATAAGTACCCTTGATTTGGGGAGTACAGAAAACATTCCTTCCCTGTAGCCTGCTCATAGTCATTGTAAATACCTTCAAAAGATGATCGTAAATACATCTAGTGATTAGAAGAACTGAATTAGAATTAATTAACAGACTCATAAAGTGACATGATACTCTCCTGTTATCTTTTGGCTCTTTTTAAAGAGATCTCCATTGCTAAAAATGCCAAGCTACAAATAAAGTTATGAGTTCAAGCAGGATAGGTTATCATTGGAAGTCTATCACTTCTGAGAAACAATTTTTTTTTTGTGAATCTTTAAGCAATTATTGTCTTAAGAACTGTCTTCTGTGATAACACAACCTTTTTAAAAAAAATGATTATCCATGGCAGTTTAATTTTTTCAAATTACTTCAATCATTGTTGCCTCATTACAACTCTAATTTGTTTTCATTGTATTCTCTGCTTCAAAGAAGAAGAAGAAGAAGAAGAAGAAGAAGAAGAAGTTTCTTGTCCAGGTTCTAGGTTCCAAAATAAAATGGTGGCGAAGCTGAGACCCAGAACAAATTTGCCTAAGGAGATGACAAGCAATATCATCATGTCATAATTTAAGCTCAAGTTCCCTTTTTCTCACTTTCAATTGCAATTTTCATCCAGTCATTGGGGCACATATCTGAGCATCCCAAGATCTGGGTTACTTGACACAATAGAATAAGAAAATAACAATAATTAAGAGAATTTCGAGAGGCCTGTGTGCACAGGCCACCAAAGAGCTATTAACTTGAGGAGAGATGAACATTACACCAATAGCAATTCCCTTATCTCAGAGAATGAGTCATAGGCTTTTAAAGCAGAAGGGACCTTAGTATCAAGTTATCACACTTATTTCTACCTCTGTTTCTTCATCTCTAAAGTGAAGAGACTGAATTAGATGATCTCTAAGGTACCTTCCAGTTCCCACTGTCACCCAATGTTCTTGTCCAATCCCTTAATTTTAAAGAGGAGGAAAGTATGATTCAGACAGGAGAGGACCTATGAAATTCTTTCTAACTCAAGTTTTGTGTTTCTGGGGAAATGTCACATAACAAAGATCTCACTGAAAACATTGGCTCTGGACCCCCTGATTACATTTCCCTAGATTCATTAGGGGGTGACCACTTTTGCAAGTCATGCTCAAACCTCTGATATTCTGGAGATTCCACCAATTAGTGCTAGCTCCTTTGCTTCTTTCATTAAGGGAAGGGGATAGAATAAGCACTTATTAAGCACCTACTATGTACCAGGCACTGTGTTAAGTGTTTTTTACAAATATTATCTAATTTGATCTTCACAACAACCTTGAGAGGTAGGTGCTGTTGTTATCACCATTTTACAGTTGAGAAAACTGAGACAGACTGAGGTTAAGTAACTTAGCTAGGGTCACACAGCTAGTAAGTGTCTGAGGGCAGATTTGAACTTGTCTTCTTGATTCTGGCACATAGTAGATGCTTAATAAATGTTTATTATTGATTGATTGATTGATTCCAGGCCCAGCATTCTATCCACTGAGACACCAATTGCCTTTAGAGGCAAAGGTAGTCTCTTTCAGTAGTCCAACTCTCTGATTTTAGTTACAGATTATAGTTGCCCATCTCCCTCACATCCTTGAGGCCTGCAACAAGTTTGGGGGAACCTTCTCAGTGGAAATTTTTTTTGAGAGGCTAGCCTAGCAGAGGGAGAGATCTTGCTTTATCTATAGGGGAGATTCTACTTCTTGTTGTTTTAGCTATTTTGATCATTGTGTTTCAATATAATTTGTTCCCTTCGAAATTCTATGTTTTTCATTTTATATATTTAAAAATATTCTGAGAGGGGGTCCATAGGCTTAATCAGACTGCCAAAGTGTTCTACAACACACACACACACACACACACACACACACACACACACACACACACACTATTAAGACCCCTGCCCTAAGAAGAGAAACAATCACTCACCCTTGGGTAAATTCATGAAATTGATTTGGGTATTTCTTTAATGAACCCCACTCACAACAAAGATAATGGTTGAAAGAGGCTGAGGAGGGCAGAAAGTGCTTTGGAAAGTCAGGATGTCTCCTTTAAGGAAGCATGACTATTTCAGAAGATCAAATATGTGCACCAACATTTGAACAGATTTGAAGTTTCAATTCGCCAGTATGGTATGATATTGGCCCAAATTTAAATAACCAGAATTGTAAGGGAATTTAGAAACACTACCTATTTAGGCAGGTAGGGGAAACTGGAAGAGTGTACCCTTACTTGGCTGGGGAAGAAACAGATTAGGAAAGTAAATTTAAATTCTGAGCCTCCAGGCAAATTTTTTTGAAAGGATCTTTCTTATCTTTTGTTAATTGAGAACAAATATCTCTAACTAACCGGGGCAATCCACTAGAGAGGGACACACCTTTAATACCTGAGTCACTGACCGCCCCCCAGCCTTACTTCCTGGCAATACTTATGCTTACGGTTCCAATGCTCTCTTTAGGAGAAAGGCTTCCCTAGTAGAGAGACAAACCTATGGGAGTCAGAAGATCCAGGTTCTAGTTTTGGCTTTGGTAATTAATTTCTCTGAGCTGTAATTGTATTACTTACAAAATGACCCAACTCTCTGAGATGCTTTCTGAATTGATTTCCAGCTCTAACATTCCATGATTATTTAGCTATTAACATTCTAGAAAGGTGTCCCTTCTTATCAAACTGCTTTTCCCTTTCTGTTCCACACCAGAAGCTAGATTGCGGTATCCTCAACCTCCACTCCTCTTCCCCATAACTCTCTTGAGATTAGGTATATTTTTTTGTGGCAGATCTCCCAAGACTCCTGCTTAGAGACAATGCCACCCATCTTTTGGTTTCTTTGAAAGACAAGTTAAAGGATTCTAGCAGATCCACTGTCCCTCTGTTGAAGAAGCTCATTGAAATCAACCTGCTGGATTGAAATGAAGGTCTCCTGAGTGCAGAACAGGACAGAACAGGACAGGACAGGAGAGAATACTTGGTTTTCCCCCTTGTCTCTCCCTCTACTTAGGGAGTGAGTAAAAAAAAACTGTCCCTCTTCACTTGTCCTGACAGAAGGCAAGAATGAATGGATCAAAAGATAAGAAAAAGCAGGTAAAAGGAAATAAGGTCTGCTGGCCAATTCTTGATAGATATTAAAAAAAAAAAAAAAAAAGGTACTGCATTTGCATTCCGGGTAGATTGGTGGGAGTTAAATAGAAAATAAAATCATTCTCCTTCCTCAAGCACCTTGCTACTGGAGTGTTAATTCAGGAGTTCGGGGGCATATAAAAGGGAGAAAGAAAGAGAGAGAGACAAAGAGGAGAAAAAGGAGGAGGACGAGAAGAAGGAAGAAGAAGAAGAAGGAGAAGG
Source organism: Vombatus ursinus (assembly GCF_900497805.2). Taxonomy (NCBI): domain Eukaryota; kingdom Metazoa; phylum Chordata; class Mammalia; order Diprotodontia; family Vombatidae; genus Vombatus; species Vombatus ursinus. Next base: position 37,793,654 of record NW_020954576.1, read on the forward strand.
AGAAGGAGAAAAGAGAAGGAGAAAGAGAAGAAAGAGAGGGAGAGGGAGAGAGAGAAGAAGAAGAGAGAGGAGAGAGAGAGAGAGAGAGAGAGAGAGAGAGAGATTCTGTGAACCAGTTTGCCACCTAAGGGCCAGCCTAACTATTTCTTGAGCAGGTCACTTCTGGAATGTTGACCATCAGGTGATTTTTATTTTTTATTTTTTTTGGCCAGAACTCCCCAAGTGGAGACATTGTAAAACTCCTAGAACAAAAACTCCTCCCATTGACCGTGATGCAACTCATCTGTAATTTATAGGCTTAGAGAATTGCCTGGGGACACTAAGAGGTAAAGCAATTTCCCCAAGGTCAACTAGTATGAGTCAGTAGAATTTGGACCCAAGTCATTCATTTGTTAGTTTGCTTTTACTTCAAATCCAGCATTTTATCTTATACCACAGTGCTTCTTAGCTCTTCGTCTAATTATCTAAAATTTCTTCTGGAAAAGCTAAAGTGATCTGGATAATTCAGGATGATTTTTTTTTTTTTGATGCATTAAATAACAGTGCAATAGAAGACAGACCAATGAGGACCCAGACTTCAGTGACATGCATAGCATTTTTTTGCCTGATGCAATAGCCCAGGTAGATTATGGTGAACTTAATTCCACACATGCATCATGGAGAACCCTCCCTGCCTTATACCTTAGAGCAATTTCAGGTATTCTGCCAGTTTGTTTGCTTATTATGTGGCAAAGAAGGTTTTCTTGATTAGCTGCTGAACAGAATGGAGAGTGCATTAGAAAGGAACTCACCAGTTAAAACAATCTTGCTCTCTCTGGCTGTGTTTGAGTGAAGAGGAATAAATGCTGTAAGCCTTTTGGTGGGGAGAGAGTCCTTTATCTATCTCCCAGCCAGGACTGTCCATAATCGATGAACACATGGTTCTGCTATTGTTTCTGACCGAATTGTTTCTATTCTATCCTGCTCTTAGGTGAAGGAGTGTTAGAGACAGCTGCAATTTAGTGAACCTGGAAAGGTCAGAAGAGTGAGCTGACAAAGATCGAAGAATGGGAGTCCATATTGGGGTTTGCTGGCAACCAAGACTAGATGAGACACCAGCAACTTGCGTTGACCCAAAATATCAGTTGATTGAAGGAGATCAAAATGCTCTGTTCTGAAGCAAGAAAACAATTCATCCTGAGCCTATATTGCATTCTGAAGTGAACTTAGTGTCACAAATGCTTTGTAGCAACCATTTTAAGTGCACTCTCCCCCAAGGGCCTGGGGTGGTAGAGGAAGAGTATATCCAATATATCTGAATGAAAGGAGGACTATTTTTGTACTTTGGTTCTTGTTATGTCTTCTTAGTAAATATCAGTTTGTAAAAGCTAATTGATGGGGGCAGCTAGGTGGACACTTACTAGCTGTGTGACCCTGAGCAAGTCACTTAACCCCATTGCCTAGCCCCCCCCCAAAAAAAGCTAATTGATGTTAGCTGGTTAAATAGTTGGGCAATCAATGATAATGGGGAGATGCTAATTATGACTACCAATTGATATTGGAGAGAACACACCAGACTGATGGTTTGACCTATTAGCATTAGAAAGACAGCCACAACCTCTCAGTGGGACCCATTATTGCACTGAGGGTGCAATATAAATAGCCAGCATCATAAAGTACCAATTCATTCTTTCTTTTTTTTTAAATTAATTTATTTAGATTTATCAACAATCACTTCCATATGCTTTTGAGTTTAAAATTTTTCTCCCCCTTCCTCCCCACCACCGTCCTCAAGACGGCACACAATCTGATATAGGCTATAAATATATACATTGTTATTAAACATATTTTCAGATTAGTGATGTTGTAAGTAAAAAATTAGAACCTATAGGAGGAACCACCAGAAAGAAGAAACAAAACTTAATGGAAGAGAAAAAAAAATAGCAAATAGTATGCTTTGATCTGCATTCAAATTCCATAGTTCTTTCTTTGGATGTGGCAATTCATTCTTTCAAATGAGAGTTGGGATATTGATTGCTAGAGTTGTTCTACAGGAAGGCTGAAACTCAACAAACACTGAAAAAGGACCTAATATATCCAAAGTACCATATTGGACTCTGGGGCTAAAAAGTTGAAAAATCCCTCAGTCACTGCCCTCAAAGATATTCTAGTCTAGCAGGGGAAGTGAATTTACAGAAATAACTTTAACATGTAATCTGAGCACCAAAGCCCATTGGTATGGGACTCTCTCCTCCTTGGTGGAAATCAATGCCCTGGGCCTGAGTGAAGGGCAAGGTGGAGTGGGTGAGAGGGGGTGAAGAGAGGATCCTGCTTGGAAACTCTTCTATCTCCTCTGTTTTCTGAGAGTCTCTTCAGACTCTTCCAGCTCTGCAGTCACTTCAGGTGCTTCTGCCTTCCAGCTTCAAGAAAGAAGATGGAAGATACCAACTCGACTTTAGGAAGGAAAAGACTCTAGAAAGAAGCCAACATGAGAGGAGTTGGCAGTTTCCATTATGTCGCTATCTCTAGTCTATTACATTAGAAACTTAGCAGAACTTCCCTTGGGGTGAGATCTAGGATGAGATCTAAGATGAGCTCAGCTAGGAGCTGTTACCTCACTCCCAATGGGTGAACTTTTTTGTTCTATATTACTCTTCTACGTATAAATCCTCGAATTTCTATTTTATACGAACTTGGATAAGTGGATTTCTTTACTATTTCTTACATGTGTTCATGGTAGAACTAGTAGTTGGTGGAAAGGGAGTCAAACCTTGGATATAAACCTTGGGGTCCTGTACCTCCATTAAATAAGAGGATTTCAAAAAAGCCTCTACTAGCTGTGTGACCCTGGGCAAGTCACTTAACCCCAATTGCCTTAAAAAAAAATCTGGAAAGACTTGTATGGGCTGAGTGAAGTGAGCAGAGCCAGGAGAATGTTGTACACAGTAACAGCCACATTGTGTGATGACTAACTTTGATAGACTTAGCTCTTCTCTGAAATTCAAGGATCTAAGACATCTCCAAAAGTCTCATGATAGAAAATGCTATCCACATCCAGAGAAAGAACTATGCAGTCTGAATGCAGATTCAAGCATACTATTTTCTCTTCTTTCTTCTTCTGTTTTGTTTTGTTTCTTCTTTCTTGTGGTTCCTCTTATTGGTTCTAATTCTTCTTCACAACATGACTAATGTGAAAATGTTTAATAGGAATGTGTATGTAGAGCCTATATCAGAATGCACGACGCCTTGGGAAGGAAGGAAGAGAGAGAGGGGGAGAAAATTTAAAACTCAAAAGCTTATGGAAGTGAATGTTGAAAACTAAAAATAAATTAATTAAAAAAAGAAAAGAAAGAAACCATGCATAGAAGTTAGGTTGAATCTGAAAACCACATCCCCTAACTAATAATATTTAAGAGAACAGATAGGTAATTCTAGCCTGGCACCTTATGTCTGAGGAAAGTAAAGTAGCCAAGCTTCTAGTTCTAACATCCTACTTTCCCTCCTGGCAGGAATGGAAGCCCCCCTTGGAGCAAGATAGGGGGAAAAGAGATTTTTGTCTCCCTTTGAGGCACACAATGCCCCACATGTTATGTGTGGGAGACAACCCTCATCACAAATATAAATTAGAATATGAATGCCAAGGAGAAGTACAAAGTGCTATGGGAAAGTCAAAGACTCCCTTTCTTGGAGGACAGTTAGGACATGGCTTTGTGGGAGAATTTTTATTTCAAATTAGTAGCCCAACTTTATTATTGTTGTCAATTAAATATCACTAATAATGCATAATGTTAAAAATCATAGCATGTAACATGAGGAATGATGATTTAGTAGGAAGCAAATGGTGCTATGAAAAGAATACTTTATTTAGAGTTAGAGATGTTGGATTCAAATCCTGACTCTGCTATTTAGTGCAAGAGTAATCTTGGGCAAGGCAATTAACTTTGCAGGGCTTCAATTTCCTCATCAAATATTCATACCTTTTATCCCAGTGATCTAACTATAGCAAATAATACAAGGAGATCAGAAACATAAAGAGGATTCGTATACTTCAACAGAATCACTTTCTTTGGTAGCAAAAACCCGAACATCTATTTTTTGGAAATGGCTTAAAATTGTGATATATGGATATAAAGAAATATTACTATTCTTTATCCATAAAGAATAATAAATGTCAAAATTTCAGAGAAAAATGGGAAAACATATAAATTGATAGAGTGGAAGGAAAAAAGCAGAACTAAAGGAACAACACACCCAATGACTATGATAATTAAATGAGAAGAACAGTAAAAGCAAGTTGTACTCTCAATAATCATAATGATCCAACTGGGCTGAAGAGAACAGATTACTGAACTCTCCTTCTGGGAGAGAGGTAAGGGCCCACAGGTGGGGAATATTGCATATGCCTTCAGACACATTGTTTTTCTTTGTTAGAAAGGTAGGTTCAATGGATAAGAAATTGATATATCCAGAAATCATTGTTGTAAAAAAGAAAAGGTATCAAAAATTTATTTTAAAAAATAAAATTAGGGGGTTGGACCAAATGACCTTTGAGAATCCTTCCAGCAAGAAATCCATATTATTCATAGCACTTTAAGATTTACAATGTGTGTACTTTCCTCAAAACAACCTAGTGAAGTAAATGGGGCAAGTATTATCCCAATTTTAGAGATAAAGAAACTGAGGAACAGAAAGATTTAAGTGATCTGATTCAGGTCATCTGATTCTAAGACTTTTCATTATACCTCGCTATGTTACTGATTAGACAAGGTATTTGTGTTTTGGTTTTTTTTTTCCACGTTAGTATTGAAGAGAGGATAGCAGAAATTTGAGTTAAATCTCTGTCTGCTGGAGGCAGAGAAGCCTGATGTGTGTGCCTGGTGTAGAATGAAATTATTATTCTCTCTTTTGTGTCCTGCCACACATCCAATGTAGCAACCCTGTGAATGGATTCCTTGGGGAAGTCTGAGCCAAGAGCCTTAGGATATATTCAATTAGTCATATTGGATTAATCTTTTCCTGAGCCTCATAGGTTTTAATCTATGTGAGTCGGAAGAATTTCAAACAATTTTCAAATGAATAAACTTATTATCATCCTAATAGTCAATTTTGAAAAGAATCCTTGAGTTGAAACATTGTTTAAAAGATTTGAAAATACTTCTGAGCAGACACTGCCCCCTTTTAAAATTATATAGATATTCTTGTTTTTCACATCATTTTTTTTCTTCCAAACGTATCCTTCCCCTCTCCCCTCCGCAAGGAGCCATGCCTTGAAGTAAAGAACGAAAAAAGAAAGGAGGAGCTGGGCAGAGAAGAAACTACCAACACATCAACAGGTCTGGGTAGATCGTTATCAACCATAGTTAACTTCCAACCTAGAAGAACTTTCTAGCTAAACTGCCCTACCAAGTAAGCAAGCCCTTTAATCAGTAGCAAATTTCCAAATACCTTTGAACTAAGTAGGAAATTGTAAATGATCCATTTTCATGTCCACTAGGTGGGCTCTATCATGACTTCATGCTCAAGGAGGCAGATTTTATTTGTCCGTGTTTTCACCTAGGTCCATGAAACTGTGTACTGGACTGATTACCTTGGACCATGAAGTATTATAACATGTTAGCTCATGTTGGGTTTGTTTTTCATGATTACGTAATATAAATTCCTTCTCCAAGAGAGGATTCAAAGATGAGCTATTAAGTGGAATTCCAGAGAGCACATAGGCCAAAATATGGGTTTCTTGGTAATTATATTAAGCTTGCCTGCCTCCCTTTGCCCTCAGCCCCCACCCACAAATTTGTAAAACGTAATTTATGAGGAACTCTGGATAGTATACTGAATAAGGCTCTAAGGTGATGAGTTTAAATATTAAATATAGCATGAAATGCCTACTAAGGTCTTGGGACACGGATATGGCGATATATGCCTTCTGTTGAGTCTGAAATATAGCACCCTACTCAGCCAGGGGAACTGGGTAATTTGTGTGCTACTATCCACAATAAGTTTACTTTTAAATCTGACGTGGTATTAAAATGTTGTGTAATGGTTGTAGGGTTCACAGCTTTGACGCGTTGGTTGAATGTTTGTTGTCCAGGGTACTCCTAAGGAGAACCTTCATATTGTTCTTTGCTCTCAGATCAAAGTTGAGAACCAAAGCAAGTAACTGCTTGGAATTCTGCATTCCACACAACTTTTGCAACTTGCCAGCTGGCTCCATCTCTCCCTGGCTGGGAGACCTGAAGGACAGACAATGATCTGATTCTTTCAGACGAAGATTATGTTATGGTGGAGGCCCCTGAGGTTCTGGGTGTCAGACCAGGTGTTGGGGGAAAAAAATAAAAAACCTCTTTCCTCCCACTGATTTGGATCATACTTGAATGCTAGGTTAGGACACGTGGAGTCAGTCCTTCAGGCAGCAACGAGATCTATTAAGAATCCGAGTAGACATCTACATCCTCAAAAGGAATGGTGTAGGAGGTGCCAAAATCCAAACATAGAAAATTCAGAACCCTCTGAGATCTCCTTGGTACAACTCAGGAGAGGACAAAACAAAACAAAACAAAACTGTTTGGCTTGGGTGTTGTCATGACTCTGCTGGGGAAGTGTTAGATCTTCTTAAGGATGCACTGCACATAAATTCTGCTCTGTGACTTGATAGTATTAAAGCAATATTTAATGTGAGTTGGAAGCCAAGTCCTGGGATTCCCTTCATGCCTTCTGTAAAGCTTCATCCAGATTCATCCACAGGAGAGGTTTAAAGGGGCCCAGGTCACCACCCAGTTAGAGTTGGTATTCTCAAATTGGTCATAACACTGGTGTGGTATACATGAGAGAGAAATTCAGAACAACTTGTCCTTGGATAGGAGAGTAAAGAATGTGCCTTGTCCTAGAATTTTTTAAAATTACTTTTCTTTAAAAAAAAAAAAGTTATTGAGGCCTTTTGTCCTTAGTCAAAACTCCCATTCTGAATACTCCATGTCTGCCAAGCAGATCACCTTACTATTCTATATACTCACTATATTTAGCCCTACTGTCTTCTGTACTATTTAGGCACTTTTCCTCTGGCTCCCTACCCCCTTGCATTCTCCTCCTCTTCTTCCTACCCAACCAAATTCTACACTTCATTCACTAATTGTACTTTGGGGTCCAAATAGTCTACATCATTTTCTCCAACCCACATTGACTTCCCCTATCAAAATGTCAGCTATTTTCAATTGTTTCTGGTTTGGCATGGTTTTAATAAGGTGATTAAGAGAAAAAAAAATCCCACCACCCTTTTTTTTCTTTCCTTAACAACTCTTTGCTACTACGTCTGAATTTTTTAAGGACTCTATTATTCTCTGGTTCTGATTCTGAATTTTTTAATGTACCCACAGAAGGAGAATAAAAGTGATTTGAGTTTCTACTGCCCCTTAGAATACACACACATCTGGCTTTGCAAAAATTCTATAACAAAGGGGTTAGAAAGCATCCTTAAAGAATGAACATTACCTAAAAAAAAAAGAAAAGAATGGACATTACTGTTGTTTGTCATGACAGTGCCTGATGGGTCCTAGGCCTTGGTTGTAGGACTTTAGCCACTGACACTGCTACCCTCTCTGAGCAACCTTCTTCTCTTGTCCTGGACTGACGGCTGATCTAAAGATGAGTAGCTCAGAGGAAATAGTCTTGAATCTCAGGATTCTGTGGGCTTTTGGCAATGGATTCTTGAGGTGAATGAGGACTATATCTACAAGAATTCAGCCTCACAGCACTCAATGAGCAGGTGTCCCACTGTAGGGAGGTACTAGATGCGATCCTCCACTCAGACCCTGATGAATTGTTGGATGATGACCCCAACCAGAGTGAGCTAATTGAGCAGTCAGTTGGTATGTTCTATAGGCTGATTCATGCCTGATACATCTTCACTAACCATGGTATTGCCCAGATGTTAAAAAAATTACCAGCAGGGAGACTTTGGCTATTGTCCCTAGGTATACTGTGGAAACCAGCCCATGTTGTCCATTGGACTGTCATACATGTCAGGTGATGCCAAGGTAAAGCTATTCTGCCCCAAGTGCATGAATGTTTACACACCAAAATCGTCCAGGCACCACCATGCAGATGATCCTTACTTTGGCACTGGCTTTACCCATATGCTCCTCATGATGAATCTTGAGTGTAAGCCCAAGCAGCCTGCCAACCAATTTGGGCCCAGGTTCTGTGGCTTTAAGATCCGCCCTACAATGTATCAACTGCCCCTTCAGGTAGCCAACATCATCAAGGCCATCTGCTGACCTATTTCCTATCCCCTTTCCCATTATTTTAGGCTATGGTACCATTGGTACTATATAGTACTGCCAAAATTCCTTTCCAGATTCTCTAATTTTTATATTTGAATTACAACAAATTATTATTTTGGCGGTATGATGGGAGTATGAAATAAAGTGGGGGAAAGAGCAAAAAAAATGAATGAATATTACTTTTCATATTTTGAGAGGCAAATATTTCTTTCCATGGGTTCCAGTCTTCCCTGAAGCAAGCTAGAATAAGCACTGGGAGTGTAACTAGAATGCTCAAATTGTAGTCAGCAGACCTGTGTTCAACTATTATTTGTACATAAATAAATTCTCAGATAGATATAAATATAGATATATAGATATAGATAAAAAGATTGATGGATATATATAATCAAACCCTAGTTTCTTGAGCTCCAGTCCCACATCACCAACTATATATATTTCACATCTCCTACTAAGTGTCCTGCTGCCATCTGAATTCATTATGTCCAAAACAGAGCTCATTTCATTTCCCTTCATACTCTGTCTCCTTCCTAATTGCCCTATTTCTCTTGCGCTCACAGAGATTCTTCCTATCACCCAGATTTGTAACCTTAGATTCATTTTCCCTCACACTTCCTATTTGATCAATTAGTAGACAAATCTTGACAATCCTTCCTCCACAGCATCTAGATTCCACAACAACAACAAATTCCTTCACAGCTCATTTCAAGAGACACCTTTTACAGGAAGTCTATCTGGATTCACCTCCATTGGAAATGATTTTACCTCTTCCTCCTCTCCTCCCATATGCCCTGTATCTCCTGTGTAAGTTATTTACATTTACTTTCCTGTGTGTTGTTTCTCCCCAGGAGAATGTAAGCTATGTGAGGGCAGGGACTTTCATTTTTTGCTTTTGTATTCCTAGTATCTAACAGTGCCTGGCCAACAGGATCTATATCACAAATGCTTGTCAAATGAATGAAGAATCCTGTCTCTGTCATTTACTAACTGTATGACCTTGGACCATTGATTTGACCACATTGTCCTTCTATTTCCCCATTTGTAAAATAGACCTAGTGATATTTGTATTACCAACCTCACCAGATGATCACAGTATGAAAGTACTGGCGCCAAAGGGGCCAATGTTCTACTTCTACCTCCGACACTTACTAGCTTTGTTATCCTGGACAAATCATTTAATCTCTCTGAGTCTCATCTGTAAAATGGAGATAAACATAGCACCTACCTTAAAGGGTTGTTGTGAGGACTGAATCTGAGAGCATGTATGTAAAGTCCTTTGCAAACTTTAAATAGTTATATAAAGATGAGTTATTGTTAGTAATGGAAAGCCCAAGTAAATGTCAGCTATTCTCCATAATTGGAAATATGAAAGCAACTAAACTGAGTGTCAGAAGGAAACAAGTTTTACCAACCATACAAATGGAGATCAAGATTAGCACAAAGAATTGAAATGTAGTGGCCATACCCAAACTGCATTTTTACTTTATTAGTGCAACACAGTGACTACCCTAGCCTCTCCTACTGCCTGAAGGCCAGGTAGACTACTTTACTCTACTCTACTCCCTGGCTTCTCTGCTACCCTTAGGTCCCAGGCCAAGCCCTCCTTCATCATTTTTTGGTTCCCAATTGGCTCAGAATGAATGTAAATAGCAATTATTTGTGTTTTGGCCAGAATCCTGGAGAGTCTTCCCCTCCCAGATCAATTTTTTTTTTGACTAAGCGAAGAGGCTATTCTCAGCCCCATTTCTTATTAAGCCTTAATCATTGAATGGACATTGCCTAGACAAACTGAGACCTGGGAAGACCAAGGATTCCCACTGCATCTGGGGCCATCTCCAATGATCCTGATGTATATCTTGCCAGTGGAACCAGATGGCTCCAGAGGAGAGAGTGAGGCTGGTGACTTTGCACAGCCCTGCCTCACTTAAATCCAATTCACTTGCAATGACTTGCATCCCCTCCCTGATATCATGGTCCTCTTCAAGAACAAAGGATAAATAACAAGACTCATCACTAGTCTCCTCACTGATTTGTCTTCCTGTTACAGTTATTATAGGATTAAACTGACTGCAGGACCTGAGGAGGGAATTGGATTTGGACCTGGGACTGTGCTGTATGGGAACTGAGCTAAATTATGAACCTAATCCCCTTCTTCTCCTCAGAGATGGAGGTAGTACAAAAGGAGGAAGTTTATACTTCCCAAGTGTTAGGGGAGTAAGTTTGTATATTTGTGATTATACCTTTTGAAGTAAATATTTCTGGTTAAAAACTCATCTGACTATCAATGGTTAGTGATACTGGGATGCAGAAGAGCCTACTACAGTTAAAGGAACACTACCAGTGGGGTTGAAGCCAATGGCAGAGAGCCTAGATACTCCATATCCCTTTAAGGGTAGCTGTTGTTGTTGTTGTTGTTTATCCTTCACTCTTTTTTTTTTTTTTTAGGCAATTGGGGTTAAGTGACTTGCCTAGGGTCACACTGCTAGGAAGTGTTAAGTGTTTGGTTTGAGGCTGGACTTGAACTCAGGTCCTCCTGACTTCAGGGCCTGTGCTCTATTCACTGTGCCACCTAGCTGCCCCTGTTTATCCTTCATTCTTGAAGAGGACCATGACATCAGAGAGGTGATGCCATGATCCATAACTGACCCATCTCCTTTCTCAGAAAAAAAGGCAGAAGATGCTAATAAATTAATTTAATATTAACATTAATGAATACAAAAACAAAATATGGTCCTTTGTTTTTCATCACTTTGTCAATATTCTGATTTTTGCCAAGTTTGGGTGGCTAAAAGTGAGATCACTGCTAACTTACAGTAATTTGCCTAGAGAATGAACTTCTTAAAGCCTTGTATTTTTGCTCTCTCTCCCACTCGTTTTATAAGATGGGCACTTTGCTTACTCATTCCTTGGTAGGACATTCCTGTCACACTGCCTAAGCTGGAAAGAGATTAAGGTTTCTTCTGACTGCCAGAAAATATATCTTTCACCCTTTCCTTTGCAATGTGTGCTCTCTCTATGTTCCTATTAGAAGGCAGAAAGTGCTTGATTACTTTTTCTAAAAAGTCATTATTAAAACACATTTTTTGGGGGGATAACAAGCAAAGGAGAAAACTATCTTAACCTTGGACATGAAACAAAATATCTGAGTGCACTGGGCAATCCAAAACTTGAGTATTCCCTACCAACCCTTCTCAAGTATGGTGTCTACCCTCCCTGGGGAATCACTGGAACAGAGTTTGAAGGGCCAGGAAATCTTGAGCAGGACAGGGAAGTAAATTAAAGGATGAAATAAAGAGGAAAGGAAAATAACTGAAGCGGATAAAGAATAAGAGCTGTGGGCTTTCTGTGGGAATCTGTAAGACCCAGGCAACACTGTGAAGCAGTTAAACTTTGGCCACCATTCTTATTCTCTTTCAAAATTTACTCTTTTCACACTATGGTGTAAATGATTGATGGTTTAAAGTGTTATTCCCATAAAAGAGATTTGCATTTTACCTGGGATCAAAGCTTTAAGATAAAAAGATTATCTGAATAGTGGAATTCAGAAGTTGGGGAAGGCCCTTCCAATCTTCCCTAAAATGTAATCACACATTATAAAGCCTTATTTCCTGCCCTGACATAAGTAAGTTGGGGGAGTTAGGAAGGGGGCAGAGTTTGGAAGGGGAGAATTGGCCTTGGTGATTTTGTCAGGTATTAAGAAAGGAGAAATGTCCCCAAACAATATTGTTTTAAGAATAACTTTGAGCAAGTTATTTTGACTATTATAAATACCCAAATTAACTATAAAGGACATATGAGGAAAGCCAGTATTTGCATCCAGAGAAAGAACTGATAAATAGAAATATGTATAGAATAATTTTACATATATATGCCTATTAGTGTCTAATGGTGGCCATGGAGGGCAGGAAAAAAGAAAAAAAAAGGAATTGACATAACTTTGTTGCATATTTAAAAGAAATAGCAAATTATACATAATAGATTTGAAGTTTCATGTGCAATCATCTTTTTTTTTTTACCATACTATGTTATGGAAATGATTGTTTTATTTCATAATTTAAAAATAAAATAAATGTTAAAAAATTTGAAAAGGAAGTGGTTGCAGAATTGAGTCTCCTGGTAAGACTACATCTTAAGCCCTGTCTATAGTTCTGGTCACCACATTTTGTGAATGATAAACTGAAAAGCATCCAGAAGAAAAACAACCAAGATAGCAAATGGCATCAAGATCTTGTCACTTGAGTCATTGAAGGACTTGGGATTGTTAGCCTGGAGGAAAGAGCAAATAGGACTGGGAGAAAGAGTCATATAAAATCTTCTCTGTCTGGCATTCAAAGCCCTCCAATAACCTGACTCTTACCAACTTTTCATCTTCTCACATCTTACCCCCACATACTCGGCAATCAGTGACCTTGGCCTCCTTGCTGTTCCTTGAACAAGATACTCCCCTCTGCTACCTAGAATTCTCTCCCTCCTCATAGCCACCTTCTGGCTTCCCTGGTTTCCTTCAGGTTCCAACTCAAACCCATTCTTAATCTCAATCTACAAGAAGCATTCTTTACCTTCTACGTAATCATTTCTAACCCTAGTGCCTGTCTCTCTGTTGATCATCTCCAATTTATCCTGCAGATCTCTCTTTTGTACGGACTTGTTTTATGCTATCTCCCACTTTAGACTGTCAGCTCCTTGACAACAAGTACTGTCTTTTCCACTTTTTTTGTATCCTCAATGCTTAGTCTAGTGCCTGGCATACAGTAGGTGCTTAATACATGCTTACTGAATAAGTGATTAATAGCTATTCTCAGTAATTTAAGATTCATTATATGGAAGATGGATTAGATTTGTTCTTTTTGGTACCAGAGAACAGAACTGAGAGCATACAGAAGTTGTAAAAAAACAAATTTAAGCTTGATTAAGAAAAACAATTTCCAATCCTTCAGAATTATCCAAAAGTGGAATGGACTTCCTGATGCCTGGTGGATGGGATAGATTGTGGGTTCTTCATTCCTTGAGTGCTTCAAGCAAAAGCTAGTAATGTTATGGAGGGTTTTTGGGGGAACCAATAATAGTAGATGGCCTCCAAGGTCCTTTCCACATCTGAAATTCTGATTCTAGAATATTAGTCTCGAAGATACCTTCTGGTTCTAACTTTCAATGACCTTGTGCTTACAGGTAGCTAATATTTTCCTCATGGTCCATAAAGTGATGTCTCATTTCTTTGTATCCTTTTTCTTCCTTGACAAAGTGGAAAGTACAATATTCCACAGTCTGAATTTTCTGTAAATTCTGTATAGCGACTGTACTTTTTCCTGGGTGGAGAGAAAGAGAGAGAGATAGGCAATGGAAACTTTGCCTAATGATCTGGCACTATCAGATTTTCCAACATAGGTTATGGACATCACATCATGCCATAATCATCAACCAACATTTAATAAGTCTCCTCTTGCTCTCAGCATGGCAAAATCACCATTAAAGCTCTTCTTCTATAGAAACCCTTAAAAACTTCCTAGATTCATATCCTACAGCTCCACAGTATATAGGTATATAACAATACCCTTCAAGACTGGTACTTTCTCAAAGGAGATGTAACAATTTTGTATTCCTCTGGAACCCCTAACCAAGCACAAGGAGTAATCTAAAGAAGCCACAGAATTACAAAATAATATAATCTTAAAAATAGAAGAGACCATAAAGATCATCTAGTCTAGGTTTCTTAATTTTGCAGGTAAGGAAACTGAGGCCCAGAGAGATTTAATTATAAACTTCAACATGATATACAAATGCTATTATTATTGGGTTAGGATTTTGCTGCACGATCACACAGCTAGTTAATGACCAAGAAGGAGCTAAAAACCAGGTCTCTTGTCTCTCAACCAAATTGCTGGGTCTTTTATGTGGGTTTCTGAAAACTAGTATAAATTGATTTGTATTCAAATCAAGAAGGTTATCACTTACTTGGTATTTAAAGGACTCCTTTGCTGAACCTTTTTATGAAGTGAAAAATCCTTTTCTAAAGAGAATAACAAATTTTTCCCAAGATCAAATATTGGAATATTGTATTTCCCTCAAATTGAGAGGCAGCCAGGTGGTACCATAGTTCAGAGAGCACTGGGCCTGAAGTCAGTAAGACCTGAATTTAAATCTGGCTTCGGACATTTACTAGCTGTGTGACCTTGGGAAAGTCAGTAAGCCTCAATCTCCTCAACTCAAAATGGGGATATAATAGCACCCACTTCTCAGGGTTGTGGTGAGGATCAAATGAGATAATTTTTGTAAAGCATTAGCACAGTGCCTAGTACATGGTAGGTCATATAGAAATGACCTTTTATCATCATTATTATTATTAATTGAGGCACACCCAAACTGTTAGTTTGACCAATTTAGAATTCTAATTTTGGTCCCAGTGAAAATAAGTTATTGCTTCCCAATCACCAACTTATGATAAAAATGCTTCTGTATGCTTAATGAAACAAATGTCCTTGGTCTTAGAGTCATAGGACCTGGATTGAAGACATATCTTTGCTAATTATTACCTGAGTGACATGAGGCAAGTGGCTGGGCCTCAATTTCCTCATCTGTGAAATGAAAGAGTTGGATTACATGGTCTTTAATGTGCCTTTAAGCTCTAAATCTATGGTGAGCATTAAGGTAAGCAATACACGGTAAAGCCTTATTTGTACAGAGAAATACAACTTTCAACAGCCAGAGTTAAAGATTATAGTGTCTTATCTACGGATGATGAATTTACCCACGCCATTTTACTTCCTTACTCCCTTTTTGTCTATGCCTTCATAAAGAATGCAGCGGTTGTGTATGATTGATCATCTGGTTGCTCTTTTAGTACCTGCAATCAGTTTTTTTTAACATGACTAATCCTTATGCAGCAGGGGAATTCTTGGGGTTTTATACCCAGTAGATTTGCCACTTACACTGAAAGTATTACTCAGGAGTATCTCTGGTTCCATAACAATAAAGAAATTGGCTTAATCATATGCAGAAATACTGCTATGCAAACATGTCGCTCATTGGAAAGAATACCTTTTTACCCACATGTGCAAAATATTCATAATAGCACTTTTTGTTGTAGCAAAGAACTGGAAACAAAGTGGATGCCCAACAGTTAGGGAATGACTGAAGAAATTACGGTATATGAATTTAATATAATATTATTATGCTATAAGAAATAATGAAAGGGAAAGAAGCAGAGAAACCTGGAAGGACTTGTGGGAACCGATTCAGTGGAAGGAGAGTAGAACCAGGAGAACCCACCACCCCCCACCCCACATACATACATACACACACACACACACACACACACACACACACACACACACAATAAATGCATTGTAAAACAACTGTGAAAGTTTTAAGAACTATGATCCAGAAGACCAATGATGATGAATCATACTTCCCACCTCTTGGCAGGGAAATGATGGACTGGAGAATGAAGTATATGTTTTCAGTAAGGGCCAGTTTGTGGATTTGTTTTTTGTGACTAAACTTAATTCTAGGAGGGCTTTTGTGTTTCTGGAAGAAGTGAATGTTATTAGAAAAGTAGGAAAGTGTCAAGGAAGCATTAAAAACAAATAGACAACAGCAGAAGAAAGTTCAGAATGGGAAAAGATTGGCACACATTACTGGTTGGAGCTATGAAATGGTAACCATTTTGGATGAAATATGAAATTATGTAAATAAAATAACTAAAATGTCCATGCCCTTCCAACCAGAGATCCCATTACTGAGCTTATACCCCAAGGAAGCCATTGATAAGGAAAAAAGTCCCCTATATACTACAAAATATCTATAGCAGCACCTTTGTGATAGATAACAATTGAAAACAAAGTAGATACTCATGAATTGAGGAATGGCTAAACAAATTGTGGTACATGAATGTAATGGAATAGTATACTGTGCTGTAAGAAATGATGTTTGCAATGAATATAGAAAAGCATGGAAAAATCTATATGAACTGATGCAGAGTGAAGTAAGCACAGCCAAGAAACAATATGCACAGTAATTAAGGTGAACGGAAAGCACAATGGCATGCCAAAAAATCCAAAATAAATGTAACAAAATTATGAAGACTAAGTAGAACTCAAATGACAAGATATGAGAAGATGCCTCCAACCTACTTCTTCATAGAGGTGGGAAGTCCATAGGCATTTTCAGATTTTTTTCAATGTATTGATCAATTGTGCTGATTTTTTCCCCCTCTCCAAAAAATACTATTTGTTATATGGGATGGTGAAGGGAAGGAGTGAATGGAATACTCTGGTGATGTAAGAAATAAAAATTATCAATTAAAACTTATTTTAAAAAAGAAAGTTCAGAATGGGGATATAGACAAGAAGGATATATATATACATACACTAATGGATAAATTTTTGTTAGTTTGTTTGCAAGGCAATTGGGGTTAAGTGACTTGCCCAGCTGATAAGTGTCAAGTGTCTGAGGCTGGATTTGAATTCAGGTCATGATGACTCCAGGGCCAGTGCTCTATCTAATGTACCACCTAGCTGCCCTCTGAAATGTATTCATTTATTTTTTGCTTTTTGGTGAGGCAATTGGGGTTAAGTGACTTGCCCAGGGTCACGCAGCTAGTAAGTGTCAAGTGTCTGAGGCCAGATTTGAACTCAAGTCCTCCTGACTCCATGGCTAGTGTTATACCTACTGTGCCACCTAGCTGCCCCTGTGAAATGTATTTTTTAAAAGTTATAGATGAGATTTGTGGTTTCATATGCAATTCTCTTTTCTTTTTTTTTTAAATTTTTTAAACAAAGAACATATTTTTGTTCCTCATAAGAAAGCTTCTACTATATGCGTTTCAGCTGGATAATACTATGATGTTGGAATAATTTTACACCTCTATCCACCCATACTGGCTCCCTAACCCCCATATACACTTTTTTCCAATGAAAGGCTTCTAAGCAGAAATGACAAGTTTGGTGTTTCCACTAAGATTTGCTTTTTTAAACTTCATTCCAATTGCAAGATTAGATCGTTTCACCACATTTCTTGGGATTTTGCATTTGGTTTTTGTCTACTTGAATCATTCTTCTTTCTGCTATTAAAAATTATAGAGAATAATAGTCCTATAGGGAAATCAGCCACTGAGCACCAAATCGAAAGTTAAGTCAAGTCAACAAGCATTTATTAAACCCTACCTTGTGCCAGACATTGTACTGGAGATAAAAAGGCAAAAACAGTTCTGCTCTCAAGAAGCTAAAATCACCTCTGAACACACTGTTCAATAAGTAAAAGAATTTGATCTTCAACTTCACCAAAAGCACTTATTTTCATAGCACTATTGTTAGCACTACAAGTTATCAAAATAAGACAAGATCCCTGCCTTCAAGGAGTTTACCATCTAAATATGGAAGACAAAACACCCAGGCAGATGTTAACATAAAATGAAATACACGGGGGAAAAATGAGTAGAAATAAACCATATATACATGTGGGTAGCTCAGTGGCACAGTGGATAGAGTGTTGGCCCTAGAGTGAGGAGGATTCCTCTTCTTGAGTTCAAATCCAGCCCCAGACACTTCCTAGCCATGTGACCCTGGGCAAGTCACTTAACCCTGTTTGCCTCAGTTCCCCATCTATAAAATGAGCCAGAGAAGGAGATGGCAAACCTTGCTGAAAAAACTCAGCAGTATCCTTGCTGAGAAAACCCGAAATTGGATCACAAAGGGTCAGACATGACTGAAAAACTACTCAAAGATATATATATAGAGAGATATAGATATAGATACATATTACATATATATAGAATCATAGTCGTGGTCAAAAGAAGGTTAGTAAAAAAATTTGAATGGGCTAGAGCTCTGCTTTATCAGAGAAAATTTCACAGAAGGAATGTTTTGAATAGAATTCTATAGGACAGATGGAAGATAGCTTGGCATATGGAAGGAAGTTGGTGATTCCAGATGGTAATCGTAGTTGGAAAAGCCCTGGATCTAGGATCAGAGGGCTTGGGTTTTATCCTGCTTCTGATACTTCCCAGCCACGAAACCTTGGGCAAGTAACTTCATTTTTCTGCATTATTTTTCTCATCTATAAAACAAGGAGATGGGATTCAATGATTGGTGATATGTCTTACCTACAACCAATTCTAAAACCAATGTAGGGGACAGCTAGGTGGCATAGTGGATAGAGCACCAGCCTTGGAGTCAAGAGGACCTGAGTTCAAATTCAACCTCAGGCATTTGATACTTAGTTGTATGACCCTGGGCAAGTCATTTAACCTCTATTGCCTCAAAAATTTAATTAGTTAATTAAAACCAATGTTCCTTGTAATTCCATCCTTGTTTTTCATGTCTGGAAAGGAGTAAGTACAGTCTACTTGCCACAAGCATTCCTTATTCTCTCTCAGTCTCCGTTAATATTCATTATTTTTATTTATGGTCTTATACAACGTTGGCTCAGCTTTTAGCTTTCTTCTTTTTTGTCTCTGTTTATAAGGGCTAAAAATGTAACAAATTTAATTTTATTGGATCAATTTATACTGAAACAGCTGAGTTGGTTTTTTTTTTAAGTTCAAGCCATTCATTGCTTCCATGTCTTATAGATACAATCAATCAGCAATTTTAAAAAACTATTTATTTAGCACTCACGATGTGCTGTTCACTGGTGATAACAATGGCAGAAAGGGAGATGGCCCCTGCCCTGAAGGAGCTTATATTCCAAGAGAGACAACACTTAAAGGGGCCAGCCCATCTGTCTAAGTATATTCAGTGTATACTTAGATTGTAAACTACTAGACAGCAAGGACAAATCTGCTATCACTGTTCAAATCTGCTGAACAGTGGTTAGCATCACAGTGATAAATATGGGTAAAACATGAACCAACTGTTCAGTAATACATACTCAAGAGTTCACAGGTAGTGTACCACATCACCGTCCCTGAGAAACCTGCAAAGTTGACTTTATCATTTGAAGTTTTCTCTTTGACTATCTATCTCTTGTTCTCAGATGGGAGAGACCTGAGTATTGTTCCGTGCTTGCCCTGTTAGGTTGGCAAGCTATATCCAGCTCCTTGAGTTCAGTATTTCAGAAGATATTTGTCTACATCTTTGTGGGAAAAGAAGCTATAAAAGCTCCCAAGATTGAGTTCCTGCCTGGGCCATCTGTCTTTTCCCTTGCTAGTTGAAGGAAGTCTCTTTAGATCCTCAGTGGTAATACCAAACCAGTCCTTTAATTGCCCTTGTCCGTGGTCTGTGGGAATTACTCAGACATGTTTGAAGTACCAGAGTCAGTCACATTCTGAGTCACCCCTACATTCCAGGGGAAGCAGCCAGAAAACTGGCCAGCTCTTAGGGGAGGTTTTAATTTAGTGCTGGTCAGTCCTCTTACATAGCTGTCTCTTATATAGCCTAACTGTGTAGTAAGCAGGTAATTCTATCATCCCCTATCAGGCCCTTCTGGGCTGTCGATGCTCTTTAGAATGGCATCTCAAACATGACCCATTCCCTCCCCTTCAAAGGTTGTTCCTTCTTAGCTAATTAGAGCAGGGTATTTCTCTCTCAAGTCTTTTGCTAAGAGGGGGAAGGGGAAGGCAGGGAAGAGGTATGAGCTGCAGATGTCTGAACTGAATACAACCCTGTTCTCAGTTTACTCTTCAAACACTTCAGAATCTGGGATCTTGAAGGTTACCAATTTCATCTCAGTAAATCTAGCCATATTTTTTCTGTTACTTGGAACCAACTTCTATGTAAAGTTCGTAAATCACATTTTAAAACCCCTAATTATAAATGTATAAAATTTAAAAATATATCAACGAGAATAACTTCTTGTAATTGTACTCAAAGTTAACATTAAGGGCCACTGAGAAGCATGGAATTGATTGTGGGCCAGTTTCCTCAAAATTTTCCTAAACCAGAAACCTACCCTGGCTAGAAATAAGACCCTAAAAGTAGGGAGGGCAGGGGAGAAAGGATACTTTTACTAGGTTGGTGATTAAGATAATGATTGAGGTGATTGTCTTTAGGGTTTTATTTAAGAAAGGGTCAAATATTTTTTTCTTCTTTCTATTTAGTGGATCAGATACAGGAAATGTGAATTTTTAAAAAGAGAGATGGATTTTTTTTTTTAGTGTATCTAGGAAATCCCTGACTGGCTTTTGATTCCTTATAACAATGTGGGGGTTCTATTTTCTCTCTTATAAATAAAGATTTTGAAGTGTAACCCCAGTCCCAAAGCCCATTAGCACCCTTTAGCAGACTGAATTCATTTTGGCCTTCTCTATCTTCTCCCTTAAATTTGGAAGCCAAAAGCCTCTGAAGCAACCACATAGCCCAATGAAACCCAGTAACTAAAAAGACCACTCAAAGGAGACTGAATAGACTGGAAAGCTTTCCATCTAGTCAACTTTGATCTTCCCCTCACACAGGCACTGACCTTGGTCTCCACCGTACCAATGGGCTTTGGGACTGGGGTTACATAAGACTTTTAAGATAAAACCTTCACCCATCTGAGGACAATTTGGCCTACTAGTCAAAGAACCATGGCATCTGTTTCTATGATTAGACTGCAACCTGACAGCAAGACAGGAAGTCAGAAGGTCTTGTTTTGTTTTGGTCTAGACCTGTGATTTCAGTGGTGAATTCCTAGTGAGGAAACATTTTCTACTAATGCAAAGGGTGACTGCTCTGCAGTTTATGGTCTTAGTTACTTAGGGGCACTGAGAGGTTAAGTAGTTTCCCCAGGATAACACAGCCAGTATGTTTCAAAGAACCCAGGTTTTGCTGACTCCAAGGCTATTTTGTAGGTCTACCAGCCACAGTGCCTCATCACTTATAAGGTTAGATGGAGATATTTACAGATATTATTTAACTTTCATCATTAACTTCATTAATGCAGCTCACTAAAGTATTTTTTACATAGCTGATAAACTACTATTTGCAATCCTAGTGCAAGTTCATTTTACTGATAGCTGTGTAGTAGAGACCTTCAAGGTAACTTACAAAATGCTTTAATAAGAGCTTGTTATTGGGAAGCTAGGTGGCTCAGTGGATAGAGCACCAGCCCTGGAGTCAAGAGGACCTGAGTTCAAATGTGACCTCAGATTAAACACTTGACACTTACTAGCTGTGTGACCTTGGGCAAGTTACTTAACCTCAATTGCTAAAAAAATAATAATAATAATTAGCTTTTATTCACTTTAGTAACAGGTGTGAATTTGGAAAAGTAGGAATTTTCAGGCAATAGATCTGAGAGGCTAGTCAAAGGGCAAAGCTGAGAAAAGGAGATGAATAATGTAGAATTCATCATTACCACTTTAGGATAATTCACTTCTATCCACAGCCTCCTCTTGGTTAATCAGAACATAAAGGACTATTCTCACCAACACACTTGCTGTATTTACTTCTTAATCCTACACATTTTCCTCTCCCTAATCGTCATCCTCTCTTAACAACTCCCCAGTGATCCTTCTATTGTACCATATGGTGGGGGCAGAGGGGAACCTAAACAGAAATACAACTGGTCAGAACTTGTGTATCACCTCTAAATCCTATGATATTTGAGATAACCGATCTCTATACTTAGAAGTCCCTAACTAGCACCATTGTCCACCTACAAGTACAGTTCTTCAGGAATGGGGAGGAAATGGGGAAATGTATAGTCCCACTTATCATTGAATATTTAGGTTTCATTGCAGATAAGTATAAAGTGAAATTTTTAAAAAGAATTTAATATTGGCACATGAAACAATCAATTAGTCAATAAGCATTTATTAAGTGCTTACTATGTGCCAGATATTGTGTTAGACTCTGGGGATACAAAGAATGGCAAAAACAATCTCTGCTCTTAAGGAGCTTACATTCTAAGTGGGAGACACAACAAGTACATAAATAGGAATATACACAAGATACATATACAGCGGAAACGAGGTAATCTTTGCAACCTGAGTTCCAAAGCCCACTGATACGAAACTCTTTGTTCATTGATGGAGATCAATGCCTCACACCTCTGTGAGGGGTGGGGCAGGGTGGGAGAGAGCAAAAGAGAATAGAGATCCGGTCTCTGGTCTCTTGACTTTTTCCAAATTTTTCTGTCTTCCAGCATTAAGACAGAAGATATGTCCAACCTCTTTTTGGAGTCATGAAGGGAGAAAGATTCTGAGAAGGATGTAGTCATGTAGAACTTTGATCACGTCCCAGTTTCCCACTTGCTACACTAGAGACTTTGGGAAATTTCCCTTCCAGTGAGATCGGGGACTCTCTTGGTGAGCTGAGTTACCTCTCTCTCAATGGAATGAGTTTCTTCACTCTGTATCGTATGGTATATATTCTCATATGTACACTTTCTCAGAATTCTGTTTCGCTATTGACTTGAATAAATGGGATTCCTTGCTACTTGCTATGAACGCTCATTGTGGAACTGGGACTTGGTGGGAAGGGAGTCAAGCCTTGCATATAAAGCTTGGAACCCCCTTTTCCCATTAAGAAATAAAATCAAGAGTTTAGCTTGAACCTAAAAATTACTTCCGTTAGACTAAAGGTGTCAAATATACAGCCAGCTGGCCACATGTGGCCTAAAATACACTCCCACATATGGCTAGAACCAGATTAAAATGTAACTGGGAAATATTTAGCAGAATAAATAAAAATACAATAAAATATAAGTAATATTAGATTTTAAAACTAAGCCAATATGTGACCTGCTGGGATCCTTCAGTAATCCCAGTTTCTATTTGAGTTTGACACCACTGCTCTACACTAATAATATTTAAGAAAGCAGATAGATACCGTTGTGTCCCCAAACCCTCTCTCTGAGGAGAACAGACTGGCTGGACTCTGACCTCAACCTCCTGCTTCACCTCTTGGCAGGAATTAAAGTCTCCCTTGGAGAAGGGTGGGGGGAGGAAACCCTACAGATATCCATTCTTGCCTCCCTTTAAGCCACATGCAGGACTCTACACATTACACTTGGAAAGGAAAAACTGGGGAAGGGGGCAGGAAAAACCTCTCCTATAGAAGGTATCATTTTTGAAAAAGTTTCTGAAGAAGTTAGAGATTTAAAGAGGCAGGGATGAAGAGGAGAGCATTCCAGATATAACGTTGAAAAGTAAACATGAAGTATTCCACTACATGCCTTATTTTTGTATTTTTTCTCACTAACTCATATATACAATCCATTGTCAGGTCTTCTTGCTACTTTCATAACATCATTTGTATGTACCCCCTTCTCTCCGCTCACACAAGAAGGAAGGAAGGAAGGAAGAAAACAAGTATTTATTAAGCACCTACTATGTGCCAGGCCCTGTGCTGAGCACTCGACAAATATTAACTCATTTGAGACCCACAACAATACTGTGAGGTAGGTGCTGTTGTTATCTTCATTTTACAGCTGAGGAAACTGAGGTAGACAGAAGTTAAATGATTTGCCTAGGGTTACATAGCCAGTAAGTGTCTGAGGACAGATTTGAACTCAGGTCTTCCTAACTCCAGATTCAGTGCTTTAGCCACTGGACCACCTAGTATAGGCCTGCATCCTCTTTTGCTTGGACTATTGCAAGAGCCTTCTAACAGGTCTCCCAAGTTCAAGCCATCCACCACTCAGCTGCCAACGATATTTTTTAAAGCATAGGTCTGACCCGGTCACTCCTCTGCTTAAGGAGCTTCAGTGGTTCCCTGTTATCTACAGGATCAAATATAAATAAACTCTTCTGTTTGGTATTTAAAGCTATTTATAACCTGCTCCCTTCCTACCTATCCAGTCTTATTTCAATTTACTTCTCTCTATGTACTCCATTATTTTACATGGGTCTACTTATTTTCCCTCACACACAACAAACATTCCATCTTCTGACTTGGCCTGTTTGTACTGGCTGTCTCCTTTACCAAGAATATTCCACCTCTAAGCTTCCCTGTTTTCCTTTAAGACTTTGCTTAAATCTCACCTTACACAAAAAGCCAGCTGCTAGTGCTTTCCTTTTTCAGGTTATCTTCTGTCTACTTTGTATATATCTTGTGTTTTTAGTTCTTTATATGTTGTCTTCCTCATTAGAATGTGAGATCCTTGAGGGTGGGAGTCAGTCTTTGCTTATGTTTGTATCCTCAATGTATGGTACATTGTATGCACTTAATAAATACTCCCTGAATAAATGCATGAACCGACTATGTCTTCCATCTGTCCATTTTTGCTGCTTAGAAAGGAGGGGGCAAACTAAAAGATATTGAAATTGAGTCAATTCTTGTAAAGAAGGTTCTATGCAGCTTCAACTTTTTTAACTATAATGGTTAAAACCTTATTTTTTTCATATTAAATTTCCTTTTGACCATGTTTCTAGAGTAAAAGAAATTAATTTTGTTTATAGTCTATTTCATTATTAGTGCAGTGCTGGGTTTTTTTCTCCCCTCACAAGTCTGCAAATTAAAATGTATTTAATCATCAGAGAGTGCTATTGCCCAGCTATTTGGATCATCCTTCTCTCAGTATATCTGAGGATATACTGGCAAAGTCATGCACACACTTGCAATTATGTGCTCCATCCAACACCAACACTATTAGAAAATATCAAGCTCTCTATGATTCTCAGAAAGCTGGAAAATTCTGTTCCTTGTTCTCTTCAGGAGGCATAGGTGCTTATCTTATTAGTTGAGGGGCACTGTCTATCTGGATTTATCCAAGTAAAGTTTTGGCTCAGCCTTCACCAATGGGAAAATTCCTCCCTCCTTCCCCCGTGAAGAGTTTCAATAGATCTGAATTGTGTGAGCATGGAATAATGGAGTCAGTCACACAAGCATGGCATAACTCTATACAGTGTTACTTATCACCAAAGAATCAAAAGGAATGCAATTAAAAATGTACACTAATACAACTACCATATGTGTTTAGCCTACACCGATTCTTCTAGACCTAGGCAGTTGATGACAAATTATAGCCATGTCCCAAACCTAGTTCATGTTCTTAGATGCAGTCTTTCCCACATGGAATGGCTATAGTGTTTCTTATTTACTTTTCTCACATGTGATCTTTCTTTTGATCTAATATCCACATCTACTTTTCTATTCATTGATTCCTAAAGGGTCAAAGTTTAGTTGGTTGGGGAACTTGGAGAACTAGAGCTGGGTCCCAAAGCAATTGGTTTTTGTTACCTGCTCTGTTGTAGATGGCAACTTCTGAACCTGATGTGTGATTGTTGCTTGATGTGGATAGATCACTGACTGTCATACCTGATAGTGCATTCATCAATACTGCAATTGTGTAGTGAAATTAAGGTGAGGCCCAGAAACAGAATTCCTCTGGACACCGTTCCTTTTTTTTTACCCTTGATACGTCACTCCTCAAATCCCTATTCAGTTTTGACTGTCACTTCCATTCCAGATCTCTGACTCTTTGTATAGTCTCAGTTTTCTGACTGAGACCAACCTAAAGACACAGTGACTTATCAGTGGGAGCACAGAAATAAACTCCACTCTATAAATGTACTAAATACACAAAGTTATACCTGTGTTATATATCTTATATATATCTTATATACCTGTGTTATATATCTTAACTTCATGTAGGACAAAGAACTGAGCATATCATAGCCAGTCTGCAAGTACTAAATATTCATTCTGATTTATGAAATAATGTATTTTTTGTAGCCATGGAGAAAAAATGTTTCCTTCTTCTCTTAGATTCATCACTTAAACTTAAACCCATTTCCCTATGTTCATCACCTGTTTTGTACCGTATCTGCCCATCACCTGGGGAATGGACAAACAAATTGTTGTACATGACTATAACAATATTTTTGTTGTTGTTCAGTCATTTTTCAGTCATGTCTGACTCTTTGTGACCCCATTTGGAGTCATTTCTTGGCAAAGATTCTGGAGTGGTTTACTATCTCTTTCTTCAACTCATTTTACAGATGAGGAACTGAGGCAAATAGGTTTAAATGACTTGACTAAGGTCACACAGCTAGTAAGTGTCTGAGGCTAGATTTGAACTCAGGAAGATGTCTTTCTGACTCCAGGCAGGGCACTTTATCCACTGTACCACCTAGCTGCCCTGTAACAATATTAGTTTGCCATAAGAAGTGGTGAGTATTTAGGATACAGAAAAACATGGAAAGACCTAAGAATTGTTGTAAAATGAAGTAAGCAGAACCAGAAAAATCTATATATACAATGACTACAACAATGTAAATAGAAACAACAATATTAAACTGAATGTTATGAAATTAAATGATCTTAAAATGAAATTATAATGATCCTGAAGAAGAGATATTAGAAGGCCTTCATCCCCTCAAACCTCATTCTATTCATTTGCAGAAGCAGGGGACTATGGGTGTGAAGCATTGCATACAATGAGAGACTGTTTTGATATGTTAACTTTGCCGAACATTTCATTCTTTGCTCCTCCATAAGGGATGGTTCTCTTGGAGGGGTAGGATCAGAGACACATCAGAAAATGTAGGTGATGTAAAAACAAAAGATATCAGTAATTTTTAAAAAGATTAATAATAAGGGAAATGCAAATCAAAATAACTCTAAGGTTTCATCCCCATACTAAGCAAATTGACAAAAATGACCAAAGGTGGAAAGAATCAATGTTGGAGGAGGTGTGAGAAAGAAAAGCACATTAATACATTACTGTGGAGCTGTGAATTTGTTCAACCATTCTGGAAAGTAATTAGGAATTATGCTTTAAAAACTGATGAAGGGATCCATACCCCTTGACCCAGAATTCCCGCTGCTAGGCATATATCCCAAGAAGGATGGTTTTTGAAGATGTCATATGCACTAAAAGGTATCTCCCTTTCTCCCGTGCAAGTGGACCAGTTTAACTGAGAGTAGATGAGTGTAGATTGTGTGGAGGAGAGTGAAGGGATAGGGCTGGAAAGGTAGTGTAACAGTAGATTGTGAAAAGCCTTGAATGTCAGATAGAGGAATTTAAAGTTTAATTGGGAAACAATAGGGATATTCACAGCAGTATTTTTTGTGGTAGCAAAGGATTGGAAATAAGCTATATGCTCATTGATTGGAGAATGGCTAAAAAAGTATAGTGAAATAAATCATATATGTAACTGATGTAATATTACCATGCTATAAAAAGTGATAAGTATAAAGACTTCAGAGAGCACAGGAAGACATATTACCTGATGCATAAAAAGTAGGTAGAACCAGGGAGAGAAAAATACATAATGATTTCAAGAATGTAAATGGAAAGAAGGAAAAAAAGTTCAAAAGAATTGTACTCTATCTAGTTATAATGACCAAATAAGACCTGAAAGGAGAGCTAAGTACATATACCTATCTCCCCTCATCAAATATGGTTGGGGAGACTAAGACGTGGAACACTGCGTATACAATCAGACTCAGTTGATGTGTTGAACAGGTTTGCTGAAATTTTTTATCTTTTTTTTTTCAGTAAGGAATGACTCTTGAAGAAGGGGAGGGAGGAGGGACAGATTTGGAAATGAAGGTGATATAAAAAATGTATCAGTGAAAATTAAAACTACAAGCTGCTTTTTTGCTCACTTTCTTCAGCATCATTTATAGTCTTTCCAGTTTCCATCGAAACTGTCCATTTTGCCACGTCTTACCAAATAATAATCTTCCATTATGTTTCTATATTATAATTTTAAAGCTATTTTTCAAAAGAGCAACCTCTTAGTTTCTATTTTTGGCATTATGAAAAGAGCTGCGATAAAGATTTTTGTACATAGTGGTCCTTTTCCTCTTTGACCTCTTGTTGAAGTATAGCTGGGTTAAAGGGTATGCAGTTTAATAACTTTTTATACAATTTATACAACAAGAGCATTAAAAAAAACCCTTAGAAAGACTTTAGAACTCTTAATGCAGTGATAAACCACAGGTTCAGAAGACTGAAGATGAACTACACCACTTACCTCCTGTCAGACAGGTGATGGGACTTAAAGTGCAGAGAGAGACATACATTTTTCAGGCATGGTCATATGGAAATTTGTTTGCTTGACTTTAAATGTTTGTGAGGGGGATTTTATTTTTCATTTTTACCTATTATTTAATAGGGTGTATAGTGATAAATAGATTAAAATGCATATAAAATGAATATATTTTTTAAAATGAAAGCTAGCAATATGAAACAAACAAGAATTCCTAGCTTTCTTCAGAGGACAACTCGGATGCCACTTCTTACATGAGGTCTTTCCTGGTCTCCCTAGTTGTTACTACTCTTTCCTTCATGACCTTACTATGTATTACTTTGAATATGCTTGATTTTTACTTGTCTGTTTTCTTTTTTAATTTTCTCGTAGAATGTAAGATCCTTGAAGGTAGGAACACCACTCAGTGCTTTCAAGCAACTCTCTTTGAGTATAAGTTGCAGAGAAGGTACGTACTTGCATTTTAGAGGGAATTAACTCATTCAGCAGTTCCCTACCAATGAATCAGAGTTCTAGTCCTTATCCCTAGCTCTATTTCAATCCCTAGCACACAACACATTATTTCATGCATAGTAGATTCTTATCAAATATTTAATTGAATTGCATACTCAAGTAGTTAATTATAATAATACATACTACCTTATAGGTGCATTAAGGAGTTATGAAACATAGTGCTGTTTAATGAATTTACAAGCTAATTTTATCAAACATTCAAAGATTAATTCCAATATTACATAAACTACTCATTTAAAAAAAGGAAAAGGACCTTCTAAACTCTTTCTATGATACAAATATGGTCTTGATACATAGATCTGGGAGAGACAAAGCAGAGGAAGAAAACTATACACCACTATCCCTAATAAACACTAATGCAAGAATTTTAAATACCATGTTAGCAAATCAGCTACAACAACATTTTGGAAAGCTTACATATTATAACCAAGTTAAATTTATACCAGGAATACAGGGTGATTCAAAATATGGAAGACATGATACATAATAAACCATGTCAATAACATAAAAGCCATATTATTATATCAACAAATGCTAAAACTTCTTTGAACAAAATCCCATTTCTGTTAAAATCACCCTGAAACATAGAAATAAGTGAACCTTTCTTTAATATAGTAAATAATATCTATTTAAAACCAAGAACAAATATATGTAATGTAAAAAAAAGAAGTTTTTCAAATGAGATCAGGGATAAAATATTTACTATTTACTGCTATTTAACATATTGCTAGAAATACTGCCTGTAGCAATAAGACAAGAAAGAAAAATCAAGGGGTTAAGCAAAAGAAAAGAAAAAACAGAATAAGCACTTTTTGCTGATGATGGTATGAGTTACTTAGAAAACCCTAAAGAGTCAACTAAAATTAATCCTGCAAAATTGCAGTATATAAAACTAATCCATTAGCATATTATCAACACAATTCATCAGGAAGAGAGAGAGAAATGCCATTCAACATAATTGCAGAACGTCTAAAATATTTGGAAATCTATCTACCAAGATACACCAAGGAACTAAATGAATCCAACTGTATTTTTTTTTTGCAGAAAAAAAGATAGACCCAATATGAAAAAGGGCAATACTACCTAAATCAACTTACTCTTTTTATAGAGCTAGTAAAAAAAAAAAACACACACACACACACACAGCAAAATTTGTATGGAAGAACACAAGCTCAAGAATCTTAAGGAAAGTAAAGAAAAACAAATAAGAAAGAAAGGAGTCTAGCAGTACCAGATCTCAGATTATACTACAAAGCAGTAATCATTGAAAAGAGTTTGTTTTGATTAAGAAATATAGAGTTTGATCCACAAAAATGATTATGCATATAACATACAGAAGCAAACAAACACAGAAGCCAGTATTTGATAAACTCTAATATCCTAGCTAATGGGGTAAGAATTCACTATTTAACAAAAACTGCTGGAAAAAAATGGAAAGTGTTCTATCAGAAATCACCTATATAGATCAACATCTACCAAGATAAATTCCAAATGGATATATGCCTTAGACATAAAAAGTAACATCACAAGCAAATTAAAGGATCAAGCAAGAATACCTTTTAGATCTGTGGAGAGGAGAAGAGTTCATGACCAAAAATGTGGTAGAGATGATTCCAGAAGAAAAGATAAATAATTTTGCTTATATAAATTTAAAAAGTTTTTGCACAAACAAAACTAGTGAATTTAGAAGAAAAACAGGTAACAGAGGGTGGCGGAGCTCTCTACAGCAAGTTTTTCTGATAATGGTCATATAACCAAGACAGAGAAAGAACCAATTCAAATTTAGAAGACAAAGAGATATTCCCCAATACATAAACAGTCAAAGAATATGTATGAACAGGTAATTTTCTAAGGTAGAATGCCAAGCTATCAACAACCATATGAAAATAACATGCTCCAAATCACTAATAATTGGAGAAATGCAAATTAAAATTACTCAGGTTCTATCAAATTGGCAAAGAAGATAAAAGGAAAATGGCAAATGTTAGAGAGGCTGTGGGAAAATTGGCATATTAATGATGTAGTGTTCATGGAGCTCTGAACTAGTTCAGCCATTCTGGAAAGCAATTTGGAATTATGCCCGAAAAGTCACAAAAATGTGGACATCCTTTGATCTGTTTATACCAGTATTAGCGCAATACCTCAAAGAGTTCAAAGGAAGAGGAAAAGAACCCATATGCACAAAAATATTTATAGCAGCTCTTTTCATAGTAGCAAAAAACTGCAAACTTAGTGAGTGCCTATCCTTTGAAGAACTGCTAAATAAATGAAACAATATTATTGTGCCGGAAGAAATGATGAAATTAATAGCTTCAGAGGAAACTGAGAATAATTTTATGAATTGATACATAGTGAAGTAAACAGAACTAAAAGGACAATTAATAAAGAAAAACAATTTTGAAAGATTTTAGAACTTTAATCATTGCAAGGATCAACCGTGATTCTGGATGATTAAAGAGAGAGCAAGCTACTCACTTCTTGCCAGAAGGATAGTGAACTTAAATTGCAGAACAACACATATCTCTGGCCAAATGGGAATCTATCTTGCTGGACTATGCATTTTTATAGTGTTATTTTTCTTTCTTTCTCTTTTTCATTGTTTAATAAAATAGTATTATGGGAAACAGGAAGGAAAGATAATAAATATTTGTAAAATAAATAAATAACAAAGTGTCATTTGAGGACTGAGAATTAAGATTGTCATCTTGGTAGGTGAGTAACGGAGGCTGAAGGTGGTATTTGAGCTGTCTTTAAAGGATTTTTAGGAATGCAGCAGAGAGGGAAGACATTCTAGGCATAAGGAATGGCATGGAAATCAGAGGTCACAGAGAGCAGACCAGTTTAATTGGAATGGAGAGTATGTGAAGGAGAATAAGATGAGATAGGACTAGAAAGGTAAGGTGACACTAGATTGTGAAGAGCCTTGAATGTCAGGTAGAAGAATTTAAACTTTAATTGGAAGATAATAGGCAATCATTTTTGCATAAATGAAAGACATTACCAGATGTAAGCATAACATAAATTATTCTGGCAATGTGAATGAAGGACAGATTGGAAAGAGGATGGTAATGAAGAAAAAAAAAAAAAAAGATCTGTCACAAAGCTATTTTGCAAAAGTCCAAGGGAATGATAATGAGCATTTGCACTAGAGTGATGAAAATGAGAATAGACTGGAGGGAATGAATTTGTGAGATATTTCAGGGTTGGAATTTCTAGGATTAGCAGAGTTGAAGGAGAGAAAAGGGTCAAAGATAACTCTAAGGTCATAAACATGAAAAAAGGGTTGAATGATGGGGTCAAAGATAGAAGTAATGCAAGCAGAAGGAAGAGAGGACTTAGGAAGAAAGATAATGTTCTGTTTTGAACATCTTCAGTTTGAGGTAGCGGTGAGATATTCAGCTGGATATCTGAAGGTAGACGGAGAAGCAGATATGAAACTCAGGAAAGAGGTGATAAATACTTGGAAATCATGTGACAGATCCTTGGGGTACACCTACATTAAGAGACCAGGAAGGGGCTGAGTATCCAGAGAAAGAGAAAGAGAAGAAACAGAGAGTTAAGAAGGAAACAAAAACATAAATGTGTTTCTGAAGCATAGGAGTCAGTATTTCCAAAAGGAAATGGTTAACTTGGTTAAAAGCAGTTGTGTGCTGGACTCAGATTCTACCTGGATCCAATTTATTTTTCAGTATGAGCATTTATACTTTGGAAATCAGCAAATGCAATTAGGCTTGATTTATTGTTTTTGTGCTTGTCTAGACTTAAGAAAGTGACTGAGAAAATGTTAGAGCAGATGAAACTTAAAAGTGTGTTTTATATGCATTCCCCCCTACCCCCAGGAAACTGTTCGTTAAACATTTACTAGCACACTCCTGGTGAAAAGCCAGAGAGAAGAGAAGCAGAATTCAGCAATCAGAAGATCATTGGTAATCTTTGAGAGAACAATTTCAGTATTGCTGAGGGAAGAATCAGATGTAAATGGTAGAAGAGAAATAAAGGAATGGAGACACTACATATAGCCAACTTTCCAAGAAGCCAAGTAGTGAAAACAAGTGTGATGAGAAGATGGTATCTGAATGGGTTAGAAAAATCCAAAGAAAGCTTGTTTTTAAAAAAAAAATTTTAAAGGACAGTTAGGTGGCGCAGTGGATTGAGTGAACCTGAGTTTAAATCTAGCCTCAGACACTTCACACTTACTAGCTGTATGACCCTGGGCAAGTCACTTAACCCCGATAGCCTCACCAAAAAGAGAAAAAAAAACCTTCAAAAAATTAAGTTAGGGAGACCTAATCATGTTAGTAGATAGCTTGGAAAGAACAAGGAGACAGGGAGTGATTGAATGTATATATTTAGAAGGGAGAAGGCATGAGTGAGGGATGAGATTTGAAGGGACTGGAATAAGGGGGCAGCTAGGTAGCACACTGCATAGAGTGCCAGGCCTGGAGTCAGGAAGACTCATCTTCCTGAGTTCAAAAGATACTTACAGGGCAGCTAGGTGGCGAAGTGGATAGAACACTGGCCCTGGAGTCAGGAGGACCTGAATTCAAATGCAGCCTCAGACACATGACACTCACTAGCTGTGTGACCTTGGGCAAGTCACTTAACCTCAATTGCCTCGTCAAAAAAACAAAAAAACAAAAAACAAACAAAAAAAGATACTAGCTGTGTGACCCTGGGCAAGTCATTTCACCTTGTTTGCCTCAGTTTCCTCATTTGTAAAAATGAGCTGGAGAAGGAAATGGCAAACCACCCTAGTATCTGCCACGAAAACCTCAAATGGTGTTACAAAGAGTAGGACATGACTGAAACCACTGAAAAATAACTGGAATAAGGTCCTGGAGGAAGTGAGAGAGAATATGATCTAGGGAACAGGTAAGGGCGGTATTTCTTCACCTTTTCTGTGTGCCATGGACCCCTTTGGCAGCCTGGTGAAGCCTAGAGACTCCTTAAAATGTTTTAAAATTCATAAAACTAAACACATTGGATTACAAAGGAAATCACTTATACTAAAATAGTTATCAAAATATATTTTAAAAAACAACCCAAGTTCACAGAACCCAGGTTAAGCACCCCTGAAGTAGAGGATTAATCTTAGAGATGATGACTTGGCAATAGTTTTTCTATGACTGGAGGAAAGGAGAGAAGGGGATGTGATGGTGCCAAGTGCTGAAGGAGGAGGGAGTTTGGGAGAGGTCATAAGTTTACAGATTTAGAACTGAAAAGGATCTCCAAGGTCACCTAGTCTACAACTGTCAAACACAGGGTCCCAAAGCATCGGGTAGCCCAAAACACTTCTGAGTGACTTGAATTAGAGTAAAGTGCAATCCCTATTCGATTTTAATTCGTTGATGTATTAAACAGGAAATTTAAAAACATGTATGGTTTTCTAAGTTAATATGTGGCCCACGGGAATCTTTATCTATGGTTAGTGGCTCCCACTTCTATGTGAGTTTGACACCAATGATTAGTCCATTCCCTTCATTATATAAATGGGAAAACAGAGGGACTGAGAAATGAAGCAACTTCCAAAGTCATACTGGCAGTTAAGTGGCAAAGCCAGGATTTCAAACCCAGGTTTCCTGACTCCAGATAGAATACTCTTTCCACTATACCATATTGACTCAGTGTACCTACTGAGTGCCTGGGACAAACGTAGTAGGAACTTAATAAATGTTTATTGATGAACTGACTGAGAAGCTAGATCATATGCTGTAAATGTGAGGGGTGAAGGTTTGGAGAGGAGGAGAGAAGGCTTAAAATATACAGTGTAAAATAAAAATAGAGAATGAGTGAGGGATACTGAAGGAGTGTGGACAGCATCAAAGGCTCAGTTAAGGTTATATAACAAATTTGTAGTGGTGAGGTCAGCTGTTTCATGATTTTTCTACAGCAAAGGTCACATAATGTAACTTCCC
Source organism: Vombatus ursinus (assembly GCF_900497805.2). Classification (NCBI taxonomy): domain Eukaryota; kingdom Metazoa; phylum Chordata; class Mammalia; order Diprotodontia; family Vombatidae; genus Vombatus; species Vombatus ursinus. Next base: position 37,828,195 of record NW_020954576.1, read on the forward strand.
TTCTCAATAAACTCCAGTGGCTTCCTATTATTTCTAGAATTAAATATAAGGTCTTTGGCCTTTAAGGCATTTGATCTCCTGACCCCTTCCTACTTTTCCAGTCTTCTTAAACTTTGCCTCTCTTCATGCTCTCTAATCATCTGGCCACAAAGACCTATTTGCCCTTCCTTGAACACTGTATTTCATCTCTCATAACCATACCTTTGCACTGTCTATCCCTCTTGCCTGGAATTCTCCCTCTCTCCTCACCCCTACCTCTTAGTTGCCTTGGCTTCCTTCAAGACTTCAGTTCAAATCCTGCCTTCCATAAGAGGCCTTTCTTTCTCCACTGGATGGTAGTGCCTTCCCCACTTGAGGTTACTTGTATATATCTTGTAAGTATTTAGTTATTTATACATGATCTCCCCTTATAGAATTAGAGCTCTAAGGGAAGGGGCAGTTCTTGCCTTTCTTTGTATTTTTAGCACTGTGAATGTTTAATAACTGTTTTAAATTGATTGACTGATTACCTCAATCTATGCTTTGCAACTCTGGGACAGGATGAAGCCATTGGACTGTGAGGATGAAGATTCACAGGTCTGGAATGGCAGGAGGTGTGTGGGTGGTGGGGTGGGGCGGGTGAGGTACACAAGATTCTAGGGTAGTAGTGACAGTAATAGTCGATGGAATAGTAATAGTGATGGAAGAATAGAAAATTGCGATTAGATGATGATCATGGGATATTTGCTGTTTCTCCTTCCCCCCTACAACCCAAAGTATAAGGGATCTGAGAGAGCTCCAACCATCATTTTAGTCTCAAAAGGTCCAGACTTGCCCAAGGTCGTAGATTTTTACAGTAGAAGGGCCAGGCCTAGAACTATGGTCAGGGCTTCTTTTTCCCATCATACTGCCTTACTTTAACATCACCTCCAAAAGATTAAGGGAAATAACTCTTCCCATGCCAAGCCCACGGGTGGGGCAATTCTGTGGTACCACATGATCAGGCAGAATGATACATTCCATTTATGTTTCTATTTATATGCATTTTTTATAAGCTGGGGGGGGTCGTCAAGGAGACTAGGTCCCCGATACTCTAAAGACTAACCTGGCCGAAAGCCACTAAGCATGCTTAGGATACAACGTCCCTTGCTTTCTCCTAGCTGCTCTCTTCGGTGTCAGATGCTCCTGGAAGCTTGTGAATGGGGTGACCGGGCAGAGGGTCCCCTTAAAAGGGGGTGTATTTGGTCTCTCCCAGAGGGTTTGGTCAGGCCCCTCCTGTAGCTCCGCCCCTCAGGGACGGAGGTGGGCTATTCCTGCCTACACTACTGCTGCAGTGTTATTCCAGCCTACTAGCTAGGATGTTTTTCCCGTTTCTGTTCTCAAGCTTCTGACTCTTCTTCACCTCGACCTCTTCTCACTATCCCCATCCTCCCTTCCCCCTCCTCAAAGCAAAATATTTAGGAGTCCCTGGACATCTACCGGTCCTGCAACAGGAGCTCCAGCAGCCCCACATTCCACGGATTCCTGCTCTGTGACGTCCCCAAGGACGGAGCTCCGCGAGCTGAGCAAGGCTGCTTCGGCTAGGGAGCTCCAGCTTCGTGTTCCAAACACACGCATAAACACACACACACACACACACACACATACACACACACACACACACACAGAGGCGCGCGCACAGAACAGCAAAGCCTACACCCTTGGGACTCCTCTTCGGGCCACATTCCATTCCGCCCCCCCACTGCTAGCCCCTTCCCTCCCTTCTTCCTCCCGGCACCCCAGCGCCTCTGAGCCCAGCCGTGTTGGGGGGTGGGGACGCCGCTGCCCCCGGCGCCTGCTTCGTCTCCTCTCCCCCGAGCGGCCCCTTTCCTCCCTCCCCTCTCTCCTGCTTGCATTTCCTGCGGCTCTCTCTTGCTTAGCCCACGAAAGTCAGTGCAAACTTTTCCCTCCCCGGAGTGCAACGTGAGCAGATCTTGGGGCAGGTTGCCGTAACTTTTTATTTTTGCCTCCGCCCCGCTGTCCCCTCTTCCAACCTTCAGTTCTCCTGAAAGAGCACACACAAAGTAGCTGCTAGCGGGCCCTCTCTTTCCCTCCCACCTCACCCCATCCTCTTGGGCCTTAAGCCTTGGGATCTCCCGGCCGCGGAACAAAACCCACACTGGATGACTAGGTTTCTCTTCTCACTCTCTTTCCCCCTTTCCTCCTCCTGTCCTTCCCTTTCCTTTCCTTCCTGGACTCTCCTCGCTTGATCGGAGCGGAAACCTCCCTCCCCTTTCTCCTCCTCCAACTACTTCCCCCCTCCCCTTCCCAAATCAGCCACTGTAATAAATTCCTTGGGGAATTGAAGCTTCTGCCGCCGCCGACCTTTTCGTGGGGGACTCGGGACCTCTGTCCTGGGGGGACGTGTAAGCAGGTAAGTGTGGGGGTACGTAACACACACACCCTGTTGACCAAGGCTTGAAGCTCTGCCGTCCGTGCCTTTGCTTGGAGCCCTAGAGGGGCTTTGGGAGGCTGGCTTTCAGCTCCACCGCTGCTTGCAGAAGACTTTGGCAAACACTTGGAGAGCGAACTTGCGTTCTGGCCGGCCCCGGACCAGACGGACGGACGGACGGACGGACAGACGCCTCCGCTGGTGCAGGAGTTGGCAGGCTAGAGGGATTACTCCCGTAGTAAAGGCGCAGAGCTTGCCTAGTGAGAGTTGGAGGTTGCTAGGGGTCTGATTAGCCTAAGCCTCCTTCAATTCCTTTGAGTTTTAGTGGGGAAGGGTTGCCTCTTGAAGATATCCACGTTGTTGGGGGAGGGGGGGATGATAAGGGATTTAGGACGTTCTCTTCTTCTGAGGGGAGACAGACTCCTCTGGTGGGACACCCTACCGCCCAGCCCACTACGGGGGATCCCCGTGGAGAGAGAGGTTTCTTCCTGCCCCCTCACTAGGCCCCATGTTTGCCAACAGCTCTTTTGGGCCCCGTAACCCATATCTATGAAATTTGTCTCGGACCAGATTTTTTCTGGCTCACTCCTCCTCTTCCAAAAAAACTCCACTCAAACTGTTTGAGGTTTAACAACTCCTTCCTCCTTGGAAAACGGATTTTTAGGGGGACACTTTGCAAGAGGCTTACCATCGTTTTACCTGGAGGGAGCAAAAAGGTAAAATATACTGTCCATCCAGCTTTCTGCCCCTTTTTCTGTTTGCTTTCTGTAAGGTGAGAACTCAAGAAGGAAGCGTGGGGTTCTTAGCTGTTGCCTTCAAGTGGGGATGTCTTCTGTTTCTGCAACCAAGGTCTCTTGTAGCAGGGATCTTTGACAGTGGACTACTTTTTCCTCTTCTGATAAGTTTGAAAAAAGAAATGATGGTTCTTACCCCTCAACCATCAGATAAAAAAAAAAGAACATCCAGGACAGAATAAATCAGAATATAGTAACCACAGGAAAATTCAATGAAGTAGGGGCTGAATTAAAGGTTGGAGGTCAGTAGTAGCCTTTTTCTCTAATGGTAGAGATGACATAGGGCACAGACAGGTTTGAATCAAACCTGAGAGAGGGGACTTTTATGTCCATATGTCCTCAGGTGTGGAGAACCCTACTATGGGCTCTAGGTTGTCAAGGGCTGCTCCACTGTTATAGGCAAAGGGTTAGTTGCACTATACAGCCTTTCATTGTGGTCACCTTTGGTTATAGCGGTGAGGTGGCAGGCGCTAGCAGCAGTAGGGATTTTACTACTGCTCATTCATTTTAAGAGTAAGCCCACCAACTGAGAGGTGGAAGTTAAATAGCTTGCCTATTTTATGTAAGCAGTATAGAGATCAAAGAATGTCAGAAATGTATATCTTTTGCCTTTGTTATGCCTTGGTGAGAGTGAGTGCTTGTGTCAGTAATGCTCATTCTCTTATAAATCACTTAGAAATGCTGTAGCTATTATAAGAGCCACTTTCTTTTTCCTGCAACTTTATTGGGGATGGATTGATACATGTAGGAAGTTGAACAGAATATGACAGCTTTTCACACTCTAGCCTGATGGTATACTGTATAAGGTCCCTAATTTAGAAGCTTATTATGGTATACATAGTGCAAGAGTCAACTTGTAGCCTGTTTTTAAATGAGCTGCTCTTTGTAGGGCTGATATCATATGTCACTGTATATACACTCATATTTACATGCACTATATGCATTCCACAAGAGGGGGAGAGGAAGAGGAGGTGGGGTTAAGAGACTTGCCCAGGGTCATTAGGCTGGTAATCAGATGGAGTTAGCCATGGAACCTTGCTCTTTTTGACTGTCAATCTAGTGACCTTTCCTGTATAACATGCTGCTTTTATTAGCACTACTATGATTAGTGCCTTAGCCTTGTACATGGTGGTTGTGCCATGCTAGTGTCTGTGATTTTATTTCTATGCATCAGGCATCTGACTGGGAAAAACGTGTGGTTATTTCTTTTAAATAACCACTTATGTTCATCTTTGCCTCTCCACCTACTGGTGAAGATTCTCCTTGACCGTCTGTGATCTGCCCAGGAGGAGTGTTAGGTGAAGGCAAGTCTTTCTAACCAGTTATGCTTAAAGTAGACATTAAGTTTAGACAAACATTTCAGTTGCAGGCAGCAGCATGTAAGTGAGCCAAGAATGGAGGAGCCTTTTGGTACACCAGAAAGAAACCAGAAGTTTCAAGTGTCATAAAGACTCTTTTATTTGCCTTGAGTTGTAGGGTGAGGGTGAGATACTGAGATGATTTCCTCTTATATCTTTATTTTCTTATTGGGATCTAGACCCTTTTGAATGAGAATAAAAATATTCAGTTGAGTATCCAGGAACTGGTTGTTCAGTTTATGGACTACCTGTGAAGCCTTCTGTTTCGTTTTTAGTCTGGTCTAGTAATTTCTTTGGTCTAGGGAACTCCTGGTGAGAAAGCTCCCTTTATCACTGCACAACAGTCTTGCTTCTCTACCCAGTTATAGCCTTAATTTCTCAGTGCCCCCAAGCATTGAGGGATGAAGTAATTTATCCAACGTCACACAGCATGTATTTGTTAGTGATGGATCTTGAACCTAGGTCTTCCTGATTGCAAGGCTTGCTTTCTATTGACAACACTACTTGCTTCTCCCTTGTTTCTTTTCCTTCATCCACGTCCTACCCTATTATTTTAGTTTTGTCTGTAGGTACTAAACAAATAAAATGAATGCCAGAGCTTTCATCGACTGAGGAAGGGGAGGGAGACAGGTTGTTGTTAAGTCATGTCCAATTCTCCCTGACCCCATTTGGGGTTTTCTTGGCAAAGATACTGGAGTGGTTTGCCACTTCCTTCTCTAGCTCATTTTACACATGAGGAAACTGAGGCAAACAGGGTGAAGTGACTTGCTCAGAGTCATACAGCTAGTAAGTGTCTGAGGCCAGAACTGAATTCAGGAAGATAATTTTTCCTGACTCCTTGGCACTGTATCCAGGAGTCAGGAAGACCTGAGTTCTGGCCTTAGATACCTCCTAGCTCTGTGATCCTGGGCAAGTCACTTCAGTTTGCTTCAGTTTCCTCACGTGTAAAATGAGTTGGAGACGGAAGTGGCAAACCACTCCAGTATCTTTGCCAAGAAAACCCCAAATGCAGGCACGAAGAGTTGGACATGACTGAAAAATGACTGAACAACAAACTTCCTGACATGAAGTCCTATCCAGTGTCACCTTGATGTCCCAAGAGAGACAGGACAAAACTCTTAGTCAATTGAGTCTCATGCTGCTAGTCAGGATGAAGAAGATTTTGGTGAAAAGGAGGTTAAAATTAATACTTAAGTGAAGTTTGTGAATTACCAGATAATGTTGTTTATCTGCTCCTTGCCCAGGGCTGTATTGATTCTCTGTTTGACTTACTGCTCCTTTATCAGCTTCATCCAAACTTATGCAGAGTATGACCCTGGGAGGGTTCCTTATGTTTTTGAGAATCAATTATTGTTACAAAAACATTTTTGTGTTTGATTCCTTTTTAGGACTGGGTTCACATGCATGCCACATACACATGCAGTCAGTTTCTTACTGTTTAGTCTATTTGCCTGAAGCTGTATAGGACATGGCAGTTGAGAGGTTTTGTTGGAGGTAAAGTCACTCAGAAGCCAAAATGTACCTTTTGGGAAGAAAGACAGGAAGAAACGAGCACACATTCTTCCATGTGCTCCTTTCTCACTAGTGACCAAACATGTGATTTGTGCTGATGTAAAAGTCCCTCGTGTCTTTGAGTAATGATATTTAGAGGAAAATTCCAGTTTTGGCTTCTGGGAATGCATCTGCAAACCTTTAAAATTGAGACCTGAATGGTCTGGAAACATTCATGGAAGAGTCTTTTTGGAGACATGGTTTCTTTCGTGTCTGCATGGATTGTGGTATTTATCCTCTAACACAACTCAATGCTGACCCACCCACCCCACAGGTGCTGTGTACTTCAGTGATGCTTTTCATCTGAGAAGCTGAGAAGTATTTGATAAACATTAACTCAGTGATCTTCGTACCTACCTCCTGGTAGGAGAGGATGTAAGAAGGAGTTCTTTGCAGACCTGAGCAATGTCATAGGGCGGATGGGTATGTGTTCTTGATGTGGAAAGGAGGGTTCCAGCAAAACACTAGAGTTACAGATCTGTGGGGTTAGAGGGAGGTCGGAATCTCAGGTGCAGTACTGCTTTGAAGTGGTCAAAGGGAGAAAAACTTCGAAAATAAATGTGTGGCTTTGTTGGATAGCAGAAGTTAGCATCTTCTTCCTCTCCCTCATCCCTTACCCTTCATTTAATAATCATTCATGATGTATGCCTATATAAGAATCTTCCCAACTGCTTTTCTTGTAGTTGGCTTTTTGTAATAACAGTTCTTTATATTTATATCACATTTTAAAATGCTTAAAGCACTTTCACATTCACATTTCTTCTCAGAAGCCATGGGATGATACACGTAGATATTATGTCTCTAATACCTATGTATATCATCCTTTTCCCCACTTTTTTTTAAATAGGTGAAGAAATTAAGGCTCACCAATATTGTGATTTGTCTAAAGTCTGACAGCTAATAAGTGATAAAACCAGAAATAGAGCCCAAGTCTTGTCTCTTAGTTCAGTGCTGTTTCTCAACAGCACACAACACTGATTTGGAATGTAGTTATTCTAGGGGTGTGGATGGAGTGGAGGAGATGGTTAAATGTCTAAGTTATATTGTCAGTGGCATGCTAATATATTTTTTAAAATTTTCCTGTTTTTCTGGTAGCTAGCAGGGTGCATTGACTTGGTTTTGCCATCCAAAGAACTCTAATACATTGGCCTTAAAATTGTTCTCAAGAAGAAAAGACCAATGTTATTATTATCACCCTTAACTAAGTCTTGGTGTTGATGTTAGAATTTTATATCTGTGCGAGTTAGTGTAGTTTGTTAGAGCATAGCATGCACCTTTGTTAACTAGCTTTACACAGAAGAGCCTCTCTTCTCAATCCATAGATCCAGTAACCCAGCCAGACATCCTGTGTATATTGGCCACTCCAGAGATCTGGAGAGAATGAAAAGGATGGCTTAATGTAATCTCTTTAATAATGGAAAAGCAAATTAAAGTCTAAATAGATGCCCAGGCACAGTTGTGGTATCTTGGATGGTTGACTTAAGTTGGTGTTGTTCATAAACATCATTGATTAAAGTTGGAGCTCAGCACAAAGGACACCATAGACTTGAGTCTGCATCAGAAGTTCCCAAACTTATTTGGCCTACTGCCCCCTTTGAAAAAAAATTACTCAGCACCCCCATGGAAATCTACTTTCTTTAACCCTTTAATGTTTTTTAAAAATGTATGTCATTTCAAAAAAATATAATGTATATTTTAAAATGACACATCTTTAGTTTAATACTTTATTGTAAATTTGTTTTTTTTCCTGCATTGAAATTTTGATGATGCAATATTGTGTCATGTAACCATATAGTATCATATTGTAAAAAGTCATTACACGCACACATTCCTGCCGATGCATGCTGGACTTCCTGACAATGCACAACATGCTCGCCTGCCAACACTTGCTTGTTAAGACCTGTCGGCAGACTTGACTATTGATTGGTTATATTATAACTGATTGTAAGTTGTTATAACCATTATAACTTGCATTTTGTGTGTATATATGGAAAATAATGTAATCACTACGACTTTAACTCTGTTACACAATAGGTGAAATATGTATAAACAGTTTTTCAAAATTTTCTTATTCTTCCTTATTTCCTTATGCTTCCACTGCCCCCTTATTTTTATTCAATGCCCACCAGTTGCACCCAAGGCTACTACTATCCCCCTGGATCATTCTAGCACCCCTCCCAGGGGGCAGTATTGTCCACTTTGGGAACCTATGGTACTATCACGCCTCTCTCAGTGATGTCAGACCCATTGATCGCCACTAGCAAAGTTATCAAACCTTATCTGTGTGTTCCATAGCTAACCAACAGCCTGCTTTTCTTAAGTCTTGAAGTGGATGATCAGAAGACACTCAAAAGCTTTATTTTCTTTTGTTATTTTATTGTATTTGGGGAATTAACTGCTTTTCTGGTAGGGCATGGTAGAAATTTTACCTTTTTGTTGAGGAGGCTTTGAGAATATTTTTGGTTGTCTAAGAGATGAAAAAAGTTCCCTGCTCATTTAAGACCTCCCAAGTACTGCTGAGTGCCACACAGAATATTTGTTAGAGCTAAAACCTGGTTTAGAATTTGGTTCTTAGTAGTAGTGAAGTGAACTAGAAAAACCTCATGTCTATTGATAACTATACACGTCTGAAATATCCACATCACATGTCCTTGTCATTCATTGACCATGTCATGTTAGTTTGTCTGAGAAAAGACCTGACACGTAGAAGCCATCTCCTGAAGTCAATGACAATATGCTTTCTAATAAAAACCATACCTTATTCAGAAACTTCCAAAGCTTCAGAGACTAGTCTCTGAACTTTACAAACTTGCAATGTCTTAGGAAATGAAAGGTGTCAGCCATTAGAGACCCATAGCAAAGACAGGGTTTAAGAAATAGTGACATTTGGCAGCAGGGACATAAAACCAATCTCTGCAGGTTTGGGCAGATCATTGAAGACTATTTTCTTCAAGTACCTTGTTTGCCCTCTTATATCTTGTTCTGTAAAAGAGACTAAGGCAAAATTTCCACATATTTTCAAGGCCAACCAATGGGTAACTAGGATAGGTTGAAAAATCAAAAAAGACAGCAGTCATGACACACCCCTAAATTGAGGCAGACTAGCAGGTATTTCCATAAAGAGAACTTCTCAATTGAAAACACTTTGCAGTATTGCTTCAGGGGTACTTTGTAAAGCAAATTTAATTCTTATGGGTAGAGAGAATTTAAATGTGGTAGAAATGTAAGGGTGTAGAAACCTGTACCCAGCCTGTGAGGTATGTCCAAACCCTCTCTGCTTTGTTTAAGAGGGGTGTCATGGTTTAACATGATTGTACGTGTACAACCTGTATCAATTTGCCTCCTGTTTTGGGGAGGGGGGAGGGAAGGAAGGAGGGAGAAAAATTTGGAGCTCACAATCTTACAAAAATCATGTTGAAAACTACCTTTACATGTAATTGGAAAAATAAAATACTATTAAGAGGGGAAAAAATAAAAAAATAAAATGTACTTAATAAAAGAAGTGTATCATGGGTAATCCAACTTGATTCTTCATCAGGCAGACAGAGTTCTCTCATTTTGCCAACAACTCAAGCTGTCACATACATAGCAACCTGATTTTGTCACCTGTGTTATACTGTAAAGTACACTATTGATTTCGTGTATTTTTTTTCATTTCCAAAATAAATGAAATGAAGACAAAATTATTAACCGTGAACATTTGTTTGATATGGCAGAAAGCAGATTTTGGGTACCTTGCCCCATTATTTATTACAGACACAGAAGAAGGGGTTGGAAATAGTATTTGAAGCTGTAATTGCAGTGATGTTTTTCTTAACTCACTTCAGAATTTGTTTTCCAGACTTTCTCTTGAGTTGCTTGCTTTGTTCCTATTTGATTTCTTACAGTGCCATTTCATAGGTGTTCTCTCTTCTGGCTAATCCCGTGATCAGTCTTCATTTTTGGTTTTTCTTGGGTTTGACTTCAGCATGTGATAAATCTGGGCCAAAAGCACTACTCCTTGATGTGAGGTTGCCATATTAGTGTTATCAAAAGTAGGTGATTTAGAATGGAGTAGCAATATATCCTTTCTTAGAAGGGGTCGCTGAGTTTGTTTTTGCAGCAAATGTATCCAACTGCAGGGCTGTAATGCCATAATGAAGGAGAATTATGCGGTATTATGTTTTATGGAGGGTGTGCTGGGCTGTTACCAGGGTCAGCTGTGACAGCTAGAGCTGGCAATTAGGTTTCATTTAAGGCTCCATGTGGCAATTAACTTTGGCTTCTGCCAGGGAAATCCTGTGATCTATTAGGCATAATTTTTTCATTATACATTTGGTAAAATGTACTTTAAATGATGAAGGTACACATTTGTTAGATTTAAGCCTATCTCCAAATTATCATTTGAAAACTGGAAGTGAGTTTTTTGATTACCTGCATTTAAATCCATAGATTATACTAACATTCTGGATGGAATATGTCTTTAATTGAAATAATTTTTACAAGGTCACACAAATTCATTGGTATAGACATAATAATGGTTTAAATTAGTTGTGGAATATTATACAATTATGTGGTTTAACAAAAAATGTGTAACTGAATTAATTTATATAATGGAAATTATACAATTAATTGAACTATGTTATCAAAATAGTTTTAATTATATTCTTTAAAAAATATTGGGTTATCTAAAATGCATCAAAGCCTGAAAAAGATGATTGTGATTAGCATTGTTGTTGTCACTAAAAAATATTTTGCTGTTTCCTGATTTGCAGTTTGTTCACTTAGGAACCAGTAGGCATAATGATATTTGGGATTTCCTTATTAGTGAGATGCAATTTAAACATTTTGCTTCTCCACCTATTGATGTATAGTGTCATTTACATTGCTTAGGAGAGTTTTTATTATTATTATTATTATTATCACTTTGATGATGATCATTTTGGTCCAGACTTGTAATTTTCAGGATTATGGGGAATTCTTGGTATGGAAACTCCCTCCACTGAAGCAGAACAGCCACATCTCAGCAAGTGAAAGTTTTAAAAAGTTGATAGAGGTACTGAGAAGGTAAGTGATTTGTGCATAGTCACACAGTTAGTATGCGTCAGAGGCAGAATTGGAACCCAGGTATTCCTGATTACAAAGCTAGCTGCCTATCTACTATTCTATGCCATTTCTTTGAAGAATTACATACAAAAATGTCTTGTTATTCCAGTTAAAATGCATTATTTTGGGGCAGCTAGGTGGCACAGTGGATAGAGCACCGGCCCTGAAGTCAGGAGGACATGAGTTCACATCCGGCCTCAGACCAACTACTTGACACATACTAGCTGTGTGACCTTGGGCAAGTCACTTAACCCCGATTGCCTCACCCCTCCCAAAAAAATGCCATTATTTTGGAGAACTGAAAGTTGAACTAGCCCATTTTGGTAGTTCAGTGATCTGTAATTTCACTAGTGCTGTTACTGCCTATGTTATTTCAGAATGCATCTCCTCTGTAACTTAGAAAATGGTCTAAAATGGTTATGGCTGAATAATTCATTACCCTGTGGCTAACCTGGTGTGGTAAACCTTCCTGAATTTAGATAGGCTGATCTTTTGTTGGTCAGATAGAGAACTGGGCCTGAAGTCATGAAGACTCATCTTGAGTTCAAATCTGGCCTCAGACACTTACTAGCTATGAGACCTTGGGCAAGTTACTTAACCCTGTTTGCCTCAGTTTCCTCATCTGTAAAATGAGTTGAAAAGTGAAATGGCAAACCATTCTAGTGTCTTTGCCAAGAAAACCCCAAATGGGGTCTTGAAGAGTCAGATACAACTGATGTTTATGTGTGTGTGCGTGTTTATGTGTGTTTTGTTGGGACTGGACTTGATTCCTTCCAAGCATGGTAGGACCTAAGCTCTTCAGACTTAAGTCTTCAAGGACTCAGGGTCACCTTCATACCATCAGAGCAGGGATTTAGTGGCGGGAAATAATACATCTAAAATACATTATTTTTTGTTCTGAATAGCAAAAAAAGTGAATATTTCTACATGTGAACTACTATAGAAAGAGGATATTTAAAATCGTGAATCTCTGCTATATACAACTTGATTTTTTAAAACAAGTCTCTATTAAATCCATTATGTTACCTTCAATGCTATCCTGTTTGTCTATGTTTCCCTCTGAACTTACTTTTGTTCTTTGTGTTATTTTTAAAAGGACAAAAACCATAAAACAAAAAAAGGGAGTGATCCATTGCCTTATACATCAGTCTAAAAACTCAAACCGTGCTCAGTGATATATAAAGGAAACAAAATATGTACACTAGAATTATGACGCTGGAAAGCACCTTAAAGATTATCAATTTCAGCCCCCTCCTTTCATAAATGAATAGTTTCCCAGTTGGTTAAGTAATTAAGCCTAAGGTTTCATTGCTAATTGTGACAAGACAGGGCTTTTAATTAGTATTCCATAAAACTGTCTCTGAATTATCCATTCAGTTGCATTTTTCTCCTTCATAGGACACCTAGAGCTATATTAAGTCTTGTGGTTTATGAATTACCTGCCATTAAGAATACATGGTTGTTGACTTTTAGGAATTTATCTTAGTTCAAGTGATTTCATAGATGTGACCATCTTGAAACAACAACAAGAAGCTTACTCTGCAAAGTACTGTGCAGAGCATGTTTGAGTAGACTGTCTTTTGAGTTACTTTGACAAAAAAAATTTTTTTTAGATCACTTTTTGGCCCATCTTCTAGTTATGAAAGTTTGTACTTTGCTTGCTTGGATGGTTGACACATAGCCCATTGCTGGGCCTGTATTGATCATCTTTTCCAATCCATTTTGAGCTGCCAGCTCTTATAGTCTACTAGTATAGTCTTCAGGAACCCCAGCCCTGATGAGGTAATAAAGTAGGATTTTAGTGAAGAAATTTACAATTTTAATTAGATAAAAGTTAACCTTGGTAATAAGGATTAAATAAACACATGCTTCATATGCTAAAACCTAACCTGAACCCTTGAATGAATGGATGCTTTTCTTCTTTTTTAAGAGAGAGAAAAGTTTAAAAAAAACCCAAGAAACAAAAACAAACAACAAAATCCTCGTCTCAGGTACATATTTAACAAACCAACTTCCAGTCTTCTGCTGTCATAGATGGTGTTATGATTATACTGGATGTTTCAAAACTTTTTGTGCCATTTTAAGCTATCAAAGCTTAAAATGGCACAAAGGCTTTTGGGATATCGTGTATTTCAGTGAATCTCTGATCTTTTTGATATTTGAACATTTTGTATGATTCATATTCTTGTCCTTCCATAAGTCATCCATAGGAACATGGATAGGGTTTGAACCTGTGATTTCATTGGTATAGAGGGATCCCTGCCAGTAAAGTAAAGCTTTCTCTTTGATACAAGTCAGCAAAATATGATCCATAGCTTCTAGTCTTAGAGAAATTGCTTGGAACAGAGTTATCAAACACTCACCCAACCTGCAACAATTGCAAGTGTGCCCTGAACTAGGTTAAAATATAGTTGTAAAATAGTTAACAAAATAAAATATGATATAACATAGATAATGCTAATATCTCATTTTCAAAGTCAACATATGGCCACTGGGAAGTCTCATATATGGTTAGGTGCTCTCCTCTTTCTTTCTGAGTTTGACACCACTGACTTAGAGCACTGAGTTAAGTAACTTGCCCAGGGTAACATTGTGAGTAAGTAGCAAAGCCGGGGTTGAGCTCAGGTCTTCCTAGCCACTTCCGGCAAACCAGTCATCTTTGCTTTGTGCTTTTCTCACCACGTCGAGATGTAATATTTGTATGGTGAAAAATTAACATTCAGAATAATGACCCTGAGATCCTCACTCCTTAAATAGATATTACTTTGTTTTCAGGAGGCCTTGGTAAGGCCTAAATATATACTAATACATATTATAGTGATATTTTCCCTATTTTATGACTTTATTCAAAATAAAACAGAGAACCTGAAATTTAGCCAACCCCCCCAAAAAACCCCAAAAAACAACCCTCAGCAGCCAAGATAGATTTTTTTTTTTGCTAGGCCCATGAATTTTAATAAAACTCTTGGATTTTCCTTTAAATAGAGCCCTTCAAATTCTTATTCAGGTTTTTCTGACTCTTAATTTGCATATAACATTAACGAGTTTTTTTTTTTTTTTACTTAGTTTCAAAGCCCCTAACATATTTGGAAATAACAAATTAGAAAGTGGGAGAGAGGCTACTTTAGGCAGGAGAAACGACAACCGAAGGCAAGGAAGGACAGAGAACCAACAATATATGAAATCAAACTGTTAAACTTCCCTTTAAAATAAATACCAAACTGCCATATTCTCCTGAGTTCCCTATTTTTGTTAATGACATTGCCCTTCTTCTAGTCACTCAGGTCTGAAACCTCAGGCCTTTCTGCCTCCTTCTCCTTCCCTGAACGCTATATCAGGTGTCAAACTCTCTCTCTTTTGGTGAGGCAGTTGGGGTTAAGTGACTTGCCCAGGGTCACACAGCTAGTGTCAAGTATCTGAGGCCAAATTTGAACTCAGCTCCTCCTGACTCCAAGGCCGGAGCTCTGTCCACTGCATCACCTAGCTGCCTCCCAAATTCTCTTGACTAGTTCTGTAGTCTTCTCACGTCTCTCCCCTCGAGGTGATACCATAACCATATGTCAGTCCTTCAAGGACCCGAGATTTCATTAATGTAGTACCATCTTGGGCAATCAATGCAGATTGTAATTCCTTCATTCCTTTTGAGTTATTATAGCTGGAAAACTTCATCCTTTGTCTGCCAACTTTAGTGAAGAGCCTCTTTAAAATGAGCTTCTCTGGGCCTCTGATAACAAACTTGTCATCTGGCATGTGGCCTGGCTTGTCTTCAGAGGCTAACTAGTGTCTTGGGTCTGCTAGAATTCCATTTCATTACAATTCCAAAAATATTTAATTTATTAAGTGTATGTAGGGCACAGTGCAATAAGGTTTTTTATATACACATATACAGATATATGGATAGAGTTGAGACAAGCTCCCTGTGCTCATGGAGCATACAGTCCAAAAGGGAGACAAAAAAAACCCCTCAAAACTTAATACTGATAACTCTACTCCACAGTATTACAGAATCACATCGGAGAGTCATGGCAGTGTGCCATGTGAAGTCTGGGATGAAGTGTCAGGGAAGGTTATTACTGGTTAGGATTAGTGAAGGTTTAGTGGATTTGGTGGCATTTAAGATGAACCTTAAACAATGGATAGGAATTCTGTAGGTGAAGGGAGAAAGCATGACAGTCCAGGCACAGGAAACATTGTGAAGAGAGACACCTTGGCAAGGATATATTCTGGGTCGGAGAGCAACCCTTTGACTGGAACGTAAGTTGGGCCAAGTGTAATATGTAATAAAACCCGGGAAGGTAGAGTGTGCAAGATGGTGGGGAGGGTCCTGGATGGTAAGAAAGGCATTTGAACAGCACTTGAGAGGTAGGCAGAAATTACAGAAGTTTCTGGAATTAGGGAGATCATTTTGGAAGTGATGAGGGCAGCTCATCACTGATGGTGACTGAGAGAGTGAAGGTGGGTGTGACTTGTCAGGAAGCTGTGGCAGTGTTAATGCAGCTGTTGAAGTGATAGCCTAGTGATGATGGGGGGCAGTGGGAACAGAGAGGAGGGGCAGATAGGGAGACGTTGCAGACTTGCTATTGATAGGGCTTGGTAATTGGATATGAGAAGTGAAGAATAAAAGATAATCTTAAGATTTACCCATGGAAAGCTAGATAAATAGTATTGCTGCCAACAGAAATGGCAAGATCAGAAAGTGAAGATTGAGGGGGAAATGGTGGACAAAGCACAGAAACTTAAAACTATTCCTCTATGTTGATTTTTAAAAATGTTTTGTTTTGATACAATGGACACTGCCCCTAAAAAAAAATACCGCCTCCACAAAATGTATGCCCTTTCATGTTGCCTTTTCACTTTTATAACAAGTTTCCCAGTTGTTAACAGTAAGGATGTGTGTTTTAATTTTGATGGTATGCTATCAACGGTATTTAGTTGGAATTTTTTTCTCTCTTAGGGTTGACTTGATTTCCATCACTATTAGTCATTGTGTATTTTCTTTTTTGATCTGCTTTCTTCGCTTTATCTCATCACTTCATACAAGTCTTCCCCTGTTTCTCTGATCTTTTCATATTTGTCATAACGTTACATTACATTTATATACAGTAGTTTAGCTTTTCCTTATTCGCTGGGCACATAGTTTGTTTCTAGCTTTTGTTATTACAGATAATGTTGCTATGACTATTTTGTACATAAGGATCTAGAACCAGTAGTGGGATCTCAGGGTTAAAGAACATAATTTGGTAACTTTTCTTGCAAAATTCCAAATTGTTTTCCAGAATGGGTGACCCAAGTATACAGTTGTCTTAGCAATGAGTTATGACTCTTTTCTCCCAGTTCTTTTAAAGATGAATTCTCTCCTCATTTAAAAATTATCTTTGTTAATTTGATGGATTCAAGATGAGAGACCTCAGAGTTGCTTTAAAGTCTGGGGAATTTTAGTGTCTGACCAAACATTAGTAAATACACATTCTGAGGGTATTGCTGTATACTGTGATAATCGATGATAATAATAATAATGGTCCTGAGTCACTGAGCTAAGATTAATTTTTCTTCAGTGTCGCTACATTTAAAAAAGCAGCAGCTCAACATATGTTGGAGAGGTTTGCATCTAAGTTGGTTATAATGAGGGTAAATTTTTTTGGTACCTTAAAGGGACAAAACTTCAGCTACTGGGAAACTAAGCTCTAGAAAGACACGTTTTCTAAATGCTTTGGTTGTGTGGCTTTGCTGTAGAAAGTAATCAAGTTTTCAGTAATCAAAGCTGAAGTAGCAGGGTTTCATTTAATGAGAACATCTAATTTATTCACCTAGCTGGTAATATTGTACCTTCTAGCTAGATGCAATATAAAAATGCAATATGGTACAATACAGGGAACATTGGATTTGGAGTCAGAGGGCCTCATATCACAACTTTGATTTGTTACTACATGTCTGACTTTGACCAAGTCACCTAATCTCTCTAGACCTCAGTTTCTTCATCTGTAAAATGAAGGAGTTAGTCTAAATGACATTTGAGCTCACTTCCAGTTTTAAATCTGTGATCCTATGATCCATGTTTTATCTTATTCTCCTATAAAATTCTTATGCTTTATGAGATAACTCATCTAAACTTTGTATCTTTCCTAACCCCTACCTAGCATAGTACTGCGTACTCAGCTGGTGCTTAAAAATGATAGTTGAGTAAATGAATATTCAGTTGAGATTTTACTGTATGCCATGCAAAAAGGTCCAGGTAGAGTGAAATTGTGAGGCCCCATGGAGAACATGGAGTCAGAAAGACCTGGGGTTCAGGTGTTGCCTTTGACATAGAAGTACCAGTTGTGTGACCTTGAGCATGTCATTTAATTTCTTGGTGCCTTCAGCAATTCTCTAAGATTGTTAGTTGTGGATGAGTTGCAGATGAGTGAAGGGAGTTCCACATATAGGGAGTTCCTCACAGTAACCTTTCTATTCTGTTCTGTTCTGAAGCTTTATACTTGTTAGCATTTTCTGTCTTAGGTTTCAAGTTCTTGGAGGTTCAGAAATGGGCTTTTATTTATGTAATTCTTTGTATATGTCACTTAGCATAGTGACATTCTGATTAACAGTATAGTGGCAGCTGATTAATAAATTCCTTTTGATGATGGTGGTGAAGACCTAAGTTTCATAGCTTTACAAAATGAGAAGGTAATTTGTGTTCTTTTTCTTTCAGTATTTGAACCAACATGTTAGAAACTCTTAATCTCTTTAAGCTCTGACTCTATGTTGATTCTGAAATGTAAAGTGAAGGAAAGTCAACATAATACTTCAAGCCCCATGCTAGCCTTTCCTTTTCCTTAGCAAATTAAAAAAAGAAAAAGGTTGCAATCTTTTAAGTTGCTTAATTTAGCTTTAAAAAAATCGAGATTCCTTCTTTTGAGAGAATATACAGCACTTATGTTCAGGAATTAATGTTAGGAGCCTGGATAATCTATCCCTTCCTCTGGTACAAAAGATCAGAACAGTGAGCTAGAAGAACAATTATTCCCACTGTCAATCCCCCCCTAGCGTGGCATAGGGGAAAGGGATAGTTTTGGATAGTGGACCTGCTACTTATTTTTAATATTAATATTATTCTTAATATTCTTATACTTATTCTTTTTCTGTGTGATCTTGGGCAAGTGATTTTATCTCCCTGGGCCCCTTTTTCTCATCTCCAAAATAAGAATGTTGAGCTAAAAATCATCTTCTCTATTCTATGGGCAGCAGTTAAGTGGTTTGTCCAAAGTTATCTGGCTAATGAGTAATCAAGTTTTCTTGTTCCAAGTTTCCTACTCATCCCACTGCACCATACTTCCTTTTACTAAGGACACACACATGCACACACACACACACACACACACACACACACACACACACACAGACAGAGGAGTTGTGGGGGGGTGGGGGGGAGTTCCTTTGCTCATTTCTTCCTCCTGCTGTGAATCAGTGCACTAAGAGCGGTGATAGATTTTACCATTCCCTGCAGTTTTGAAGTTCAGAGCCCCCTTGATCTTTAGGGTTCACTATGGCATATCAGGCCAGAGTGCCAGGGACCTTGAAGCCCCAATGCCTGGTGATGCCCCACACTGAGGATTGAAGCCATGGCATTGGTTGTTGTCTCCTCTGGTTGCTTCTAAAGTCAATGGATTTCAGATTACTGTGATTCTTTCTTGGAGAGCCCCGTTCTTGGTATCTCTAAACACAGATCTTGAGTTGCACTGGGAGACTCAGTCTTATTTGCTTGTCCTAGTGGGCCACCTTTCCTATTGCCTGTGGGCTTCTGGTTGACTTTATGTAGTTTTGGGATAAGTAGTCACTGAAGTTTCTCATTGGATTAAAAAAAAACATTATTGCATTTACTGCTATTTTAAAGTTTTTTGCCAGAGAAGGCATGTGGAAGCTGGGTTGCCTATCTCCATTCAGGCTGCCATCTTGGCTGGAATTCTGGAAAATAATATTTTGATGATCAGATTAAACTCTGGAACATTGCAGAGCCTCCTTTGTGAGATCTATAATCACTCAAGAGTTTAGTCTGACTGTTCATGTAGGGAAAAAGCAAGTGGAAGAAAAATGTTTATTGTCCAAACTAATGATGTCAAACTCAAATAGAAACACATTCCTGGGGGCTGCATATTGACTTAGAAAGCCACATATTAACATTTTATCTATGTTGTATTATATTTTTATTTATTTTGCTAAATGTTTCCCAGTTACTTTTTTAAAATATTTAATTTTAAAATTTTGAGTGCAAAATTCTCTCCCTCCATCTAGCCCCTTTCCCACACCTGATGAAAAGGCAAGAAATATGATGCCCATTATACATGTGAAGTCATACAAAACATATTAGCCATGTTACAAAAGATGAAAGCAAGAAAAAATAAAGTGGGAAAATATGTTTCAATCTGTACTCAGTTCATAAGTTTTCCCTCTGGAGGTAGACAGCATTTTTCATTGTGAGTCTTCTGGAATTTTTATGGATCATTGTATTGATCAGAGTAGCTAAGTCTTTCACAATTGATCATTGTCATAATATTGCTGTTATTGTGTACAGTGTTCTCTTGGTTCTGCTCACTTCATTTTGCATTAGTTCATATAAGTCTTCTCAGGTTTTTCTGAACCTATTCTCCTCATCATTTCTTATAGTACAATAGTATCCTATTACAATCATATACCACAACTTATTTAGTCATTCCCTAACTGATGGGAATCACTTCAATTTCCAATTTGTCACCACAGAATGAGCTGTTGTAAATACTTTTATACATATAAATTCTTTCCCCTTTTCTTTGATCTCTTTGGGATATAGATCTAGTAGTGGTATATGTCCTTTGGGCATAGTTCCAAATAATTCTTCAGAATGGTTGGAAAAGTTCACAACTACATCAAACTGTTCATTAGTGTACTTATTTTTCCATATACTCACCAGCATTTGTCGTTTTCCTTTTCTGTCATCTTAGCAATCTAATAGGTGTGAGTTGGTACCTCAGAGTTATTTTAATTTGAATTTCTCTAATTTCTAGTGATTTAGAGTATTTTTTTATGTGACTTTTGATAGCTTTAATTTCTTCTTCTAAAAACTTCCTGTTCATATCCTTGACCATTTATGAATTGGGGAATGGCTTTTATTTTTTTAAATTTGGCTCAGTTCCCTGTATATTTGAGAAATGAGGCCTTTATCAAAGAAACTTGCTGTAAAATTCCCCACCCCATCCAGTTTCCTTCTCTCTTTCTAATTTTGGCTGCATTAGTTTTATTTGTACAAAACCTTTTAGATTTCATGTAATCAAAATTATCAATTTTACCTTTTGTAATGACTTCTATCTCTTGTTTGGTGATAAACTTTTCCCTTACCCGTAGATCTACACATATTTTTTTTCCATATTCTCCTAATTTGTTTGTGATATCACCTTTTATGTCTAAATTACATACCCATTTTGACCTTATCTTGATATACCATATCAGATGTTGGTCTCTGCCTAGTGTCTGCCCTGCCTTCCAGTTTTTCCAGCAAGTTTTTGTCAAATAGATTTCTTGCCCCCAAAACTTGGAACTTTGTCTCTGTAAATTGTCTATAGTATTAGATTGCTTTGATGATTGCTTTGTAACATAGTTTGAAATCTGGTGCTGCTAGGTTGCCTTCCTTCACAGTTTTTTTCATTTATACTCCTGATATTCTTGACCTTTTCCCAATTATATTTTAATCTGATTCCAGTGTAACTCACAAGTTTTGCCCTCATGAGTTTTGTAGGCAACAAGTTTGACATCTGTGATCCAAAGTATGGTGGTATGTATAGTTCAATGGACAACCCTTAGAGCTGATTTATCAATATGCTTGTCTTTGACAGATAGTGTGGCTAGATAGTGAATGAACTGGGCGTAGAACTGAGTAGGAGGAGAGGGGCCTGGATTGCTTTAGGGATAGTGCATGGTACTTTTAATGATCCCTAAACTTCTCAGTGAAATAAAGATCCATATTGTTTCTTTATGTATTCTTCTTCTGACGTCTAATGGCTGTGAATCAGAGGATACCGCAGTCTCTAAAGGCTTAAGGTTGTTTATTAAATTTGCGTTGTTCTAAGACATATAGCATTCCCTCTGCATCAATAGTATCTTAAGAGCTCCAGCGCAATCTTTGTCAAGGAAGGGCAGTTTAGTGAGGTATAATTTCTAAGGGTTCTGGTTCTGCCTCCTTCACTGACCCATTGTATTACTGTTGGCAAGATACTTGACCTCTGGGTGCTTCACATTTTCTTCATCTATGAATCGTGAGGAAGAAAAGGAGGAGGCATGTAAGGAGACTAATGCAAATGCACAAAGGCCTTCATGATGACATCAAAACTGAAAAGAATATAAAAGGGGGGGGAACTTAGGGGCACACTACTGAAGATGAATATAAAAGAATTGCACGTATCTGCAAGATTAGCTTCAGGAATGCTAAAGCTCAGAATGAGCTGAGGCTTGAAAAAAATGCGAAGGACAATAAAGATGGCATTAAAAAAAAAGCTATATTTAAACAAGAAGAACAAGAAAGAGTGAGGCCTGATGCTTGGGACAGATGGTGTTAATATTAGACAAGAGAAAAAACTTGTCTCTTCTATGAAAGAGAATTATTTTCATATTGGAGAGAGTGAAACAAGTTAAAAAAAGAAGGATTTAAATGCCAGGATTGGTGAAAAGATGGTATGAGAACCTAAATTCTCTTAATGGCAATACTAATAGCATTTCTATAATGCTTTTAAGGTTTGCAGACATTTTATATTGTAGCTCATTTGATCCTCATAAGAACTCTGCGATAGGTTTATTTTTATCCCCATTTTACAGATGAGGAAAGTGAAACACAGAAGTTAAGTGACATTCCCAGGGTCACATAGCTAAGTATGTGTTTGAAGAAGTTTTTGAACTCAGGTCTTTTTGACTCCAAAGAGAGTTCTCTCTACTACACCACCTAATATCCTAAGATCATAAAAGAATTTGCAGATGAAATTTATGAATTGTGGACTAGGAGAAAATAGGTGAATTTATAGCTGCTAGAATAAAAGTAGAGGGTGCAGGAAGAAAAAGATAGCATGGAGTAGTAGAAAGAATGCTGAAATTGGATTTAGGAAGTCCTGGGTTTTAATCTTGCTTTAGACACTTAGCTGTAAAGCCACGGCTGCTGGAGCCAGCTTAAACTAGCTCAAGAGATCAGATAATTAAATTTTCAGGGATAGCATTTACACTTTGGAAATTGGGCAAATACTATAAATCAGGGCTTGATTTATTGTTCTGTTGATTGTCTAGACCTAACAAAATGATGGAGAAAGTATTAATAATAAAGTGTAAAAGTGTGTTGTGGGCACTTCCCTTCTGGCCTGAACTACTGCAATAACCTTCTGGTTGATATGCCTGGCCACAAATTTCTCCCCTCTCTAGTCACTTTTCCCTTCAGCTGTCCAATTGGTCTTCAAGTGCAAGTCTGACCACATCACCTCCTATTCAATAAACTCCAGTGGCTCTCTGTTATCTCTAGGATTGAATATAAAATCCTCTGTTTGGTACTGAAATCCCTTCATAACCTGTCTCCTCCTACCCCACCTTTCCAATCTTCTTGTATCTTATACCTTCTCTCCCTTCCACACACTCTGAGATCTTGTGTCACTGACCTCCCTGCTGGCGTTCATGCAAGGCACTCTATCTCTGAACGCCACGTATTTTCACTGGCTGTCCTTCCTGCCTGGAATGCTCTTCTTCCGCATCTCTGTTTCTGGCTTCCTTCAAGTTGTAGCTAAAATGTTACCTTACAGGAAGTCTTTCCTGATTTTCCTTAATGCTAGAGTCTTCTCTCTGTTAATTCTGTCCACTTTATCCTGTACATAGCTTGTTTGTATGTTGTTTGTTTATATTTTGTCTCCTATGACTGTGAATTCCTTGAGAGTAGGGATTTTTTTGGGGGGGGGGTTGATATCTATATGAGTAAGGAAAAGGGAATGAGTTTGATGGATGCTCTGGATATAGGATTGACATTGTCTTGGCAGCTGATTGGTTATAAAACATTGCCATTTCTCTTTTATGTCTGTTTCTTAGGTCAATTCAAGATATCATTGTATTTACTATATAGGATTATAGATTTATGATTTAATCTCAATCTAAAAAGAAATTTGTTGGTAGAATTGAAGTCTTAATATGCTGAGAGATG
This sequence comes from Vombatus ursinus, assembly GCF_900497805.2. NCBI lineage: Eukaryota > Metazoa > Chordata > Mammalia > Diprotodontia > Vombatidae > Vombatus > Vombatus ursinus. The sequence continues at coordinate 37,851,568 of NW_020954576.1, forward strand.
CTGGGAAATAAGCAATTATTCTGGTAAACCACAATTCTAAAATGTCAAATTGTTATGTGTAATAAATCAGGGGAATTTATAGTTTCTCTATAGCTTATAAAGGTTCTAAAGTGGTTGCAGTATATAGGAATGATTATGGCCAATCAGAAGTGGAGTGATATTTTTTTATCAGAAAAAGTGGTTTCAATCTTATTTTTCATCTCAATTTTTATTTACCCATTTGCTTCAGTTTTGTAATAGGGAGTTAGTCCATGTATAAAGAAGAGAGTTATCAGATACTGGGAGTCATGCACACTCCTAACAGTTAAGTTAGTAACTTTTAGAAATATACATTTTCTTGTTTTGTGTTACACATAGAATCATTTGTTTCTTTTGGAAAATAAGTTCAAAAGAACGTAAGGTCCTTGAGCAAATGTTTTTGTCTCAGGATTCCCGGTGCTCAGTATAGTTCGTGACATATAATAGTAACTACTTAATAAATGAAAACTACTTCATGAATGAAAGACTGAATGAACAAAGTCACATCCTCTATCTGAACCTCATTTCCCTCATCTATAAAATGACTTCCCTTCCAGCTAACATTCTGTGATCCCATGAACTATGATTAAAAAAAAAATCACAGATAAGAGTATAACAGAGGTGTAAGCAAAGTACTATGAGTATTAAGGGGGTTCTTAGAAGATAGAATTTGAAATTAGTGAGCTAATTTGAAGAATATATGACCTTGTGCTATAATGACTTTTTTTTTTGGAAATGACATTTTCCAAATTACCCCCTCCCCCCAAATAAATTTACTTGATAATTTTATTTCCAGCTTGGATAGGGTGTTGACAACATAAGCATCAGTGGCACAATTATTATCTTTATTTTTAATGCAGATTTGACTTTGTAAGTTGATTTACAGAGGTGATAGTTACTCTAAAAGGCTTTAATGGATTTTAAAGTCTCTATATGTCATAGCAGTCAAATAGAGCTAATATATTAATAGAAACAGAGAAAGAAGGAGGTCATGGTGCTGTTGTACTTGGCCCTGGTTAATCCACATATGGAGTGATATGTTTAGTTTTGAGCAGCACCTTTATTTTTTAATTGAATTTTTTTCACTTAAAAATATTTTTTTCTTTCCCCACCTCCCATCCTCCCACACCCAGGTGTGTGGTTGGAGGGAAGACAAAACTCTTGTAGCAATTATAGTCAAGCAAAAATATTTTTACATTGGTCATGTCCAAAAAATATATACGTCTCATTTTGCACTTGGAGTCCATCGCTTCTTTGTCAGGAGATGGATTGTATGCTTCCTAATTGGTCCTCTGGAATCATGATTGGTTATTGTAGGAACCTACATTTAAAGGACATTGATAAACTGGAATGTGTTCAGAGGAAGGTGACCAGGATGGTAAAGCAATCAGAAAACCATGTCACACAAAGCAAAGGAACTAGGGATGTTTAGTTTTTCTCAAAATATTTGCAGTGTTATGTGGGAGAGGGATTAAACTATTTTGCTTGGACTGAACTGTGGGCAAGGATTGGGAGCTGCAGAGAGGCAGGTTTAGGTTTGAAATAAGGGAAACTTCAACACTTAGACCTATCCAAAAGCAGAATGGCTAATCTTAGTTAGCAAGTTCTCCATTACTGGAAGTCTTTAAACAGAGGCAGGATGACAATTTATCAGATATAAATTGGTGGGATTTTTGTTCAAAAATGAGTTGAACTAAAATCACCATTACCAGTAAGCTTTTATTAAGCACTTACTATCTGTCAGGCACTGTGCTAAGTGCCATGTATACAAAGGAAGGCAAAAACACAGACTAGGTGACTTTCTGAGGTCCCTTTCAGCTCAGAGATTTTGTAATTCAATGAAATTTAGCGTCTAATCTGCAATCAGGTGGTTATTTCTGAGCCCAGTGGTTTATCTTGGGGTTTTGTAGTCCTTGTTGTATTATCTTCCACCCTTACTTCTCTCACCTCCTGTATCTAATCAGTTAATCAAATCTTGTTGATTTTACTCCAGAGTATTTCTGCCATCAATTTTTTCTTTCTTCTCAAAGCACCCATCCTAATACAAGTTATCAAGACTAGCCAGGACTATTGAAATAGCCTCCTAATACTCATCGCTTTCTTTTACTTCCAATCTGCCCCTTATGCCACTGCCAGATGAATCTTTCTCTATCATCCCATCCCCCTTCTCCTCTTCTAGGGCTCAGCTGCAGAATGTTCCTAGAGGAAAAAGCAAACAGTTCTTACTGGGTCCACTACAAATTATGCTATCTAAACTTAACTAGGCTTTCTTTGCTGTACAACAATGCTTTTATTCATCTCTCATTGACTCTATTATACTCGCCACAGTGAATGTTACAAACTTCCTCTTTGCTGCACGCCCCTACCTCTCCACCCCAGCTTTAGTTCCGCCCCCTCTCTCAGTAGGTATCCTTACTTCCTATTTTACTGAGAAGATTGAGGTAATTTATAGTAAAGCCCTCTTTTTTTTTTTCTCTTCATGCCCCTAGACTTTTCTGTACCTGTTTTCTTCCTGTGGCCCCAGAATGAGATAACTTCCTTCTTTCTAAGCCTTACCCTTTTATCTGTGTCCTGATCCCTTCTCTTCCTTTTCCTCTCCCTTCCCAGATCTTACTCTCTGCCAGGCATTTTCTCAGCCTCTCATTTTCCATTTCTTCCCCTTTATTGGTTCCTACTAGCTACAAATATGCTCAGTGAGTTCAATATGTATACCTTTAAAAAATCGCCCTCTCTCTTTTCACTGTCACATTTTTAGAAAGAGTAAACTCTACTCACAGTTACTCTCCATTCATTTCTCATTCCTCTTCAGTTTGTCCTCTGGAAGTACAGAGGTAGTGGAGAATGCTGGATCTTCAGGTATAAAGCCTGGGTTCAATTCAAGTCAGTTTCTTCTGTTTATTGCCTTTAGGACCTGGGGCAAGTCATTATCATCCCTTTTACCTCCTCTCTAAAATGAAGGATCATAGGTTTTAGGCTGTAAGGGACCCCAGAGATCATTTGTCCAATTCTGTCATTTTACAGAGACTGGAAGTTGACTTGCCCACCCAAAGTAAGTGGCAGTGCCAGGATAGGTATCCTTTTGCTCTAATTTCCAACCTAGTATTCTTTCCGTTTTACCATGCTACATTAGCCTGGGGTTAGACTCATGATCTCAAAGGCCCTTTCTAGCTCTAAATTCTATGATCTACCCAACTGAAGCCTCTTTTTGTAAGGCCGAAGTTCTTAACCTGGGGTTCATAGATACTCCAAAAGAGTCTAGGGATAGATTTAAGGGGTTCCATAAAGTTGGATGGATAAAAAAATATATATTTATTTTCAGTAACCTCCAACTGAAATTTAGCATTTCCTTCAATTTTGAATGTATGCAACAAAACATTATTCTGCAAAAGGGTCCATAACCTTCACCAGATTGCCAGAGGGATCCCTGACACAAAAAAGGTTTAGCACACTGTTGTCCTGGGTAACTCCTGAATGATGACCTCCTGATTGTCAAATCTAATGGCCCTCCCTCAGTCCTCAAAGTCTAGGAGTTGATATCTACTTCATCTCCTTTAGCTCTGATGACACTGTTTTCCTTGTTTTCATATGTATTTCAAACTCAGTGTGTCCAAAACAAAACTCCTCTTTCTTCCTAAATGTGTCCCTTCTAACTTGCTCGGTTTTCTTAATGGCACCAACTATCTTGCCTAAGTTGCTTAAACCCCAGACCTTGGAGTTACTTTTATACTTCTTCAGTCACTATAGCCTATCAATTGCCAGGTCCTGTTGACTCCCACTTGTGCAGTGTCTCATGTATTTATCTGTCCCTTCCTTTTCTACTCCCATTGTCAACACTCTAATTAAAGTCATTATCACCTTTTGCTCTGAACTATTGAAACACACTTTTGGCAAAAAGGAACATTTTTATTGTTATCATTTGGATGGCCCGTGTATTGAGATTTTATTTAATGTTGATTGAAAAGGGCCTTGTTTTTTTATGTTATTAAACATGTAAAACAGAGAACTTCTGCTGAACTAATGATTATGTACCCATGTGGCACTGCATGGGGATAGAATTCTATTTTTGAGATGAATCTAACATAAAGTTGGTACAGCTACCATTTTACAAAGTGTTAGGCATGGAAATTCAATATTAAACTGTTTATAGGGCACAAGTACACAAGATTCCACTGCTCTTAAGGACAACCGATAAAGTTGAGGCTAGGAATCTTAACAAATTAAAAACAAAAATCAGTCTTGGTTGCACCTTGGTTTAAAGCACCTGTTCAATGAACTGGCAGTGGAAAGAAAGGAACTAATTCTGCACATTTTAGAGAGAGAACTTTGGGTTGTCTATTTTTGTTAATGCTAAGTAGATCAATCCTGGAAAAGGAAACAGTCACTTGGAATCTTCCATGCTGTGGTTTAGGTGTGGTTTGTGCTGTCAATAGGAAATTCTGGTTGAAATATTTGTTTGTTTCCATCAAATGTCATAGTTCCACAGGTCCCAACAAGGACCATAGTTTGGCTGTAAGGTGCTTGAGGACAGGTTGTCATTCTAACATGTTGATCTGGAGCTCATTATAAAGCAGCATTTCCAAAAACCCATTCAGAGAGCATCTTGCCCTGAAATGGCATTTCTATTCCAGGTGAAAGTGTCTCTATTCATGTAAAATCCAGTCAGTACCCTTCTTCTTTTATCTTTGGTGTCATAGTAAATATTGACAAGTTCTTCAGCACCTCTACATGACTGACTCACCATTTCCATTTTCCAAAGAAGCTTTGGTGTCTTGGGCCTCTCTTGGCTGGGGAGAATGCCTGAAGGTTTTCTCTCTCTCTCTCTCTCTCTCTCTCTCTCTCTCTCTCTCTCTCTCTCTGTGTGTGTGTGAGAGAGACAGAGAGAGAGAGAGAGAGAGATCAGTCAGTCTGCTTGGGTCATCAGACTGCAATCTGACTTGTAATAGACTTTCCTGTGGCATTCCAGTCTCTTCAGTATTATATCTTTCACAGTGCTGCTAAATTAATTTCCCAAATACATAATTCTGCTTATGCCACTTCCCTGTTCAAAAGCCTTCAGTGGTTTTCTATTGCCTAGAGACTTACATCTTGATAATACCTGAATTCTTTAATGCTTTAAGGTTTGAAAAGTATTTTATGTACATTTTTTTATTCAGGTTTCTCACCCAGTACCTGGTATACACCATTTTTCAGTGTGTACCAGGTGTTTAATAAATGGCTATTGAAGCTTGTAGTTCTTTGGTTTTATAGAGAGTGAGACAGCATCATGATATAGTAAGACTCTTGGCCTGTTATTCATTCAGAAGGCTTGTGTTCTGCTAACAGCTACTTATATGAACTTGTGGCATGTTGGATAGACTGCTTTCCCTGGAATAGGGAAGACTGAGGTTCCAGTCTTGATTCTGATTTATACTGGTTGTGTGCTTTTGAGGAAGTCCATTAACTTCTGTGTGCCTCAAGCATCCCCCTCCAAGACTATCAGTTTCTAAAAAGCTGTTGTCCTGCTTAGGTTGAGGAAGTTTCCTCACCCAGAGTTCTCTATATCAATAAAATCACAGGTTCATTTCCATGAACTTTTGCAAGTCTGGGTCTGAGTTTCTTTATCTGTAAAATGAGGGAGTTAATTTAGATGATCTCTAAAGACTCTTTTCATTTTCAAATTAATCTGGCAAGTGGGGGAGAAAGGGACCAGCTTTTGTTAAGCACCTATTATGTGCCAAGCACTTCACAAATATTATCTCAGCATTTATTGAAGACCTATTTTGTGTAAGGTACTGTACTAAATTCTAAATACAAAGACAAACAGAAATTGTCTATGACTGAAAATGTTTGTTAACATGCTTCAGCCATTTTCTTAGATCTGATGCAAATCTAGGCCATTTTCCAGTTTGAAAAAAAAATCCATCTATAAGTGAAATCCTCATGGCCTTCTAGTAAGATTATGTGGTTAGCATAGCCTTTACCAATTTTTGGAATCTTAATTAGGTTATGTTTGGTAATTTGTCTGAATCGTGAAGTTGTGGCCATGAAACAAAGAAAGGGATGTAATTCTTTATACATGGGATCTGGCTTGCTGAGATTTAAGTCCTAACTTCTGCTTTGCAGCTTCAGGTAATAGATAATTAATAGTTAAGTCCTCTGGTCATGTTAGAGCATTGAACAGACTTGATTGCTATCAGTTGTCCTTTGGAAATTACTGTGAAATCTTTCTTATTCACTTTTTGTCATTTGAAAGAAGGTTGGTGGAGCCTGCAGACCAATAAAGTATGCTTTGTGTTGCCTTTTCTGTTCTTACCAAAGTGTGACTTCAAAGTGATAAACTCAAGATATAAAGACATAGTGACTAGTTTAACTTTCTCCCTGTCTAGGTTAGGTTTCATTGAAAGAATTTGTAACACTAGATACATTAAAAGTGAATGTTGTTTGTCTGACAGCCAGTTTTCCAGGCTTTATTGTAAGGAGAATGCTTTTATCCTTTTCCCCTTGAGTGCTTTTTGTTCATTTTCATTGTGTGTGTATGTGTTTGTGTGTGTGTGTGTGTGTGTGTGTGTGTGTGTGTATCTATGTAGGTGTTTCGGAGGCTCTAGAGGGTTCTTAATTTTTGCATCTCTCTGGGGAAGATCATTTTTCATAAGTTGGCATTGGGAGAATGAAAAATTATAGCAGGATAGATTTAGAGTTGGAAGGGACCTTGGAGATCATCCATTTCAACCACATTAGTTTATAGATGAAGAAATGGAGAACCAGAAAGACTAAGTAGAGATTTGAGCCCTGGTCCTTTGAGTCTAGATTTAGTGTTATGGATACTAAATGGTGCACGCTATGACATACATAGTTGCTGTTTTGGTTGGTTTTGTTTAACTTTTTCTTTTTTACAAGGGAAAATTCTCTGTTGTTGGAGGGCAGGATAGGGTGGGGTGGGTTAAGTGGGTCTGTCAGGAAATGGCTGGTATAAAAAACAAGTCATCAATAAAACTTTTTAAAATCAAAGAAATAGGCATTGTTTAATATCAAATTCAGTCTCAGACACTCTCTAGCTGTGTGCCCAAAGGCAAGACATTTAACCTCTGCCTGCCTCAGTTTTCTCATCTGTAAAATGTGGATAATAATAGCACTTACCTCATGGAGTTGTGAGACTCAACTGAGATAGTATTTGGAAAGTGCTTTGCAAACCTTAAAACACTATGTAAATACTAGCTAGTCTTACTATTGTTATTTTTAATCTTTGAAGTTATTTGATTCCCTTAGGAGAAGGGAGACAAAGGCTAGAGGGCATTAGATTATGCATCAGAAAATACAAGTTTGATGTTTGGTTCTCTTACAAGTTGCACAAAAAGTTATACTAAATAATCTTGAATGTCCCTTCCAGTACTAAGAAAAATGAATTGATATTTGCTCTTCAGTATGGAAATATCTTTGTCACAAAGAAACTGTGTTATTAGATACCATGTTTCTAGAGGCATATAGATAGATAGATAGATAGATAGATAGATAGATAGATAGATAGATAGTATTTCAGGATATAGCTACTCTACATTCAATAGAATGTAGTTTCAATATGGGATATTTTCCTTTTTCTCAAGATATTTTTGCATCCAGAAATAAGGAGGCTTTACATTCCAATGGCTTGATGATGCCTCCCTTCCATTACTAAGTGACTGGGCCACGTAAGTACCAGGAGTGTCCTGGAAGATTTGTGCCTGAGACACTTCTTCTTCTCCCTAAGCCCTACAGATCCAGTTTTAAGGAGCCTATAGGTTCATATGTAGCATCATATGATCATAAGTCTAGAACAGGAAGGGACCTTAGGGGTCATCTAGTCCAACACCACCATTTTACAGATGAGGGAATTGAGGTCCACAGAGGCAAGGAACAAAATCACCTAACTAGTAAGCAGTAGATTGAGGATTCCATTCAGGTTCTGTGACTCTGAAGTTCAGCAGTTTTCCTCCTAACTTCATGATGGATGCAAGAGTCCCCAGTTCCTTCCCTCTGCCCCTAAGCAACTTTGTTAGAAGATGCTTTTTGTTGCCCAGATAAGTCATTTTACCTTACTAGGCCTCTATTTACCCACCTGGAAAATGTAGGATTTAGAGTAAATGATTGCTAAGTGTCTTCCAATTCTAAGTCCTATGACCTCAGAGAATTTGTTAATTAAGGTATAACTGTATTGAGTATCAAATTAAGATTTCCCTTCCTTTACCAGAGGTGATGCCTTTTGTCAGATGATTTTACATGTTCTGTGTCCTTGAACTTTTGAAATAGCTGCAAGACTGAAAGGAAGGGAGACAAACCTTTTAGTCTGTGCAGAAATGGGAATAGCCTAGGAGAGGGAAAGAATAAAAGAAGGAGTCCTTTTATTGGTTTGAGATGCTTGTCAAAGTCAGACCTTTCTTGGTATGATGAACCATGAACCATGTGGGAGAAGGAGCACGAAAAAGAGTTAGAAGAGATGAGAGAAAGTAGATAAAAACAGCAGAGATAAGGGGAAGCAGCCTTGCAAATGTGATGACAGAGATGAGAAGAAGTGATACTGGTGAAAAGAAAAAAATTTGAGTGAGAACAGAAATGTTCATGAGGACAAAAAGAAATATTGACTAGAGAAAATATGGTAGTCTGAGGACATTGAATGCAAAGATGAGTAACCTTACATACCTTCATAATTTTTGCAAGACATTGTTTGTCATAAAACAATGTAATAACTGATATTTATGTCATGTTTCAGATATACTTTATCAAGAAGGGAATGTGTGATATCTGTTAGAGAAATTTTCATCAAAAACAGTTCTTTCCTTTACAAATCATACAGGTTCAATCTTCAGTTATTTGGAGGATTCATGTATATAGAACATACATTCTACATTATTATAATAATAAATTTCTATATCACTTTAAGTTTTACAAAGTAGAGATAGGTTTTGTAAGTATTATGAATCTTATTGTACAGAAGAGGAAACTGAGGCTCACAGAAGTTTAAATGACTTGCCTAGAGTCATATAATTGGTAAGGAGCAAGGCTAAGACTCCAACTCAAGCAAGTCCTTATTTTATTTAGCATCAAATATAATGCTTTGTGAACAAAAACAGTGAAAATTTTGAATCCATGTAAACTATCACTCAGACTAAAGGAAATTACAATTATTATTATTATTATTATTATCATTTTACATAGCCCATTTCCTTGAATCTCTTTGAATCCAACCTTTAATGAGGTTGGGTGGATTATTCTTGTTTCTCCTAACTTAATTTTCTTTGGTCCTTTACCATTGGTATGATCAATTAGTTCCAACTTTCTTATAAGGTAGAAAGAGAACTGGTAAATTCTGAATTCTCCCAATGTAGGTATTAAAAAACAAGTCATATTGGTTCAACTAGAAAACAAATGTTTGGGTCATCATTCTGGATCATGAGGTTAGATAACATTTGTATCCATGTGCCTTTTTGTATTCCAGTACCCAAAGTTTGAGGGACACAATGTTATTTTAACAAGAATTTCCCAGAGATGCACAGGCCATGCCTAACACCACTAGTTTTTTTTTTTTTTTTCTGTTGATGTGTCTTAACAGAGATGGGAGAAAATCATACATTTACTAATACATTTAGGTTGGTTTGAGTGGAAAGCTTGAGAAGTCCAAAGAATGAATGGGTCTCAATCTGTCTAGTCTTGAAGTAGTTGTACGTCACTCATTGTATTGAATTAAGAGAGGCTGACTATACATTTATTACCTGATTACTTAATAAAAATAACTGTAAATCTTCATAGAGAACTATTTCCATTCCCCTTGTTATCTGAGTTCCAGAGCAAGGATTGCTTTCTGGATGAGTAGTTAATTACCAAAGGTGTTATCCTTGGTCTCAAATAAAAATACAGTAGAGTTGAGCATTTATAACTTGTAGCCTCTTCATTGAAACAAGAATAGCTGAAACTTTTAATTTGTTTCCATTGTCTAGGGAAATTACCCTTATCTACTTTTTGTCTAACGATATAGTAAAAATTTGGGTAAGGAAAAACTTTGGTTTTCTTACTACCTTTCAGACATTTGGAGGTCCCCTGGGTTTCCAATTTAGCTTGTGTCATATAGTTTATAACAGAAAAACTCATTGCAAGTACTATCTTTATCTATAGTTTTTTACCAAAATGTAAACTAAAAGTTTTACTTTTACTGTATGTATAGGTTTTCATGTTCCATTTATTTAATTCATATTGTATGCTGCCATATTTGTTTCAGGCTCCTGCTTGGAAATAGTCATGTTTAGACATAATAGTGAATATTTTGCAGGTGGAAGTGTACTGTGGAAAGAGCACTCAGTGTATTTACAATCCATAAGATCATACCAGCCTTGCTACTTACTATGCTGTGGCCTGACTGGGCCTCAGTTTCCTTATCTGTTTAATGAAGGTGTGGAAGCATATTAAAAATCTCCTTTTTGGTTTCTCTAGAAGTATTAAATATTCTTCTGCTCCAAAAAGCCCTTTCCAAAGTTGTTAGAAAAGAGCCTTGGAAAAATGGTGATAGGTTGAAGATGAAAAGGATTTTCTTAAGTAAATGGAATAAGGAAGGTACCCAACATTTTACCAAAGAATAATTTTCATCAGTGCCTTCTTCATCCTGGAAATTATTGGCCTTAGGGCCAACAGAAGGGAGGTGCTCTCTATTCCATTCTATTCAGAAAAGATTTTGGATCTCCCATTGCTTTCTGCAGGGTAGTGGTCCAGGGGGGAAATGCAATGGTGACTTGTTTACTTAATAGTTCAGGAATGTTAACATAAAAGGCATTTCTATGTATTGTGATTTTTTTCCTCATTCAAGATTCCTGTGTCTGTTACCTGAAATCATCTCTAGGCAGAGAATTATGTTGGAGGGCATGGGGGATTATTCCAGTTTGCCCTTCCCCTTTTGTTTCTCTCTCTTCTCTCCCCCTCCCCCAGCTATAAATGCTTGGATAGTAGATTAATGTTAAATTACAATTGTTTTTGGCAGACTTGAGCTTAAAACTACAGAGTACAGTATTCAGATTAAAAAAATTTTTATTTGACAAAGGGATTAAATAGATGAACCCTTTACTTAAGAAACTCCAATGATTTTTTTTATTACCTCTAGGATCAAATATAAACCTTTTTTAAAAAAAATCATTTAAGGCTCTTTATAACCTGGCACCTTCCTATCTTTCTAATCTTAATTTGTTATGTTCTAGATTCAACCATACTGTCCCACTTGTTTTTCATCATACTCAATCCAAGTCTTTGAACACTGGTGGTCCCTCATGCCTGGAATGCTTTCCATCTTCATCTCTAACTCTTAGAATGCTTGGCTTCTTTTAAGACTCAACTCAAATACCACTTCTTACAGGAGGGTCTTTCCTGGTTGCCGCACATGCCAATTCCTTCCCCTCTAAGGCTGTCTTCCATCTACTCTATATTTATCTTATATGTAGAGATTTATATACATATGGTCTCTCTCTTTTGAATGTAAGCTTTTTGAGTCAGGGACTTTTTTTTTTTTTTGCTATTTCTTTGTATTCTCAGACCTTAACATAGAACCTGGTGTATAGTAAGCTCTTAATAAATACTTATTGATTGATCATAGGTCCCTTCTAGCTTAAAAGCTCCGATCCTATGATCTTCTGTTAAATTTACTCTCAATAGGAACTAAGAACTGAAAGAAAAATGAAGAGCATTCAAGACAGGAAATGACTCTTTTGGCAGCAGTGGAAAGAATTTATCATTAAATTTTAGGGGAGGGGTAGAAGTGGGAGGGGATGGGGAACCATTAGTTGTATTCATAACTATCAATGAGGTGCCAATGACTGTTGCTTTGTATAAAAGTGAAATGTCAAAAATCTGTGTATCAATTCTACTGGGCTTTGAACCCAGCATAGTAAAAACCTGGAGGAAATATTACAGCTCTCTGTGAAGCAAGAAGTCTAGGCAAAGGAAGTTGTTAGACATTGATGGCATGGATGTGTGAATAAAGGCTTATTGCAACAGGCTTGCTCTTGGGGAAATGTGAGAAGTTAGCCAGACAAACTTTGAGGAACCAGATTTGTTTAAAAGAAAAAAGGAATCTGATTTGGGTTGGCAGTGATTGAGGATGGGGTGAGGAAGATTCCTGTGGGTTGCTACTGTGGGATTGAAATTGGTTTTTTATCATTTTATGATCAGTCAGTTCTGGGTTGTCTTTCTGTGAAACTTATTGAAAAGTCTTTGAAAGATTAAAAGCCTACAGTTATGAAGTTTAGACTAAAAGAACCTTTTGAATTTAGTCAGTATTTCAATAGTGGGGCTCATAGCAAAGAGGCGGGAGTAGTATTAGAGCAAAAACCAGAGCTAATTATAGAATACAACTTTTCTTTCTTAAAAAAAAATCATTGCATGAAACAGAAGAGTGCTTGTTTATTTTGAATTATTGTGTATCCATGCTATAATTATAGAAGGGAGTCTGTTACAGAATTTATTTCACAAAAATCTTCTCAGGAAACATTTTTTGGACATGGCCAATGTGGGTATTTATTTTGCTTGACTGCATATTTATTATAAGAGTTCAGTTGTTCTTTTCTCTTTTCAGTTGGGGGGATGGGAGAGATAGAAAATAGATTTCTGTTCATTGAAAAAATAAAAAATCTTCTCAGAAAATAGGTTTCTTGTTGTAAGCAGTGTCCAAGCTGTTAATGACTTTTTTTTTTAAGGTAGAATTGCCATGGGAGGTGGTAGTTCTCTCACCTTGTGCTTACATTGGTCAGTTAGCTCATCCCATGAGTAAACTCTTCGTCCCATGAATATTTCTTCTTTGCCTCCCCGTGGCTTAGTACAGTGCTTGATACAACATAAACACTTAATATACTGGCAGAATTTAACTGGGTCTGATGGTACTTGGTTTTCAGCCTGAAGTGGGGCAGAGTGGAAACTTTAAAACCATTGTACCAATTACGTGATACTGTACTCACTACCATGTTCACTTACTCTTCCGATTTTCTCCTATTTCTATCTTTCTCTCTTTGTTGCTTCTGTTGTTCTTCCTTTCTAATTTTCTTTTTCCCCATTTTCTCTTCCTTTTCTCTAGGCTATGTCTTAGGCCTGCCAAGAATATTTGTTTTGCTGCTGTTGACCCTCAGGAATAAGCAGTTGCTGAACCCTGCCTAGAATAGAATTAATTACTCGGGGGTTAGTGTTTACAAGGTTTTAAAAAGGTCAACAAACAAACCATTACAGAAACATTTGGGTTGCTTTTTCAATTCAGTGGGAAAAATCCCCAATTCTGGATTGCTGGCCTCTTCAGAGCTTGTATCCAGGGAGCATGGGGAGCACAGCTATTGAGAGGTTAGTTCCTTGGATAGTGGTGTCTGTGTGGGCAGTATCTTTTCCCCCTCAATTCTGTGTCAGGAAAATTGTGCCTATTGACCAGTGATATATCAGCCCACCATAATGGACTCATTTATTTGTGAAGAGCAGAAGGAAGCTTCTGGAGATATGTTCAAGTTTCCTTGTGAATTGCTTCTCTTGTACTGATTCCTCCCTTGCTCATACACATGTTGTTGCATCTATATTTGAATGACTATACTTAAGGGGACTTCACATTTATTTTGACCCTCATCTGTCACCAAAATTGTTGGTCTTTGGGATTATAATCCCAAACATTTGATGTCCAACATTAGCTCCTTAGACTAGGATTTCTTAACATGGGGTTTGTGACCATTTATAAATGTATTTTGATAATGCTATTTCAATATAATTGGTTTCCTTCATAATTCTATGTATATCCTATTTTATTTTATGCATTTAAAAGCATCATTCTTTGAAAAGTCCATCGGCTCCATTGGACTGCCAAAGGCCTAATAGAAATATAGAAAAGCCTGGGAACCCCAACAATAAACATATATTCTGGTTTTGACCTCAATCCCCAAAATTTAACTTGATATTATCCCTTAGGATAGCTGACATTGACATATATGTCTTTTAAGCAACTGAGTGAAGCATGTGATATAGCTTGTAAAGTCCATGCACATTAAAGCATGCTTGGTATTAATCATTAGAATCTCCAGAATTGCCCAATCTTGAGGAAGACAGAGGTGGGGTGGAGGATTCCTAACAAAGGTAGGTCAGTTGTCTTGTTTGGTGCTGGAATTGTTTGGGCTGGATAACTCATTGAGTTGCTGCACAATAACAGTGAAATCAAGGCTTCCTATTTAATCTCCATATGATCAAAATAGATTTTGCCAAAAGGCAAACCTGTGTTCTGAGTTATGTACTTCACCCCTAGTATCTGGCAGCTGTTTCACAAATGTGAGCCTTTGATTATCAGGGGACTTGGCCCCAAAACAAGGATGATTCAGGGTAACTCTTCTTAATTTGTAGAGGAACAATTCAAAGTGGATGTGGTGTTGTTGGAAGAGAAGTGGTGTCAGATTTGTAAATGAAAGACAGCTTCTCCTACAGTTGGAATCAAATCCTAATCCTCCCAATTCCATTTCTAGACAGTGCACTATTTTCCTTACCTGCATGACTCTGATTTTTCTGTTATCTTTTCCTGGAATCCTCCTTGAAAAGAAGTATATGTAAGGATTTGTATTTCCCATTTGGGGCTTTAGTAATTAAAACTTTAGGTATTTAATCAAAAACAGCTCAGGGGTTCAAACTTGCTTGACAAGTTACCGTATTTCTCACAGAGACAACACTAAGTGAATCAACATTAAGGAATGGTTAGGTGTTAGTGATTAGAAACTTATGTAATGAATGTGAACAAGCAAACCTAGGATTTCAGTTACTGTTTTCCATCAAAAAGAGTGTCCAGTGCAGAATGAAGGGAAAATCATGTTGATCCATTGTCCTATTTTCAATTTTGACTTCTAATGCTTACTTAGAACCTTGAAGTTTGAAATAGTTATAAGAAGTAGACCTATGATTTTTATTGATAGAAGGATCTCCCAGATGAGGAAGCTTGCCCTGCTAATGAATGGTACCTTCTCTGCAACTTATAATCATAAGTTTCCTAGAGCATTGAGAAGTTAAGTGACTCATTCCTGACCTTACGGCTAGTATCTGTTAGAGGCTCAGGTCTTCCTGGCTCCAACGATAGGTCTCTATTCACTTTGCAATTCAATTAAATAAAAACATTTTATATACCTGGCACTGTGCTAAGTGCTGGGGATACAAAGATGGAAAATAAAATCATCGTTGCAATCAAATATCCAACATTCTATTGGGAGGGGTATACAGTTAGAAAATTCACTATAAAATATGTGCAGAGAAATCTGAGGGTGGGATCAGCATAGGCTTCCTGTAGAAGGTAGCTCTTGAGCTAAGTTTTGAAGGTAGCTGTGAAGTGAAGGTGCCTGACATACAGGTTCTTAGAAATATCTGTTTTGTATTGAACTGAATTTGCAGAGGATTGGGATGGTGTACATGGCTCAGTTATTATAAAAAATGCAGGTTATCTTTCACTGGACTGTGTCATTTTTTTCAGGAGGAAAGAGAAATTACATTTTAATACCTGTTTGGACAATGACCTAAGTCTGAGAATTGACTGTCAGCTTATATCTAATATAAAATTTTAATAGTTCAAGAACCACTTGATCTATTTGATACTTGAAACTTGTGATCTTATTACTCTCTCGTTCTGTCTTAGCCTTAAAATCTACCATGAGCTTCTTTCCTTTGGTTACCCAGAACTGTGAAAGAGAGTTGTTTTGGATATGGGTCTTTTTACTAGCTACCTGTCTCCCATCCCTGGGATGCTCACCTTCTTCCCTCCTGACTTTCTTGGAGTCTTTCTAGACTCAGCTCATAATCCCACTTTCTGCAAGAGGTCTTTCCAGGTGACTCTCCTCCCCTTCCCTCTGAAATTGCCTTCCACTTACATTGTATACATCTTGTATGTGTATAGTTATTTGCATGTTGTCTCCCCCATTAAACTATGAGCTCCTTGTAGGTGGAGGGAGCCGGTTTTTTTTTTTAACTTCTCTTTTATTCATTTTCCCCCCTTCTTTGTCATGGTGTCTGCTGCTGGTATATCACAACAGATTTTTACTGCTTACTTCCCTGGTCTCTGTGATTTTCCTTCTTGTCTCTCTTGTCTTCTGTTGCTTATTTCACATCTCATAGAATCATAAATTGTCAGTTTTGGAAGGGATTTCAGAGGTTGTCTTCTAGTCCAGCCCCACGTCTAAGCAGGAATCCCATTGATAGAATCTGGCAAACAGTCATCCAGTCCCTGCTTCAAGGGCCCTAGTAACAGTTACCTTACCACTTGTCCCCCTCTGGAAGCCTCTCTCCTTATCTGTTGGATAGCTCTAATTGTGAGGAAGTTCCTTCTTGCATTACCTAACTTTCCCCACTGGTCCTAGTTCTCCTGGGACAGAACAGAAAGGCTCTACTCCCTCTTTCCCTTGGCATCTCTTCATAGATTTCTTTGCTTTCACATGAAAAGGCTAAGCTTTTATAGACCGTGTCAGCCAATCAAAGCCCTTCCTGTTTCCTCCCACCCAAAGAACCATTTCTGGTCTGAAGCAGTTCCAAAAGCCTGAGGGTTAGGGTATAGGGTAAGGCTATTGTTCTGATAGCTCAGGCTATAGTTTAACAAATGAAATAAGTGTTCTTTCCCATAAAATATTACTCTATTGAGCCAAATCCTGGTTGTAAAAACCTAAGTGTGGCCCATAATCACTGTTATTTTTCAGTGCCTATGTATTTTTTCCCTTCTAATAGATTTCATTTTAATAATGAGGCCTATCAGGGATAGCTTATATTCAGAACAATATTATATTTGTCTTGGACAACTAATGGAAGGATCTTACAGTTGGAGAGGACCTGAAAATATCATCTAGATAGCTAGATAAAGCATTTATTAAACATTAAGTATATGACTCTGCCTAAGTACTAAGGATACAAGTGCAAGCAAGCAAGACATTCCTGAGTTCAGATTCTAATGGGAAAAGACATACGTGGCAGCTGGAATTGAGAGTAAGACATGCATGCATCATAGCTAGGAAGTGACTTAGAAGCCTGGTTCCATTTCTTTAAAAAATATATATGTTTTTTTAAAAATTTGCAGAATAAAACAAGCATTTCCACAACATAATATAATAAAGATGATTGCACATGAAACTGCAAATCTGTTGTTTACAACTTGCTATTCCTTTTAAATATATAATGAAATTATCATGTAAATTTCTTTTTTTTTCTTCCTCCCCCATCCCTCTTCTCCATTGTGGAATGCAGCCTGTTTGTATGAGTGGTCCTTTCCAACGCCATTTTAATTACTGTTGGAATTGAAGCCAACAATGTAAGAACAGCATGATTTTAGTGGCTTCCATTTTGAAACATGTAGAAACCAATGATCAGAACTATTTGTATCATTCACAAAGCGTCATTATTAACAGGAGATGTTGTGCCTCATGCTGTAGTTCTGTCTGTCATTCGCTGACTGTGTAACCCAAAGCAAGAACTTAACCTCTTAGTTGCCTAGGCAATTAAGGTTATAAGGTCTAGGGAAGATGCTGACCTGCATTGGTAGAGGGAGTCTCCATCATTGGAGTGTTTGCTATATTAGTAGAATCACAAGTCACCAGTCCCCATCCCATTTAACACATGACTCTAGCTGAGAGGTATAAGTAGGTAAATGACATCACTTTGCAAATATATAGTTGGTTAAATCTGTTTCTGTAGTTTTTGCAGACTTTGAAACTAATTTTTAAGTTTGTGGGGATCCAAGTGGACAGAGAAGAAGGAAATGCTGTCCTTTTACTTCTTGTTGGAATTAGTAATTATTCGATCATTCTTTTAAGGTGACAGGTAAGGTTGTGGAGTTCAACTTTTGTGTTTTTATTATCTTTATTCTATTCTCTATCCAATCCCATTTCACCTCTCACCAAGGAGGTCGTAATATGGTATATACTCACTTCTATATTAAAGCAAATTAATATTAGATATATGTTGAAGTTTTTTTTTGAAGATTCATACCCTCACCCCTTATCATGTGCTTGGGAACCATTTTAAGATATTGCCTAATAAGGGTGTGTCAGATTTCTGGAATGAATTCCGTACACTGTAGGAGTACAATAATAAAATAAGTATAGTGGAAAGAATGCTGGATTTAGGAGATACTTGGGTTCTAATCCCACTTCTGCCATTTATTGGTTGTGTTATCCTGTGCAAGTTACTTAACTTCCCAAAGACTTTGTTTCCTCATCTGTAAAATGGGGGATATAAATACTTGAAGGCAATAATAACAGTGGTGTCATTAAAATCTCTGTCTGTAGTAGAGTTCACACCAAAGGTGCATTGTTGTGGTTCTATTTGCCTAATACTGTAGTGACTGTCAGTATTTTAGTTATACTCTTTAGTACAGAGTGTTTTCATTGGCTCTCTGCTTTCCTAACAACCAGCCTTAACCAACCAAAATACATTGTTATTGTTGCCTTCAGGTATTTGTGGGGGATAATAATATTGTATTTATGAGGGTTTGGAATCTGGAGAGCCAAGCTAAGAGTAATGATTTGCAAATCTTTGAGAATTTCAACATTCTAACCAGATTATCTGTTGTTATTTTTATTAGTGTTTTATTGTGTGACAACCTCTCCCTAAAAATATTTTCTTGGCATATATTTGCTTTTGAATTAAAATCCCCATCAGACTGTGAGCTCCTTTAGAGCAGACACTGCTTTTCCCCCTTTCTTTGTGTCTCTCACACTTAACACTTAGTAGGTGATTAATAAATGCTTCTTGGTCTTGTTTTGTAGCTGTAAAAATCCCTTTCACACTGAACAATCTCAGATTGTGTTACTGGTTATGAAGGAGAACTTTAGTGTTATCATGTTGGCATTTCCATTCTAATGTCAGTAAATGTTTATTAAGTACTTTCTAAGCTATGCTCTGAAGATTTAAAAAGAGACACAGGACACTACCTATCCTTGGATACCATCTGTATTTTGCTTAGGAATAAACATAAAATTACATATTAATGATATTAAATCTTGTGGTTCTTATGTTTTGAAGGGTTTTAAGAGACTTTTGAAAAAAGCAATTTCTCTCATGCTCTCCCTCCATTTCCTATTCATTTTGGGGTCTCACCACACTTTCATTTTCTTCTTTTTTGTCATCATTTGGTTTATGCTTATGAAGTGCAAACTAATAAGTTGGCTAAGGAAAACATAAATTGAGTTTGCCTTAACCCCCCCATATATGTGTATACATGTAATATAATGTAAAAGATGCATTCCATATGAATTCCTTTTGATTTTTCTGCTGCTCTAAAATATAGGTACTACCCCTCTTGTTCTGAGCAGATATTTGAGAGTTGAAGATACTGATTTTCTATAGTCACTGATTTTCTGGATGTCTTTTGGTTTAAAACTGTTGAAAATTAATGAAACAACTCCCAAATTGGTAGTTTTCATGTGGAATTAAACTATATCTTGAATCTTTAAAAATATGAGTTATTTTTCTCACTGGGAGAAAGCCTTGCATTTTGGTTTGAGCTTCCCATTTATATTCTGGGGAAGCAGATTGGCCATAAAAATATAAAAACATGGCTCCTTATGAAATGTGCGATGGGTGAAAGATGAAATGACTGAGGAAACAAAGTGAAACTTCTGAACATTTTGATTCATTGAACAGTGGATGCTAATTGCTCAGCAAACTAGAAGCAGACTTCCTTAGCTTGGGCTGGACCCTGAATACAGGGGGAGGCAAACTTTTATACATTAAAAACAATTAATCAAATAAGGCCAATTAATTAAAAGGAAACAATACATTAGGTAATCTGATTTCCAACTGGAGGAAAGATTAGGGATTTTTTAAGTTGAAAGGGGGAGAGTGAACATGTACAATTTCCTGAAATCAGAAAAGGAGGTATCCTACTCCCTCTAAGTGTCTGTAAACAACTATTAAGGGAACATGGAAGCAAATAACTAATTGATTAGTACCGGGCCAGTTTTCAGATAAGACATACAAGTTTGCTTGAGATGTACAATTGTGAGAAAACTCCTCGAATCAGTCTTTGCATCTGACTGGTCAACATAACCAAGGTCCTTAGTTAAGGGTCTCTAAGTGGCAGATAGAAGCGGTCCAGATTTCTAGCCACATAGGGCTAGGTTCTAAACAATGCAATGACATTTTCTCATAATTCCCATAATGAATCAAGTTTTCTCACAGGACAGAAATTGGACTAGACCCATAAATGAAGAGAAAGGGAACTGAGCTAGCTCTAGAATTGAGTCACAAGATGGAGTCAGTGTGGTTCATTCAGTTCCCACAATTAACCACTTGCTGTCCGAATCCCCTCAATTCCCTCAGTTTCCTCCAATGGAAAAGCATTTATTAAAAATTTGGGAACTACTGTGTAATACTAGTGATGTCCATGCTTTTCTATATTGTTTATGTTTTTGAATAGTTGATCTTTCCTCCTCTTATTTTTTAGACTTTTAAAAATAGTTTCATTGTTGTTTTTTGTTTTTCTGCAGCCTTCACTTCCCGTTAATCCACTGCCATTCCCCTTAAATCTTTCCTTGTACCAAAAAAGAAACATTTAAGCAAAGCCAGCATAGGAATCTTGACTGATGTATCTCTACAACCCTGAATAATGGGTGTCGATGGGCAGGGTGTACAGTGGTAGAGACCTGGTCTTAGAACCAGGAAGAACCAGGTTTACATTCTGCTTCTGACCCATGTTACCTCTGTGATCCTGGGCAAGTTCCTTAAACTCTCAATTTTCTAGGACATTGCTTTGATGATCTCCTGTGGATCCTCTTTGAATTCATGCCTCTATATTTCATGTGGAGGGAATGTAAGGTAACAAGAAGGGCACTGGACATTGAGTCAGCAAACTAGTCCTCCCACTTAGTTTCCTCTCAACTTTCAGCAACTCATTTTAGATCTTTGGGCCTCAGTTTTCTAATGTGTAAATTGTAGATAATAGGATTATAATAACAATAATACTTGTACCACATGCCACCTCATTAGGATAATTAAGAGGAAAATGCTTTGTAAACTTTAAAGTGCTAGTAGAAATGTGAGCATCATTATTATTAATAAATCATGAAGGCTATTTTTATTATGTTTTTATTTTGGCAAGCTCTTTGTGTTCAACATAACCTAGAGAGCAGGAATTGTGTTAGCCACAAATAGTTGGATGCCAAAGAAGTGGTCCTTACTTTTACTATGGATGGGGATGCCCATGTAATTTCTGTGAACTGGGTTTTTCCTTCTAAGGCGAATTCTGTAGATCTTCGTGGTTAATTTGTCAGGTGTACCTTTGGTTTTCTCATGTATCCAGACTTCTTGGCCAAGATGTCCTAAATTCTTTTAACGTCACATCCATTAACTTTCTTACTATAGTTTCCCATGATCAATTTAATTTGCTGATGAGGAAAAAAGGGGAATCTCAAGGGGATTTAGTAGGAATTATGGATGTTTCATTTTGCCCTCTTGGTATAATGAGCTAGAAAGGAACTTTGGCTCCTTTTTTCATTCATGAGTTCTTCCTCTACCTCCATTTTGGGGAAGGGCCCTGACTAGCTATTTCTGATTCTTTGGACCTAGCCACCATACCTCTGGCAGTATCTTTCCTGCCATTAGTTCCCATTTTATGTCTTATTTTCCACAATTAGAATGTAAGCTCCTTGAGGAGAGCTGACTTTCCCACAGTGCTTGGCACATAGTAAGCTTTTAATAAAAGTTTGTTGAATAATAAGTGCTTGTTGCCTTTACTCTTTTAAATTAGGCACTTGCCTTAAGGTAACATAACTCAGGTTCAGGTAGGTACACCATAATGCTTTTTATATTCAGTATTTACACAGACTTTTCGAGAAGTCAGGCAGTGAACCATCTTGAACTCGCAAAATGTTTTGTGTTTTAAGAGGTTCTTAATTCCAGGGTTGCCTCCAAACTAAATCATCCAGGTCAAACTGATGTAGCTTAATGATTCTACAAGTATTTGTGACAGCTGGAGAAGGAAAATAGGGTTGGTAGAAACTTTTGGAGATCAATCCAGTCTGTTGTCCTCAGCCAGGGTTAATATCAACTATTCCAAACAATTAGATACCAGTTTTTTTTTCTTCAGAAGTGTAGGTATGGAAGTCATGGGGGGACCTGTGAAATGTTGGACTTGATGCTGACATCAATGCCATTGCTAAGTCCTAATGCTGAGTGTGCCAAGTTTCCGAGCTATTTGTTCCCAGTTATTTGAACTTTTTCACTAGATATTCTCTTCCCAAATTTTCTATTCTATTGTGTTGAAACTTCAAGGCATATACTATATTTTAAATAAAATTTTAGGTATTTGTATCTTTTCCTTGCTAGATTCTAAGTGGGGCAGGGACTGTTTAGTTTAGTTTCTTTGATTTTTCATTTCCATTGCCTTGGACATTAAAAAAAAAGTGTGGATCTGCAATTTCTTAAGTGAAGAGAATTCTTGGTGTGGAAATAATTTTCTCTTCTAATGCAGATCAGTAACTCCCTCTTTTATTTTTGAAAGCTGCCTGGGACATTGAGAGGTTAAGTAGGGAGGACTATCCAAGAGGGCAGAGCAGGAGGAAGCAGCATAACCCAACTCCCTCCATGACAATTCTAACAACAATCTAAGGGAAATCAAAGGAGAAATTATGGTGGTTCATCTTTCCTGTTTAAGATCACAAAATTGACCTAAAGATTAGGGCAAGGGAATTGACAAGGGCAGGGAATGTGGAACAGGGGTGGGACAGGATCGTGAATTCAGCATTCAGAGCTTTGAACTGCAGCACATAGATGCCCAGCCAGGCCTGATCTGGGACTTATCCAGGCCAGCACTGTGAGGTTTTCCAGAGGGGCCAAGAATCCAGACTCAAAATCTAGATCTTTTGTGTGGGGTTGCCCAGAGCAGATTGTGGACTCCCACTGGAAGACTAGGCCAGCAACTCAGGATTGCCCAGAGCAGATCAATAGAAGAATGACTAAACAGAAAAAGATAAAAGATCTATTATGAGATCAAGTCATAAACCCAGAAGAGAAGAATAACTCCAAAATATTTTCCAGTAATGCTTTTAAAGAAAAATACAACTTGCTCACAAGATCAATTAGAATTCTCCAGAAGAAATTATCCAAGAGTTTAAAAATTAGTTTAAATGATATTATAAATGAAATGAAAGTGATAGAGGAAAGAATTGAAAAAGAAATAGGAGCTGTGAAGGAGACTCTTGAAAAGGAAATTAACATACACTTAGGATAGGAGGTATAAAACCTTACTCAAGCAACAGACTCCCTGAGAATTAGAATAGACCAAACAGAAGTTAATGACTCCATGAGACAACAAGAAATATTACATGTCAGAAGATTTTTAAAAATTGAAGAAAATTAAGGCATCTTATAGCAAAACCAACTGATCTGAAAAACAGATCAAGGAGAAATAATTTAAGAACAATTGGAGTACATGAAAGCTGTAATAATAATTTTAAAAATCTCATATAATATTTCAAGAAATCACAAAAGAAAAATGACTAGATCTCAGAACCAGAGGGCAAAGTGGGAATAGAGAAAGCATTTCCAGTCACTTCCTGAAAGAAACCCTCATATGAAAACTTCCAGTAACATTATAGTCAAAATCCAGAGCTTCCACGTCAAAGAGAGAATACTGATAGCAACACAAAAGAAAATGTTCAAGTATCAAGAAACCACAGTCAAGATCACACAGGATTCGATAGTTACCATTATTAAAGAGCAGAGAGCAAAGAATACAGAAGTCCATAAGGCAAAAATACAAGCTTAAAACCATAAATAACTTACTAAGCAAAACTAAGTGTATACTACAGGGGAAAACAATGGAATTTTCATGACTTTTATTGAAATAGAAGAGTTCCAAACATTCCTAATGAAAAAGAGTAAGGCTCAGTAGATATTTTGAAATACAGAAGTGAAGTATAGAAAGGTAAACACAGGAAAGCAATAGAAAAAGATTTTTATAAATATGAATTAAGTGTTTGTGTTTGAATGGGGAGGATAATATGCATTCCTTGAGAATTGTAAAGACTTCAGAGCTCGTAGAAGGCATCAAATAAGATGGAGATCCTAGGAGTGATTTTTCTTATGTTTTAGGATCCTAAAAGGGGGAAAAAATGATTATGTTAGGGAAGAAAAGGGGAAAAGAAACTTATCTCACACAATTAGAGGTGCAAGTAGAAGGGGGAGAGAAGGTAGGAGAACACTTGAATCTTACTTTGAACTGATACAGAATGAAGTGAGTGGAAACAGAACAATTTATGCTATGACAACAACACTGTAGAAAGGAACCATTTTAAATGACTTAAGAACTCTGATCTGTTCAGTGATCAACCATGATTCCAGCGGAATGATGATTTAAAATGCTTCCCTCTTCCTGACAAAGAGGTGATGGATTCGATGCACAGATATGCATTTTCAGACATGGGTAATGTGGGAATTTGTTTTGTTTTACTGTGCATATTTTTTGCAGGACTTTTCTTTGTAGGGAATGGGAGGGAGATGGGAGAGAGTGAGGAAGCTTATTTATTGAAGAAAAAAATAATTTTAATAAAAAGAGGCTAAATGTTTTATCCAGAGTCAAATAGCTAGTATGTGTCGGAGTTGGGATAGATATCAAGTCTTCCTAATTCTGAGATTGTTTTCTCTTTATCCCTGTTGAGGGATGGCTAGATGTCATTCTATAAAGAGTCAAGATACAACTTACTGGGAATCTCATTATCTTAAGTGTATTTGGAGAAGGGGCGGGGCTAGTTTAGATTCTGTTTTTGTGTTGTAAACATTTTTTTTTCTGTTTTAACTCATTTCGTAGGAAGAAAAAAGCAAATACATTTAATCTTAAACCTTCTAAGTTTTGTCATTACCATTGTTATACTTTTGAATGGATGTAGTTTCACTTATCAAATAATGAACCAACAAATGAAAGTTAACAAATGGAATGAAATTTGGAAACTTAACCTAGTCCAGCAAGTATTTCAGTATGCTTTTATAGATATAACTGTTATAGCATAGCATTCCATTCCTAGCCTATTTATTTTGTATTTAATTTGAATTTTTTTTATTTTAAATAAAGACAAAATTGAAACAACAGTGCTTTCCTAAAAGGAACTTACATTATCCTTTCCTCTGTTAACTTGTATATTGATTATCTTAGTTCTCATAATTGATTTTCTCACAACCACCATTTTACAGATGAAGAAGCCAAGACTCAATGAGGTTAAGGGGTTTGTGTAGGGTTGGTCACACAACTAGTTAATGGCAAAGCTGGAACTCGTACTCCCAGCCCTGTATTATTTGTGCTCTCCCAGTTCTGTCTGTTTCTGTGCTTTACCTCTTCTTACCTCTCTTCTCCCAATATCTTTATCAGGGTATTTTTACACACTTAGTTTTAGGTCATTAAAGATATTTATGTAAAATAGCAATGATATTCTCTTTTCAAAATGTTTTTATTTGAACTATTATTTGGTTATATGCTGCATCCCATACTTCTGAATTTCCAAAAAATGAAATGCCACAAAGAGCTGGGGAAAAAGTCTGCATAATCATACCTGCATAGCTGTCTGCATCTTTCCACTGTAATAGGATATAATAAGTTAATTACTTCTTAAGTGAGACCCAACTAGATTATTTTTGGTTCATCAAAGCATCAAGAGCCATTTGGTGGTAGAGCTGGTTGAAAGTACTAAAAAAGTCATTTATTTATTTATTTTGGTGAGGCAAGTGGGGTTAAGTGACTAGCCCAGGGTCATACAGCTAGTAAGTATTAAGTGTATGAGGCCAGATTTGAACTCAGGTCCTCCTGACTCCAGGACTGGTGTTCTACCCACTGCGCCACCTAGCTGCCCCATCATTATTTAAAAAAAAATTTTTTTTACTAAAAACAAAGACACAATAAAAAAAGAAAAAGAAACATAAACTTAAATATTGAAACTTAAATACAAAATAAGAAAAGAAAAAAAACATGTCATGTGCACAGCAGAATGTAAGAGAGGATTCAAAATATATAGCAATAAATTTCCATTTCAAGAAAGCCAATATATAATAAATACTATGTATTGTGTTCAGAACTGTCCATCTTTTCTTTGCTTCTTAGTAAGTTTTCTTTTGTTCTCTGCTGTGTACTTTTGACTTTGTTCTTTTTTCCCCTTTCCTTCTCTCTTCCCATAAGGCATTGTTAAGTCAGATTAATTAATGAATGAATTAAGAATGGAAGCTTCTTGAGAGTAGGTACTATTTTAAAAAATAGATTTTTATTGACATCTTTTAATCACTTTCATTTTCCTACCGTATCTATTCCTTTCCCTCACAGAAAGCCCTCACTTTTAACCTTTTTTTTAAGAAAAAGGGGAAGAGGAGGGAAAAAATTCAGTAAACCC
The DNA here is from genome assembly GCF_900497805.2 of Vombatus ursinus. Taxonomy (NCBI): domain Eukaryota; kingdom Metazoa; phylum Chordata; class Mammalia; order Diprotodontia; family Vombatidae; genus Vombatus; species Vombatus ursinus. The sequence continues at coordinate 37,877,922 of NW_020954576.1, forward strand.
CATAAACAAGCTGAAAAAAAAATAATCTTATGTTTAAAGAAATTTTTTTTGTCTTTGTGTCCCTAGCACAATATCTGGCACAGAGTTAGCTCTTAAATGCTTATTGACTCAAAGAGTGAATTAGTAATAGGTTTGAATTTTATGGAATAACTGAAAAGCAATGAAATTTTTGTATTTTTGAACTAGTGTATATCTGACAAAACTGTTAGTTTTGCCAAATAGAAGTATGGGAGGATGTGGCTTAAGGAAGACATAGGAATAGTTTATTATTAGCATATTAACTGTATGCAAATATTGGTGCTAAGAGTTTTAAAGGATATTTGGAGATTTCAATTAGCCAGACTTTTTCCTGTCCTCTTCTAGCATGAGGTAGCTTTTGCTTCTTTGTTGTTCTCCTCCTACCTTTAAAGGATTTTTTAAAAAAATAATTGGAAGGGTGGCTGGTTTTATGAAGACAACATAGCAAAAACAATTTAGAGTCATTTGGGGGTGGGTTATAAAGCAACATGCAAAAAAATCATTTTTAGGACCTTCGTATGAAAACTCTTTTTTAAAATTTTTTTATACAATTTCTAAACACATTGTGTCATTGACAATAGTCACGAAAGGCATGGCCTTGGTAAAGTCGACAAATGTATCTGTACCTCTTTTCCTGCCTTAGCTGGTCTGTCACGACCTGGTCACCTATAAGCCAAAATTGGCTATTGTGCATTGGTCCCTGAAGAGAATAACTCACTAGAGACAAAGTATTAATGACTTCGTCTCCCTCCTGCACTTCCTTCTCCACTGTCACTCCCGTAACTGCTTCCATCCAGCATCTTAGTCTGAGTTTTCCTAATCCTGAGTGACTGATGCTTCTAACATCCATCAAGTGGCTTGGGTGCTGTTTTCCTCATCAGACCCGCAGTCTATTCGCCTTTTCTCATCCTCAAAATCCCCACCCCCCCACCCTTCGTGTCTTTACCCCCAAGTTACTTTCTGCTTACTTATCTACATGTGAGGTAGTCTCACTTGATAGAATGTAAACTTCTTGAAAGTAAGAGTTGTTTTATTTTCTTCTTTGTATGCCTAGAAAAGTAGGATGCCCATGGTAGGCACTTAATACATGGTTATCAAAAGAATGAATTAACTTTAGGACTTTAGGGGCACATATATTCCCTCCTCCACCACCTCAAGGAGTGTCTAGATCGAAGTTGTAATTTTCATATTTGAGAAAGAATCTTAAACCTGTTGCTTTTAGATTAGAAGTACTTCATTGCTCCCTTGATGTAACTTCATTGCCACCCATCTGTTGGACTGGCATAATTCCAACTCAGAAAATGGCCAGTCAGTGTCAGTAGAACACAGGTGCCAACCATAGACAGATTAAGAGTAGGACATGTCTAAGTTTTAGCTTTCTAGCCTGAAATTCCCCCTTTTGCAAATAGTGTCAACTTTTAGCCATATGCTCCATTTACTTTGTAGCTAAAGCACCTCTTTGTGATCCCAGGGACAGTGGCAAGTCTCAGTGTTTCCTTGAGGTTTTCTTACTAACAGCCACCAGTTGGATAAGTTCCACAGCTATATTAAGGGAGACCTGAAGATGTTTTGGGAAGGGCTGTGATTAAAAGTTTTTCTGGGAAAGTGACAAATATTGATGGGATTTATAGCCTATCATACTATCTCAGTAGTGACAGCTGGACAGAAATGCTAGGCAGAGCCCTGTAATTTGAGCCCTTGGTTTAGCAGACAAACGGGAAGTATACAGGATGTATTCTTAGTGGGACCACTGTCCTGTATGGTCAAAACCAAGCACATTCCTGGAACATATACCTTAGAAGAGGATTTGTGGTTGGCTCTGCCGATGACTTTGTCCTCACTGAATCATTCCCTGTGCCCTAGAAGACTCATAATGTTTTGTAAAGTTCCAGTGTTTTGATCAGTGTCTATAGGGAGTAAGTGACTAATAAAATTGTAGATCAGAATAAAAATGTGACCTTGGGGGAAAAAAATGTACAGACCCTTTAAATGCAAATTTATCTGTTTCTTATATTTCTGAATCAGTTATTGATGGGAAGTAGACAAATGGTTAGAAAGAAAAGCTTACCTTTCCATAAAAAACTCTGAGGGCATGTAGGTGGCACAATACATAGAACACAAGGCTTGGAATCGGGAACATTCATCTTTGAGAGTTCAAATCCAGCCTCAGACACTTACTAGCAGTTGTGACCCTGGGCAAGTCACTTAACCCTATTTGCCTCAGTTTCCTTATCTGTAAAATGAGCTGGAGAAGGAAATGGCAGACCATTCCAATATCTTTTCCAAGAAAACCCAAAATGGGGTCACAAAGAGTCAGACATGACTGAAATGACTGAACAACAACAAAAAGAAACTGAGGAGCAGTAAAAGGCACATTCCCCTTTCATTCTTCTTAGCTTAGTTCCTGGTGGTTTGTCTGTAAGGTGTAGTTCAAGCTCCTCTCTCTGGGCAAAAGACTCATCAATGAAGGTTTAGCCATTGTGAATAAGTGACTTGTTGATTATTTGCTTTTTTTCTTACCTGTCATTCTAATTCTGTCATGAGAATGATAATGTTATAGAAGACATCTTATACTGTTTTATGAAATAAATCAGAAGTTGATTAAAGAGATTCATCTTTGGTTTTTAAATTATTTGCTACCATTTACGAAGATCCTATATCTTCTTCAATTGCATTTTCTTTTGTGTGTGTGTATGTGGCCCTAATTGTATTTTAGGGGGAAAAGTCAATGTAATTAAAAAACCCCCCCAATATATTTATATAATGTTTTAAGACTTATAAAACCTTTTCCTCACTAAAAAAACAAAAACAAAAAACAACAAACAACCCTTTAGGGAATATGTGATTTAGGTTTTATTATCCTTATTTTACAAATGAAGAAACTCTTAGATGACATTTGCAGATTTTGCAGTGTGTTTTACATACATTAGGTCATTTGGTCCTCATGGCAACACAGTAAGATATTAGGTGTAACCATTATGTTCATTTCATAGAAGACAAAACTGAGTTTCAGAGAGATTAAATGACTTAGAGATTTGTGGAGTCATAGAACTAAAGTCAGAAAGAATCTCAGAGGCTTTCAAGTCCAAACCTCTCATTTGACAGATATGAAAGCTGAAGCTCAAAATAGTTAAGTGACTTGTTCAGGGTCACACATTAGTGGTGGGATTTGATGCCAGATCTTGTGATGCTGGAGCCATCACCCTTTCAACTGTCTCTGGATGTCTCCTAATGGTCATGCAGCTGGTAAGTTACCAGTTTGAGGGCTCCCATCTAAGACTCCTGACCTCCAATGCACTTTGCACTATATAAAGCTGCTTCTCAAATACAATTAATCAACTTAATAGGATAACTACATGAAATAAAATAAGATATTTTGTTCTGTGATTATCATAAAAGTTGTTCATCCCAATTAAGAGCATTTATTTTTGTGGTACTTAGTTAATTGGGTATAGGGAATAGAAATCTCTATTATAGATACAGGAACTCTGCTGTGTGTAAATTCCTCCCAACCCCACTCCCAAATAAAAAATTCCTTTCATTCTTAGGGGAAAAAAGGTTCATCTGTGTTTTCTTTGCTGGAGTTTACCTTGGGAGGCTGCTTGGTTCAGTGAGGGAAAATGCTGGGTTTGTAATAAGGGTTAGAATTTTGTCTTTTGACACTAACTTAGGTGACCCTAGGCAATAGCTAGTTAAATGCTAATGGCGGAACCCACTCTGAGCCTCAATTTTCTCATCTGTAGAATGGTGATAATAATGGCTGTATCACCCAAGGAAAATCAACAAGCAGTGCCAGACCTTGCTAAATGCTTTGGATACCAAGAAAGGCAAAAAACAATCCCTGCTGTCAAGGGGCTCTCTCAGTCTAAAATGGGAAGATAACATGTAAACAACTATTGTTGTTGTTCAGTTGTTTACAGTTGTGTGTGACTCTTTGTGACCCCAGTTAGGGTTTTCTTGGCAAAAATACTGGAGTGGTTTGCCATTACCTTCTCCAGCTCATTTCACAGATGAAGAAACTGAGGCAAATAGAGGTAGGTGACTTGCTCACTGATATACAACTTAGTAAGTATCTAAGGCTAGATTTTGCACTCAGGAAGATGAGCCTTGTACCCCTGTACTATACTCCTACAGAAAAGATATGAAGAATTCATTGGAGAAACTGGGAGGTAAGGCACTGAGATTAAAAGGGACTAGGAAAGACTTCTTGCAGAAGGTAGAAATTTAGCTGAGACTTGAAGGAAGGCAGAGATGAGGAGAGAGAGTAATAGGCATGGGAGATAGCCTTTGAAAATGCCCAGAGTCAGGAGAGCATTTTGTTCCAGGAAAAGCAAGGAGGCTGGCCAGTGTCACTGGATCAAAGAGTACCTGGAGGGGAATGAGGTACAAGACTGGAAGGGTAAGGAAGGAACCAGGTTATGAAGGCCTCAAAAAGTCATACAAAACACCACACAAGATAGTTGTGAGCATTCAGTGGGCTATAAAGGTAAATTGTTATTATCTTTGGTACCCCTGTAATTCAGTCAATTAACCAAGCATTTATTAATACCTACTATGTGCCAGACACTATGCTAAGTATTGTGGGGGAGGGGAATACTAACAGCCATGAGACATGGTCCTTGTATTCAATGAGCTTACATTAAATATCACATTTTATTGCCCCTTTGTGTCTATCTTTTTTCATTCATACACTCTTGTCTCTTTCTGCTTTTCATTCTTCCTCAAAAGCTTAGGGGGAAATGTAATTCTCTTCTTGGAGCACAAAATGCTTTTGTATTTTCATTCTGGGATTCTGGGCTCTACCATGATAAACATCTCTAATGTCTGGGATAATAGTCACTCATTTCTTGCCTGTAGGTAAAATTATTGTTCTATCATTAAAACCTAGTAATTTCCCCTAGGAGCAACAAACTTAAACTTATCATTTAGAAATTCAGGGTATATGCAGAATCTTTATCTGGCCCTACCTTTCTCACCCAGACTGGTTCAGGGCCAATGGCTCTTTTCTTGTCTCTTGCCTGTGGGTGCACTAATAAATTCTTGCATAGGAAAGCCTCTCTTTTCTACTCAGGTCCTTGCGGTAATATTTGCTGGAAGGGAAGTATGTTCTTTATACAGATAGTCAGCTGGGATAGTAACAAAGAAATATGTGTTAACTTTTTCAGACTGTTTCTAATTAGACTAGATATCCAATCTATTGTCCAGTGTAACACTGTCACCTTTTTTCATTGGTTACTTGCTCTTTATTAAAGGGAGAAGCCCTTTGATTTTTCTTGTATCAGGGATAATCTAATATTTCCAAACATAAACCCTTTCCTATTTCAGTCTGTGGCTGTCTCTAATAGCAAATAAATATTTACAGTTCCTGGTTGCTGTCTGGATTGCCTTGGTGAACTTTTCAATAACAGGTAATCTCTTAGGACAGAAATTGACCACAGCCACATTTTGTGTTTGCTTTGCCGCGATGCTAATCTGGCAAGAATGATGGAAAATCAACATAGCCATATTAAACCATCTCTTTTACAAGAATGTTGGGTTTCTGACAAATGTAACATTTATGTTCTGTATACATTTCATAAGGATGACTGTTTTTAATCTTGACTGGAAGCCCGGGGACTGGCCACATTTTGTTCGCTAGCCTCACTTTCAAAGGATTGTTTGAAATGCTGTAAATTATTTCTGGATTTGTAAACAACCCTCAGTCTTCATATGCTCAAGTTAAGGGAAAAAAACAAAAAACAATTACTGCAAGGAAGTTTTTATACCCTCTTAACCGCCACACTGTGGCTTTATTTGGGGGTGTGGGAGTGCGAGCAGGGAAGAAGGGAATTTAGGAATGTGTTGGTTTTCACTGGGTTATTAGACTTGCCTACTTTGCCTTCTCCAATTCTAGGGAGCCTGGAGGTTTCCACGTGATTCTACTTCCCTGGGGGACAGACTTGATTTAGTTCTTGTTGTGCCTGCAGACAAATACCTATGTCTGGGCAACACCTAGTGAACCTGGGAGAGGTGGTAAACCTATTTGTGAACCGAACATTATAGTCCAAGTGAGAGTCTCACCCAATTGCAATTTAGCAAGGATGATTGTTGTTTAGAAAAAGCAAAATACTTAAGAGTGCTGAATATCTTGTTTCGTTTTTCAGGAGAAGAAATTAAAAGAAAAGAAATTTGAATTCAAACAGAATTAACTTAATAGTCTCACTGTTAATTTTTAAACTCATCGAAAAGGGTTATATATTTTAAAAATTCACCTTACACCACCTGGTCCAAGAGCCTTTTTTATCCTGATGCTCAAGCTTCCTACACAATTATTTTGTATTTACTTTTTATATATTGTATTTACTTTTATTTGTACGTACTTTTTTTAATTTTTTCTACCCCATCATCCCCCCATGGAAGCTCCTTAAGACCAGGAAATATTTTGCTTTGACATTTAGATGGGTGCAGTGGATAAAACACTGGACCTGGAGTCAGGATAGCCCTAGCTTCAAATCCAGACTCAGACACTAGTTGCGGGACCTTGAGTAAGTCGCTTATCTCTGTCTCAATATACTCATCAGCAAAATGAGAATAGTAGCACCTACCTCCCAGAGTTGCTATGAAGAAAAAAATGAGATAATGTATACATAGCTTGCAAACCTTAATTTCCTCAACATGTGCTAGCTATTATTATTATTATTTATTGTTATTGTTATCCTGTATTCCCACTGCTTATCACATAGTAGGACATCAATAAATACTTGTTGAATGAATGAATGAATGAATTTTTAAAAGTTGCTTTATTAGAATTTATCTCTGTGTTATATCAAACTGCAAGTAGTTGTCTGGTCAGACTGTAGGCAGCCACATATTACTTCCAGGTACTATTACTACTACTACTACTACTACTACTACTATTTCTACGACAGATAACTGTTACTGACATAGAATTAAGGAGTGTTAAGTACATATATACATACACATAGTATGTGTGTATACATATATACATATACATATACATAGTATGTATATATACATACATATACTATACATAACTATAGATTTTTGATTCTCAGAATAACCTTGGAGGATAGTTTCATGGTGATTAAAGAGGTAGGTAAGAAGTCAGGAGGATTTGGGTTATCCCTTCCAATTCCACTTAAATAACTTACTACCTTTGTGACACTGAGCAAGTTACTCCGAGTATTGGTATTAGCATCTGCCTTTTTTTGCGGGGGGTGGAGATGGGGGGGTAAGGCAACTGGGGTTAAGTGATTTGCCCACAGTCACACAGCTAGTGAGTGTTATGTGTCTGAGGACAGATTTGAACTCAGGTTCTCCTGACTCCAGGGCCAGTGCTCTTATCTACTGTGCCACCTAGCTGCCCTAGCATCTCCTTTTTGCAGAAGAGGAAACTGAGTGTCTTTGAGGTTAAATGACTTGTTCAGGGATACACAGCCAGTAAGTGTGGAGAATTTAACTGTGGTCTCCTAACTACTACTCCAGTTTGATTTCTAATTACATCATACTCTCATTATTATTATCACATATAGAAAATGAATTACTTCTCTTTCCTTTGAATCACAGAATGTCAGAGGGAACTAATTTAGAGATTATTTGGTTCATCCCTCTCTTTTTACAGGTGAGGAAACTGATACCTAGAGCACTTAAGTCATTTAATTTAGGCCAGTGACACAGGTAAACGTTAGCCTTCAGAATTTGAACCCAGATCCTTTCACTTCACAACCTAGCTCTCTACTGCTTCATGTTGCCTATACCACTACAGAATTTACTCAACATAAAAGTTAAGAATTAAAAAAAAAAGTCATGTTCATGTCTTTTATCTTTTGTCAGTAATTCCCACTTCCACTGCCCCAACTACATTGAGCCTTCTTTTTTGAAAATACAATTAAGTAAAAATATCCTCTACAGAGACTTTGTTTGACAAAATGTCCAGTTGTCTGCCATATTAAACTCCCCCCACCCCACCCCACCCCCAACTTTTCTATTGTGGGGAAAATATGTTTTGTTATCTCCTCTCCAGGGTCTTCATTGGTTTTTCCATTACTACAGAGCTCAGTTTTCTTTTAATGATCTCTTCATTTACTTTATGGTAAATCATCTGTGTGTATTGTTCAAATGGTTTTGCTTATTTTGATTTGTGTCAGTTCATCTGAATTTTATACTTTTCCCTCCTAGATTCCTCCTACTTCCTACACAATAATGTTCCATTATATTCATCTACCATATTTTTCAACTCAGTATTAACCCAGTTAATAAGCACTCACTTTGTTTCGAGTTCTACCACAAAGGGTGTTATAAACATTTTGTTATACTTAGTGATTTTTTCCTGGAAAGGGGGAAGACTTTTCTGCTCACTTATTGTCTTTGAGAAAGGAGGTACTATGCTATTTACTCAGTTTTGTTGGGGGGCGGGGAGTTGGCTAGAGGACCCTGAGGCAAGGTACTCTTTACAACTGATTAGGTAATAAAGGGACTTGATGGAGAAGGGTGGCTGGGGAAAAAAAAGTAACTCTGCTGCCACTGAGATCATTTATTTAGAGCATAATGTTAAAAATCTAAAGTTATGGACTTAATTTTAATAGTATGGATTTGTTAAATTGGAATTTCCCAGGCCCTAGATTGCAGCCCCACTCATAGTGTGCCATTTGGTGTGCTCTGCTGAGATACCATGAAGAGTATAGGTCTTTGTACTCATCTAGAGAAACAACTCAAAATATCACCTTAAATCACCTTTACATAGCTCTTTAGAGTTTGCAAAACATTTTCCTTATACTATCTCACTTGAACCTTAACATAGCCCTGGGAAGGTGTTCCCTTTTTATAAATGAGAAAACTGAGATTCAGAGGGATTCTGACTTTCTCATATACACACTACTAAGTGTCAGATGCAGCATGCAAAGCCAGATCTGCCTGGTTTAAAGTCCAGTACTTCTTATTTGATGGCTTTCATAAAGTTCTTTTATATATATTCCATCCTTCCAACATTCCTGTGAGATAAGCAGGGAAAGTTTTATTCCCCCTTTCTTCCAATTGAGAAAACTGAAGCATGCACACTTTAGGTGAGTTGTCTGAGGTCCAAAAACTGTTAAGCAGCCAAGCTGGAGGTGGGACAGGTACCTCCTGTGTCTTTTGGCCAGTGATATTTCTGCCATACTATGCTTCCATTTCCTGACTCCAAGTGCAGAAGAATGGGTTGGTAATGTATCTGTACACAGCAGAGTACAGTTACCTTAGTAATTTTTCTTCTTGGCAGGAAGTTACTAAAACATTTGATTTATTGCTTCCTAAAAATTAGTCATTCCCATTTAATGATCTCAATCTATTAATCTCTTAATGATCCAAATTTATTAATTTGGCTCTTCTGTGCTCTATGTTGTTTTGGAATTTGCAATCTGGAATCCCACAGAGAGATATTAGGACTCTTTGGTGTTCCCTCTCAGCTCTCAAAATAAACCCAGTGGCCAAGTTCAATGCAGATTCTTACCTCAGTTTAATTCATCTGACATCATTAAGCGCATTGGTAGGGTATTTTAGGATACAGAATTTAGATAGTACTCTGCCCTTGCCCTCATAGAATCTACAGGATAGTGCATATGAAGGGGCTTTGCCCCTTCCCCACCTACTCTTTTCCAACCTTAACTTACTGCTTTCTTCAAGCACCTTTTTGGATTTCTTCTTCTTTTTCTTTAGGTTGGCTATCCATTGATGTGAACTTCATCTTGCTTACTCCTAACCTAGTCTTCCAGGGAGGTAGAGTGACTGGGTTAAATTCTGTCATTTGAGACAATGACCTAAATTTGGGCAAATGAATTGGTGTTTAGATGAGGATTCTTATTTGTTAGCTCTACCAACTCTGGTAGTGATAATATCTTGTGATGGTACAATGGCTTTAATTCTAGCTGTCCCAAGGTTTTTTAAATTACTTACCTTGGAAAAACTTATAAGGATACCTCAGTGTCCCATTTTGCCTTTTAGTCAAGGAAGACAGTGGGGTTCAACAACTTGCTTAGCTCTTAGTTAACTTTTAGTCATGAAAGGACTGGGAACTGAACCCCAACATCCTTCAACTACTAGACATCTTGCCATCTGTGATGTGTACAACAAAGTTATCCATTCAGTTTTGAAGCAGCTGAAGTTTCAACTGACCCTTAAAATGAAGCACAAAAATATTAAGAATGTATTATATTTTGGCTATTTAGTCATCTAGAAAGGGCCAGCATTTGATTATGAGAATATTTGTCTGAGACTAGAAAAGAAGTTGAAGGTGGAAACTCCTTAGAGTAGGTAGAGAGGAAATTGTGGTTGATTTAGAGCATCTTTTTGGTCAAAAGTTTCTTTTTGCTTTGCTAATTTTCTGGGTCCCCCCATCTTTAGACCAAACAATTTTTTAAAATTTGGGGGAGTGAATTAGATTAGAATTAAAATGAAAAGAGATCAAAATGTTAAGAACTTACCCCACCTCCCATTTTAAGTTTCTAACTTCTTTATTATTTTGTATTTTTAAAAATTATTTTTAAAATTCTCAACATAACAAATAAAATGGATATTTCTATATATGTTATAGAACAGAAAGAATATTGTACATGAAAAGCAACTTGCTTTTAGAAGGCTGATCTTGGAATCAGGAAGAGCTAAGTTCAGATTTAGCCTCAGACACTAACTATATGACCCTGGACAAGTCACCTAACCTTTTCCTCATCTTTAAAATGAGGATAATAATTACACCTACCAACTAGGATTTTTTTTTGAGGTAAGAAGAGATATTTATAAAGTCCTATATAAGTGCTAGGTATTCTCTTTTTTTTGGGGGGGGGGGAAGTCAGTGGGGTTAAATCACTTGCCCAGGCTCACACACTTAGTAAGCGTTATGTGTCTGAGGCCCTGAGGCCAGATTTGAGCTCAGGTCCTCCTGACTCCAAGGCCAGTGCTCTATCCACTGTGCCACCTAGCTGCACCTGATGCTAGGTATTCTTAATAGTAATATGTATATATTTGTAGTTAGTTATCTGTATATGTATTTGATTCTGAGAGCTTCCAGTACAATGTAAGCTTTTTGAGGCAAGGGACAATTTTTGGTCTTGTATCCCAAGTGTTTAGTCTAGCTCCTAGTGCATGGCAGACATAGAATTGATAATGTTTGTTAAATAAATGAATGAATGAGGTTGGCGTAACTGAGACAAAAGAGAGACTTTCCAAGTTGCTCAGCAAAGCTCAAAAGTTACATAAAAAATCCTAGAGAAAAAGTGTTATCTGGTACATGTGTGAAGTATCTAAAGAGTTAGTGCCATTGAAACTATGAGATATAGAAAACTACCTGTTTTGTTTCTTAAACAACTACCAAAAGGCTGGCACTTATATTGCCTGCTGATTTCAAAATTAATTGAAAATGATACACAGGTTGAGGTCTTGTCTTCTGAGAAAACTTTATTTCCCTCTGATTATGGCACTGACCAAGGATTAACCATATTAGGGATCTGTGGAAGCTAGAGAGACATTCCTCTCTTTTTAACAGCCTGGTTTGCTGTAGGTGGGGGGTAGAGGAGGAGAGCTGCTGGGAGTATAGTTGGGACAGGAGTTAATAGTTAACCACAGCAACATGCCAGACATAACACCTCATGTTTGAGTTTTGTGTGCTTAGAATGAGTAATGCTTAACTATTTGCTACTATTGACTAAGACCATATGCCTTTTAAAGTTGCATGCTCCTTTTTTGCATGTAGCCATCATTTTTTTAAGTTTGAAGAAACTACATAACAATGACCATTGGATGTGATTCCCTTGCAAAGAGGGAAGGTAATTCCTTGTGTCTATAAGTGAATTTTTTAAAAAAAAAATCATGTAATTGTGCAAAGCCATAATGGACTAAAGAGTATTTTGACTAGTTTTTGTAATTATTTCATAGCTAGAGAACATCTCTTTGCCAATGTTTTTATCTGTGTAATAATTGCCACAAGTCTGTAATACTACATATACACATATGTATATATGTATGTACATATACACATACACATAGAAACACACATAGACATACACATTGTACTTGGTTTAGTTATACTTCTAAGAAGCTTGAACACCAAAAAGATGGTGAAGAAATTCAGTTCATTGTTGTTTTTTAACCTTGTATTTCATAGAAGAAAATAAATACTCTAGAAAAGCACATCCTCTTTGTTATATAATGTGTGTGTGTATATAAAAGTATATATCTTATATATGTATAAAATGTTGACAATGAAGGCTATATGTGTTTTAACTGAAGAAAAAGCAGTACTTTAAAAAATATTAAAATTCATTATGTCATTGCCCATTCTTCTGACTATGCATATACTAATGTGAGAGAAAGAATAATTTTTGAATAATGGTTTTCTCTCAAGTGCAGAAAAGTAAAGACCACTTTGATTTGATCTCTTTGTATTCTGATGCCTCAACTCTATATGTCAGCTTCTGCTTCATCAGTCATCTAATTATAAGGTGTCTGTAAATTAAATATTTAACTTTGTTCCTTGATAAAGTGTACTGACAAAATTTAGAAGAACATTAGTAGGAGGGTCTGATTTTTGATTTTCTATTTGGTGCTGTACAAAACATTCAATTTCCCAACCTGTACAAAATATGTATCCCACAAACATCGGAAACATAATTCTTGCCTATCATTGAAATGAGTTCTACCAATTCTTATATCGCTAGCAATTAATAATATAAATTAATCCAAGGGTCAACTCCTTCATTGATCCCACTCAGTTAAAAATGATCTCTCTCTCTCTTTCTCTCTCTCTGTCTCAGATTTTCCTAGAATTCGCTCTCTCTCCTGCATAGTATTTTAACTTGTCATTCTCATGTGTATGTGTCTAATCTCTCCTGGATTTTAGGGTGCTTGAAGGTGGGGGCTGTGTTATTTTTTATCTTCTTCTCTCCACATGAAGTAGCCACTTAATAAATGTTTATTGAATTGAATTTGTACACTCCTCCCTAGAAAGTCCAGATATAGATAGCCTTACAACACACAAAAATGACAGGATCATCTGTAGCTTACAGTAAGAAACAGAGAAATAAAGTTTTCATGCCTAATTCTAGTTATGAGATTTAGAGTTGGAAAGCACTGAAATAGTCATTTGCTACCGTTGTCATTTTGGAAAACTGAGGCCCACATAGGTTAGGTGATTTGTGTACTATTACATAGATAGTAATTAGAAGAACCTGGTAGCAGAATATCAGGTCCAGGGGCAGCTAGGTGGTGCAATGGATAGAACACTGGCGCTGAAGTCAAGAGGACCTGAGTTCAAATGTGGTCTCAGACTAAACACTTGACACTTATTAGCTGTGTGACCCTGGGCAAGTCACTTAACCCCAATTGCCTAAAAACAAAAAAAAGAATATCAGGTCCCCTGATTTTGTGCCTCCTGCTCTTGTTATCATCCCATGCTCTCTCTTGCCTTTCTTTGTTACTTTGGAAGCTTCCCAGATTAAGATACTTGGCTTCAGTTTCTTTATGTGGATGATAGGAATTATGGTTGTGCTAGAATATTATTTGAAGGATTGAAGTGTTAGTACAAGATTCCTTGGAACTCTTACATAAAAGATGCTTAAGTCTTTAAAGTTTATTAAAGCATCAAAATTAATTTTGGTTGACATTTTTAGGTGATAGAAATATCAAGTGACCTGTTTCTGAGACTTAAGATAATTGTTATGATATAATGATTAGTGAAGATAGTAGCAAGCTTCTTGTGATTAAGATAAACTTGCTTTTAGAAGATTTTTAGAAGTCTTTTCTGAATGCATAGTTCAGAGACATGGAGGAAGACATGAATTGATACAAAGTGCAATAATAAAAACCAGAACAAATACCTGATGACCACAATAATGTAAATGAAAAAAACACAAAAAACAATTAATTGCAATAACTGGTCTTGTTACTGGAAAACAGATAATAAAACACAAGAAGATACTTTGCTTGGTAGAGGTTGAAAGTTTTTGTAGTAATTGCCATGGTCTTTTCTGGTTCTTCCTGTAACTAATGCCGTACATTTGTGAGATGGGCTTTCTAGGGTAGGAGTAACTGCCATGGTAATGTAACATGATGAGACTATCTGACTCCCCCGGGACTGAGTCCAGAAAGTATCACTTTTTGGATTTTGGGTTCAATATATGAGTATCTCCAATATGGGTGGATTCGCATGCCCCAAAGTGCCATTTGGAGTGTATATAGGTGTAGAAATAGCTGTTGCCTTGAACCTAGCTTGGAACAGAGATTTAAGGACTGAGTTGGGGCAAGGATTTTGCTTTCACAAAGTCTCTTGCCACATTTTATCAGAACTGAACGAAGGAATCAGGAAGTGGTAATGTCATCATGATTGGTTACCAGTTCTTGGTTCAAGAGTTTGAAGGTAAAGGTATGACATTTTTGAGACTTTTTATATTTCTTAATGGGAGGAAAGTGCAGGCCAAAAACTGCTCCATTTTTCTATGGACTACTAACAGCCTTAAACCTTTCCCAATTAAAAAAAAAGCATTTATTAAGGGCTTCCTATATACCTGACACTGTGCTATGCATTTATAATAGGGCCTAGATTTAGGATTTCATTGGTATAGGGAAGTTTTTGCTGCTCTACCAATTCATACCTTCTCAGAAACTTTAAAGTCTTAAAGAGTTGCCTACAGTACTAAGAGATTCAGTGACTTGACCAGGATTGCACATGCCTGAAGGCAGATAATGAATAGGGCACTGGCCTTGGATTCAGGAAGATTTATCCTAATGAGTTCAAATCTGGCCTCAGACATTTACTAGCTATGTGACACTGGTCAAGTCTCTTCACCTTAGTTTTTCTGTAAAATGAGCTGCAGAAGGACATGGCAAACCATTCTAGTATCTTTGCCAAGAAAACTCCAAAGTAGGGTCATGAAAAATTGGACATAATCGAAACAACTCAGCAACAACCACAATGCACGTGTCTGAGACCTGAGTACTCAAAGACAAAAGTAAAAGTCTGCCTTCAAGAAGCTAATATTTTGGGGAGTAGAGGAAAAGCAACATGTAAACATACAAGTAGATGTAAAATGTATAAATAATAAATATAAGGCAATTTCAGTTTGGAGGATGGAGAGAGGAGAAGATAGGAAAGACCTCATTTAGGTGTGTTGTTTGAATTGAGCTTTGAAGGAAGTGTGGGGTTCTAAGAAGGGGAGTCCCGCAAGGAGTGAGTGCCTTCCAGGCATGAGGAACAATTTGTGCAGAGAGAGAGAAACATGTGTTTCATGGACAACAAATAGACCAATGTGGATGAACAGTAGGTTATAGGAAGGTGATAATATAGAATAAGTCTGCAAAAGGTACATCGGAATTAGATTGGTGAAGTGCTTTGAAAGAATTTACATTTTATCTTAGCAAGAGGGGAGCCATTGGAAGTTCCTGAGCAGGGAATAATGACCTGGTCAGATCTGTGCTTTAGGAAGATTCTTTGGCAAGACATGAATTGCAGAGGGACTGGAGTCAGGGAGACAGATTATTTAGGAATATTGCGGTAGAGCAGGTGATGAGGGACTGACCTAGGTAGAAAGACAGCCTTGTGAGTGGAGAAATTGGAATGGATGAATAAGAATGGTCATTTTATGGTATTTCTTTTAGAGCTAAAAATAAAATAAAAACTTCTTTTAGTAGTCAGGGTCTGATATATAGTAGTATGGGGCTCAGGAAGGAGTACTGATTGGGAGTCTGGCCCAGGTTCAAACTTGGATCTATTGTTTTGCTGTATGACCTGCTTAAAGTTATTTAATCTTTAGGATTTTAATTTCCATGTTTGTGGAATGTGGAAGGAGAGCATTAGTCGATTCCCTTGGTCCTTCCAATTTCGATTAGACTAATTCTACATAGTATTTTGGATGTGGTTGAATATTAAAGGACTTTTGTCATTGTTGAGACCACCAAATAAATTCTTTGGGAATTAGCAACTTTTTTATATGGATTTTGTTTTTACCTGGCTTCCTTTTGCCTAGGGCCAAATGATAACTTATTTCCCTAGGATTTAGAAAGCTCTTAGGTCTTCTGGTATGAGAAGGTACCAGTTAGCTTGACCCTTGAGTGTCAGTTACTATCAAATGAGAATTAAACACTGAATTTGATTTTTTTTTTTACCCAGTCTCTTCCCCCCCTCTCTTTAAAGGTTTATCATTTCTTGCACATGAACAACTGTGTACTGGAGATAAGAATGGAAGAGCAGCAGCCAAGCTTCAGATTTATGACTACAGCCTATTTCCTGTGTTTTAATGGGATTCATTCTCTTTACTTTCTAAATTACTCAACTGTATCAAGGATGCCATATATTTTTTCAGCTTAACATGCCTTTTACCTCCCCATTCCTTTTATTCACCCCTTCTTCTCTACCCCCCCCAATTTCTGAACGTAATACTCATGACCTAGGTCACCTTTTTTTTGTTGTTAACCAAAATTTTACATTTGCATAGCTTCTTTTCTTAAATGTGTATGTTTATCCCAACCCTAGCTAATTTTATAATTTTCACAAGTTGAAATTAGAAATATAAACCCTATCATTTAATTAAAATGTAACCGGAATCACAGAACCTTTTAGAGTTAACAAGGACCGTAGAAACCTCAGAATCATAAAATCTGAGGAATTGGAAGGGTCCTTGGACAGCATTTAATCTAACTCATACCTGAACAAAAATCTCCTCTACAACATACCTGACAAAATATTCAGCTAGCCTTTGCTTAAAGATGTTGGGTTTGGAAGGGAAGCTTCCAGGCCCTGGGGAAGCCAATTCCACTTTTGGACTGTTCTCATTGCTAAGAAATTTTTCCTTATGTGAAACCTAAATTTGCTTCTTTGTAACTTCCACCCATTTTTCTTCCCTGTAGGGCAAAGCTGAATAAATATAATCCCTCTTCCTTGTGATAGCCTTTGCAGAAATCCTTAGGGGGTGAGGAGAACCAGCCAGTCTTCTATTCTCCAGGATAAAACCCCCAGTTTCTTCCATGGGCTATCTCCTCTCAAATACTTATAGATTCTCTCTGTCTCTCTTTCTGTCTCTCTGTCTCTGTCTCTGTCTCTGTCTGTCTCTCTCTCCCTCCCCGCCTTCTCCCTCTTCTCCTTCTCCCCTCCCTCTCCCTTGTCTCCTTTCTAAAATGTGGTACCCGAAGCAAAACTCTTAAGTACAGACAGAGCTCTGTACTCTTCCACTTAACCAATTTTACTTTGCTTCTCTAGCTAAACTCTTTTTTATTATGTTGAATGCATTTCTAGGAATTGACTGGTTGTGCTATAACAACAGCAACAATAATAATGTTTAAATATATCTTTAATTTCTTTAGAAACTTTCTTCCAGAGATCTAGAAAAGACTGTCATTAATTATGTGACACATTACTTCTGTGTTGGCAGAAGTACCTCATTCTGTAGAAGCTTGTAGAAGCTAGTGAATGAGCCCTCTGGTTCAATGATTAGCAAATAGTAGGAGGGAAATCCTAAGCAGTCTGTTACTGGTTTGGTCAAGAACTTTAAGATTACTTACTTTCCATCTGTAAAAGAGGAGTGAAGAGGAAGGTTAAGTGCCTTTGAAAGCTTTTTTTATTTTTTTTTTATTTTTTTTTTTTTATGAAAGCCCTTGAGTAACGTCTGAAGTATGAGATTTTTGCAGTATACTGGGCTTATGGAGAAATCTGTCGATGGCTTTTCCTTTTTAATAACAGTGGTCCTTTGGCTCAGGGGGAGACCTAATATTTTTC
Organism: Vombatus ursinus; assembly: GCF_900497805.2. Classification (NCBI taxonomy): domain Eukaryota; kingdom Metazoa; phylum Chordata; class Mammalia; order Diprotodontia; family Vombatidae; genus Vombatus; species Vombatus ursinus. The sequence continues at coordinate 37,895,674 of NW_020954576.1, forward strand.
AGGGGTCTAAGGATAATTGCTCCCACAATTTAATCATTGTTTTGGATGCATTGGAGTATGTATATTGTTCACTTTGAAACTTTCCTCTTTAGGGGGAAAATTATATATGTCTCTTAGAAATTTTGGGGGGCAGGAATGAGCATTGATGGGACCTGTGATTTCAATTGCTATGGAGGAGCTCCCAATGAGATTTTCTCTACCATTATCATCACTGGGGATACAAAGAAAGGCAAAAACACAGTCCTTGCTTTCAGTTTCTAATGAAGGAGACAACATGTAAACATCTATGTACATATAAGATATATACAATGTAAATGGGAAGTAATCTCAAAGGGAGGGATTTAGCTTTGGGAAGACAATGAAAGGCCTTTTGAAGTAGAAGTTGGAAGGAGGGAGAGCATTCCAGACATGAGGACAACCTGTGAAAAGTCTCGGAGGCAGAAGATGGAATAGTGTTTGTAAGGATGACTAAGAATGCCATTGCCACTGGATTGTAGGATACAAAGAGGTGAATTAAGTATAAGAAGAATGAAAAGGTACAAAGGACCTGTGAAGGGCTTTAAAAGACAAATAGAGGATTTTATATTAGATCCCGGAGATCAAGGGAGCCACTAGTTTTTACTGAACAGAATAGTGGGGTGATATTGCCAGAACTGCAGCTTAGGAAGATCACTTTGAAGATCACTTTGGCATTTCAGTGGAAGATGGACTGGAATGAGGAAAAACTTGAGGCAAGGAAACCAACCAGAAGTTTTTGCAGTAGTACATACAAAGAAGTGATGAAGGCTGTGCACCAGAGCAGTAGTAATGGAAAGAAGAGAATGTAGAGGAGAGAGCTTGTTAAGGCAAGAAGGACAAGACTTGGATATGATGTGGGGTGGTTGCGAGTGAGCAGTTGAAAGTAGTAACACCTAGGTTGTGAACTTGGGTAACTGGGATGATGGTGGTACCCTTCACAGTCATAGGGAAGTACAGAAGAGGAGAGGGTTTGGGGGGAAAGATGAGTTCTGTTTTAGCTGTGTAGAATTTGGATGTGAGGCATCTTGTTCAAAGAGGTGCAATAGGCAGTTGGTGATAGGAGAATGGAGGTCCAGAAGGAGATTAGATCTGGATAAATGGGCCACTTACCTGCTTTGCAAATTTTAGACTTTGTTTCCTAGGGCACTGTCTGCATTCTATTTTCACAGGTTATAATCAGATCCTTTATTTCCATTTTGGCTGCTGGAAGGATGGCAGCTCTTCTGTGGTTGGTGATGGTGGTGGGGCTGGTGTTGGCAAAGGATGTCAGGCCCCTTCTCTACAAGGGTTGCTTCCCTCAGTGACTGTAGCAAGGACTGCCTGCCAGTTCAGGATCAGGGTGCACTCATGTCATGAAAGTGACCTGTTAGGATTCCATTCCTCACTACTACATCCCTCAGGGAGAGCAGGGGTTATTTTATTTCTTTATTTGTTTTTTGATCTTTCCTCTCTTCCACTGCCCCCAGTCAAGCCCCTTGAAGCAGTAGAGGCTTAATCAATGTTTGCTAAAAGAGTGAACACGTGGAAAAGAGTGAACAGTGCGCCCCTAACTGGTACTCTCCAAGCTAATGCTTGAGGGCTGTCGGGGGGGATATGGGGATGCTTGTTCAGTTACTGGATGGCCTCTGCTGTCCTTTCCATCTCAGAAAGCTTGGAACCATAAGAATGAAAGAATGAAGGGAGGAAGTGATGGACAGAAGTGCCCAAGAACTTCAGAGAGAGAGAGAGAGAGAGAGAGGGAGAGAGGGGGGGGGGGGGAGGGAGGGAGGAGGGAAGAAGAGGAGAGGGAGAGGGAGAGAAAGCTAGAGAGGAAAAAGGCCTAGCTGCTTCATCTTGAGTCCATCACCTCTCTGTCAGTAGGAGGGTCTGTTGTAATCCTGGTGGGTCATTGGGTTGCATGTATCTTCTTCTTAAGTCTTTCAGAGTTGTTTGTCTTTACAGTACAGTTGGTGGTTGTTTAAATTTTTCTCCAGGCTGTGCTCACTTTACTGGCAGCAGTTCATATAAGTCTTCCCTGGTTTCTCTGAAACTATCCCTTTAGTCATTTCTAACCGCACAATAGTATTACATTACTTTCATTTATCATAATTTGTTTAACCATTCCCCAACTGATGGGCCATTTATTGTGTCTTTGTCTTCCATGGTGCCTTTATAATGCTGAGCACATAGTAGGTGTTGAGTAAAAATGTATTAATTTTTTTAACACCATAATGTATGTACAATATTATATTACACTGTAACTTAAAATACTAAAAGAGTCTCAAAATGTTAGAATGGGATGGGATCTTAGAGATCAACCAGACTATTTCTCTGGACCTGAGTTTCTTCTTCTGTAAAATTCAGAAACTGTATATATGCCAGAATGTTAATAGCAGCACTGGGGAAATATATATACATGATATGTTCAGTGTAAATGGGAAGTGGTAATCTCAAATCTCAAAATAATCTCCACTAGCTGTGGGGAAACCGTGAAAGGCCTCTTGAAGCAGAAGCTGGAAGCAGGAAGAACTTCCAGGCATGAGGACAGCCTTTGAAAAGCCCTAGAGTCAGAAGATGGAACATCATGAATGGAAAAATACAAAAGACCCAGATTTTGAAGGGCTAACTGACAAAGATTTCCTTTCCCTTCCTTCCTCCCTTTCTCCCTCCCTCCCTCTCTTCCTTCCTTCCTTCTTTCCTTCCATCCTTCCATCCTTCCTTCCTTCCTTCCTTACCAAAGGATGGTTCGCTGGGTAGAGGAGAAGGGGAGAAATACATTTAAAAAAAGATTTCAAGAATGAATTTTTAAAAATGCTGACGTGATTTTCCCAATCTTAAACAGACATTAAGTGGAAGAACTGAAAGCTCGTATGTCCAGTGGACTTTCATTACCCTGGTTTTGTCTTCTGCTATTTGCTATGAAGCTGGAATTGATATACATATAGTAGGCCACAGAGGCAGCCTATTATTGTGAATAAAACATCAGCCTTGAAGTCTGGAAAACCTAGGTTCAAATCTTGACTTTGATTAGTATTGGCTGTGGGATTTTGGGCAAGCCCTCCCTCAGTGTGCCAAGTGATTATCTGGGACAGCTAGCTGTGTGACCCTGGGCAAATCACTTCACCCTGTCTGCCTCAATTTCCTCATCAGTAAGATGAGCTGGAGAAGGAAATGAATAAACCACTCCAGTATCTTTGCCAAAGAAACCCCCAAATAACAAATGGAATACTTCACAAAGAAGTGGACATGACTGAAAACGACTGAACAGCAACAACAAAAGACGTTATATTTGAGTTGGATAAATGGAAGGAGTTTCTATGCTGGGAATTTGTTTCACTGATGACACAGGTCCAGACCACACAAATTTTTTTTAAAAAGTGGGACCTTATATTATCTGTCGAAGGTCATCCAATATATGAAGGACCAAAAGGGCCTTATTCCCAAGGCAGTCCCACAGCATTTAGAACAGGGAGTATTAAACTTTTTTTGTGTCATGGACCCCTTTTGCAGTTTGGTGATGTGATATTTTTAATGTATAAAATAAAATATGTAGGATTACAAAGGAAATCAATTACATTGAAATATAGGTGGAATTTTTTTTCCCACTCAAAATTCATAGACTCATCTAGGTTAAGAACTAATCTGGAAGGAAGCTAAGAAAAATGGACATAGATAGTATCCGCATAATATTGTGTAAAGAAATATAGTAGTTGAAGAGGTGTTTTAGAAAGAGGAAGATGAGTGAATTGTGAATAATTAATGGTGGTGGTTTGAAAAATGGGTGGTTAAAGTTAGGTTTTCAGGAGAAAGCTGCTTACATATAGGTTTTGAAAAAGAGGGATTTGAGAAGTTGGACTTAAAATACTTTTCCAGTTATAATTCTGCATTTCTTTTGTCACTACAAACTCACTGCATAGTTTATTGCCAATTTTGTAGTGTCACTTTATTTTTCAGCAACAATTTTTGACATGTTCAGCAACTGCTGAAATTTTCCAGACCTGAAATGATTTTTCAAAATAGCCTACTTTATTTTAACTAGACTATTAACTAAACATTTCTGAAAAGTAGCTACAACTGAAGCCAATCTCGTAATATAACTGGCCATTTCAGATCATCGTTATGGTTGGTTGACCATCTGATTTTGATGCCCTTACGACTAAACCTGTGGGTTTTCCATTTTCTGAATTTTTCTTGCTTAGTCCAACATACTTGAATTGAATTATAGGGTTGTGTCCAATTTTAATTTTTAAAAAAATCAGAAAGAGAGACATTGAGTTAATATGTACAAGAAGACATTATGAAGCTAGCAAGTTGAGATTACTAGAAAGTTGAAGAGTCCCAGAACATCTGTGGATTTGGAGGCTTCCAAAGGTCCACAAAAGAAATCAAAATATGAAGAAGATACAAACATGAAAGTGGACTTAGCATGAAGAGGAATAAATATGATTTCCATGAATTTATAGAAGGTGGTTCTTGAAAGGTCTTTTGAAATCACCAAAGCGTACCCCCTTAATTTTACAAGTTAGAAAACTGAACACAATTCATTTTTTCTAAATACCCATCAGATACATTCTTCCCTTTTTGGAATAATAATTTATAGTTAAATCTTCTGAATTTTATATAATGTAGGAAAGTAGTATGGACAAATTGTTCCATTAGGGGTTAAATAATTTAGTCAAGGCCCTACAGCAAGAGAGTGGAAGAGTTAGGTTTAGAATTCAGATTTCCTGACTTCTGGACCCTGGCATAGCTCCCTGAGCTGTGCTATGCCTCTCTCTGATTCCAACCCTATCCTGTTACATTTATAAAGTATGTTCCATGGTATGACCTTCTGCCACAGAACACTCTGCACACTATTATTCCAGATTTCCTCTTGGATACCTTTTTCATCTGTTCACTGGGACCTAGTTATGCAGAAGCAATAAATACTTCAGAGCATAAATATTTTTGTTAAGGACCAAAGCACATTTCTAAACTGGTGAGCATAAGACTGAAATGGAAAATTACAGAGCACATTTTTAAGCTCAGGCCTGAGAATGACAGCCTAGTTGTTTTTCTTTTGTGTCTTTAAAGAAACATGAAGTGGTGGTTATCACTGGTGTGAAAAGTATATTAAAACAACACACATCATGCTATTTCGAAGCATTTTTCTCCCTATTGAGTTTGGAAACTTCACTCCTACCCAATTAAAAGGTCTCCTAAAGTAGGTAAGTTCCCTATGGTTGTTTATTGAGCTTCATTTGAAATACCCCGGATTTCTTAGTGAGTGTTTATTCCTGACTCACTGGTGATGGGAGTATTTCCTGGGCCTGGAGGGTTCTAATTAAATTGTAGTGCTTGCCAGTAGGAGGTTTTATACCCTTAAGTCTACACAATAATAGTTGGCTCTTTTTTTGTTATAACAAAAAAATAAGGAAGGGGTGCCTGAGTGTAGTAGAATATTATCGTTCTGTAAGAAATGATGAAAGGGATGATCTCTGAAAAAACTAGGAAGACTTGTATGAACTGATACAGAGTGAAATACAGAGTGAAATGAGCAGACCTGGGACAGCAATTTATATAATAACAACATTGTAAAGAAAAAAAAGTACTTGAGAAGACAAAAACTTTGATTAATGACCAACCATGCTTCCAGAGGTCCAGATGGAATATTCTAACTACCTCCTGAAAGAGAGAGGTATAGTTGTAAAGTATATAATAAGGTGTACATTTCTATTCATGATCAATGTAGGAATGTTTGAATTGACTATGAATACTTTTTAGAAGGACTTTATTTTTCTTTTCTTTTTTTCTATTTCCAAGTATAGGGACTATGGTGGATTAGGGAAAAGATTGCAAAAAAAAAAAAAAAGGAAGAAAGGAAAAAAGAGGGTCATTGAAGCATTAAAAAAAATGAACAGAAGAGAATAGAAGTTAGTCTAGAAAGAATCACAGGCAAGCAGGACAAATTTAAAAATTACTTGAGTTTACTATTTAAAAAGAAAAGCAAGCTGTAAATAATAGAAAACACAGCTTGATGTACAATCCTCTTTTTTGTGTATATATGTAAAACAAATATCAAATAAAATGAGCATTCCACATATATGTATAAATATACATTCTAAACTTAACAAATGCCAAGTAAAATGAGCATTCCATATACTTGTATGTATATGTACGTATACATACATATGTGTACACACACACACACACACTTTATTTGGTGTTAATTAGGTTTAGAATAAAAGAATAAAGAAACAATAATTGCTGTCATTTCTAGTCCTTTTCCCTATGAAGGGAGGACAGAATAAAAACCAGTATTTTAGTGAACTCTAGATTTCCCCTTCTGGAAAGAGATTGAGAGTAGGGGAAATATGTTGCCCAGTGAAAGCCCTAAAACAGAGATGGTTGCTGCTTAATCCAGAACTGTTAGTCTCCTTCCGTCCAAGACTGGTGTGTAGTTTCTATGAGTCTGGGTGCAGGAATTCTCTCAAATTGGCTTATTAAGATGATACCCAGCCAAGTAGATTCATTTTTCTATGTTCCTAAATATAAATGCACCTTATCCCTTCCACACAGCTCTTGCCTTTCTTCTTGGAGTCTAGCTTTTTAATGAGAAAGAATTTTTCTGTTTTTCCATTGGTTTTTTTTTTTCACCTTACAGTGGCATGGTTAATTTCCATGCCAGAAATATTAAAGTAAAGCTTCTCTCTTCCTTTGGATTGTCAATACATTACCTTTTTAATCAATATTCTTTTACATCATTTTCCTTTCAGAATATGTCCTTGTCACCTCCCCTACCCATGAAGCCATCTTTTGTAAAAAGAATTAAAAAAAAAAGAAAGAGGAAAAATAGCCATCAAAATGAACACATCCACTGAATTTGACTACAATATATGGAATTTTTCCCAGTCATCATTCCCTTGTCTCTGTAAAGAAGGGAGAGAGATGTACTTTCTCATCCTTCTTCATGAAGGTCAAACATGGTCTTTGCAATTATGTGGTGTTCAGCTTACATTTTTGTGGTTGTTTTCATGTCTATCAAATATATTCTTAGGTCTGACCCTCTGTGCTGTAGCATGGTATAGTAGATAGAATACTGTTTTAGTTAGAAGGCTTACATTTGGGTCCTGACACTGATACTTATTATCTCTGCGACCGTCCTTCAAGTCGTAGCAGAAAGCCTTTCCCAATCCCCCTGAATTCTAGTGCCTTTCCTCTGTTGATTATTTCAAATGTATCCTGTATCCACCTTGTTTGTACATATCTGTTCTTATATTGTCTCCATTAAATTGTGAGCTCCTCAAGGAACTGTCTTTTGTCTTTCTTCGTATTTCCAGCACTTAGCACAGTGCCGAGCCATAGTAGGTGCTTAATAAATGTTTTCTGACTGAATCAGTTAAGTCACTTAACCTTGCTGAATCTCACTTTTCTTATATCTACATTTACCTTGGAAAAAAATCTGCAGATGAATAGTGACCTGGGCTCAGAATTGAGTAGGAGCAAGAGAAAAGGCTGATTTCTGGGAAACTGCATAATTCTTTTAATGATTCCAAGCATCACCTTGTGACAAAGGCCCATCACTGAAACACAGATATTCTTCTGGTGCAGGACACTTTACTCCCACCATACAGGCCTGTTTGTTGTTCCTCATGCACCAAAGCCCTATCTCCTGACCCCATCCATTTGCACTGGCTGTCTGTCCTACCAGGAATACTCTCCTTCCTCACTGCTGACTGCTTGCTTCCTTCCTGACTCAGGTCAAATATCACCTTTCCCAGTTCCTTCATCATTCCCTCTTTTCTCCCAGATTACCTTCCATTTATACGGTGTATATCTTGTATGTATGTAATGCTTTACATGTTGTTTTTGTTTTTGGAATGTGAGCTGCTTAATAGCAGGGACCATTTGTGTGTGTGTGTGTGTGTGTGTGTGTGTGAGTGTGCGCGCGTGCGCCTTTCCTAGTATCCCTGGTGTTTAGCATAGTGCCTGATGTATAATCAACTCTTGATAAGGTCTCTGCCTAACTGCTGATATATTGATTGTAGTATCCAAAGAATACAAAGTTGAGGCTCATCCTCCAAAGTCAGTGGAAAGGTATGTAATTGGCACAAGTAAACTTTCACATACCATAAATGAGGAATTCGGTGGAAGAAGTGATATGAAGGAGGGCCTCTGAGAAATGTGACTGAAAGAGAATGCATGAGCTAGTCATACAGCAAAAGTAAGGGACAGTGAAAGGACAGATGGACTGCCTTTGGGTTTTGTTATTATCCATACGTTATGAAGAGAATTCAAGGGCAAAGGGGTCATAGGGCACTTTAGATGGACTCTTTTGACTTTATAGGAGAAGATGGATGAGAGTTTAACAGAATGGATAATCTCAGATGGGTTTTTGTTAGTATAGTTAGAAGAAATATCAACACTGATGAGATCTCAAAGCCACTGGTATCATTTGGCATGTTAGCCTGACCCATTGTGGGCATTATTGTGACATCACCTGTCAAGTTTCCTTACTTGTCAAGTAAATTTTCTTAAATTAAATGTTAAAGCCAGTCATCCCAATATTTCTGCTGAAAATTATGCAACATCCTTTGGGGATTTTCATTTAAATGTACAAATGAAAATTCTTCAATTGACTGTTTTGTGCCCAAGGCTTTTGTTGGAGAGTAAGTAAGATGAAAGACCTGTTCAACTACAAGGTGTTTAATATGCAGCATAATCCAATTAATGATCAACATAATCTCATTAAAATATTGCTACACTTTCACATGTTAATTTTATAATGCCAGCTACTTTACTGTATTTTCTGAAAGTGGATTTATTGAATTGGGTTACCAATTCCCAGGAAAATTCTTGTCTCAAGGAAGACAATTGAAAACAAGATCAAGGGGCAGCTAGGTGGCACAGTGGATAGAGCACTGGCCCTGAAGTCAGGAGGACCTGAGTTCAAATCTGGCCTCAGACCAAACACTTGACACATACTAACTGTGTGACTCTGGGCAAGTCACTTAACCCCAATTGCCAAAAAAAAAAAAACCAGAAAGAAAGAAAACAAGATCATCTAGAAAAATTTTGTGTAGATTGGAAAAAAAAGAAATATTGAAAAAATGAAAGCAATAATAGTGAGTAATAATTTGTTGTTCAATCGTTTTAAGTCCTGTCTGTCTCTTCATGATTCTATTTGGGGTTTTCTTGGCAAAGATACTGGAGTGGTTTGCCATGTCTTTCTCTAGCCCATTTTACAGATGAGAAAACTGAGGCAAACAGGGTAAAGTGACTTGCCCAGGGTCACAGAGCTATTAAGTGCCTGGGGTTAGATTTGAATTCAAGAAGGTAAGCCTTCCTGACTTTAGGCCCAGCACTTTATCCACTGCACCACCTCACTAGCATTTGCGTAGTGCTTTAAGGTTTGCAAAGTGCTTTATGACTGTTACACATATTTGTAATGTTGTCTCATTTTATCCTCAAAACAACCCTGGGAATAAGTACTATTATTATCCCCATTTTGTAGATTCAATTCGATTCAGTAAACATTTATTGAGCACCTACAATATGCCAGGCACTGTGCTAAGCGCTGATGAGGAAGCTGAGGCAGAGAGAGGTTATAAATGATTTGTCCAGGATCACATAGCTTGTAAATATCTGAGACTGGATTTGAACTCAAATCTTCCTGACTTTCTGGCTCCAGGTCCAGCACTTTATCTGTTGTGATGTCTAGATACAAGAGATCCTAAAGACCACGTCATGCACTGATTTCCAGAATTTAATTTTTATAATACCTTTTGAATTGAGGTGGGTAAGAAAATGTATTTGCAACAAATCCTGGGGAAAGGAGAGGGTTTCAGTTTATTTGTGTAGATGGGATCCTCCCTCCTGCTGCTGTTAGGGTGAAGAGGTGATGGAACTGGAAAGGCTGTTCTTGGCCAGCCTCTGTGAACAATCTTCTGGTTTTGCCAAATTTCCCATTATCTCCTTGCTCCCTCCCATTGTAGGATAAGATCTGTTTTGGTGCCTTTCAGCTGTGGTAAGAAGATCATGGATTTAGAGTTGGAAGTAACCTTAGATGACATCAGGTTCCAACTCCTTTATTTTATAGATGAAGAAACTGAGGCTGAAAGAGGATTAATAGATTCCCCTAGGGTCACACAGGTAGCAGGCAGAATTTGAATTCAGGTTTTTCTGCTCTAAGCCCATTACTCCCTCCACTCTGTCACTTAGCCACCATTTTGAAACCCTTTGCCTGGCAGTCCCAGATTCAGGTGCTCTGGCATTATCTCCTTCATTACTTGTGGCAGTTATGGCAGATAGTGCTGAAATGAATATGTGGGTTTTTTTTTTCCCAGCTGATTTTGAGATTTTAATAGAGCAAATGTGATAATGTAATAGCTATAACTTAGTAGATGGTAGTTAATTTCTTTGTGTTTCTAGGAAATTTATACTGGGAAAAAGAAGACATTAAAACAACCATCACTGGATCAATTTTTCAGAAATTCATCAAGTCTCTTCAAATGTACCTGTAAACTTCCCCCAAATGCCTTCTAAATTCTGTGACTCTTCTGAAGGTCGTCTGTCACACACTGTTGTGTTATAATAAAACAAGGCAGAAATAATGAATATCAAAATAAGACTTATGTAATACCTTAGTACTTAAACATATTAAGTGCAGCGTCATGTAAGTATGGTATTGCCCAGATTAATTTTAGTCAAAGGTTCTTAACTTGGGGTCTGTGAACTTTTAACACACACATATGCATAGGATGTGTGTGTGTGTATATATACACACTTATATATATATATACATATATCAATATCAATCAATATCAATAACTGTACTTCAATATAATTGGTTTACTTTGTAATCCTATTTATTTTATGCATCTAAAAGCATAGAGAGTTCATAATTTGACTGCCAAAGGTGTCCATGAAACAAAGAAGATTAAGAACCTTTGATTAAAGCCATATGTACTTTTGAAAGAGGAAAAATCATGAAAGAGTGGATAGAGATTGGCCTCTGAGTGATACAACCAGTAAGCAGAGAGTTGGGTTTAAGTCCTCACTCTGACAAACATTGACCATACGATCCTGGGCCTGTCTCAATGACCCAGGCATCTCTTAAACTTCGAAAGATTAATATGTGCTGTATAATATTGAATATTTTCACTTCCCTGCTTTGCTTGTGCACTCATTCTCCTATTCTAGGGAAGTGAGGCGTGGAAGCTGAGACACCTCTCCTGTGTCCTAATATATTTCATGATCTCTAATAGATTTGCAGTCCATATGACTGTCAGTCTTGCTGATGTAAGCTGTGATTTGTTAAAGGTCGCAACACCCTGTGTTCATCCCTGCCTGGTTAGGGAAATGTCCCTATGTTCCTGTATTTTTTAAAGGATTGCTCAAGCTAGTTGTCACTCTAAGAAACTGTTTAAAATTCTTTTTTAGGTATCATTAACAGCATATGGATTTATTGTATAAAGCTCCTGTTCCTCCCTTCCATTTCTATCCCCCATTAGAAGTCTCTCATATAGATGAAGTCAACCCAGCCTCTGAGACATGTACCTATTTCATTTTGGTGCTCTATGTGTCTTTTTTTCCTCTCCTTTCTACCCCGCCTTCATTCCCTTTCTCTTTAGGCATATCTGAACTGCCCACAGATCACTCATTTTGGGATATGCCCGGGCAGATCTACGTAACATGCTTTAATTTGTCAACATTGGGACAGGACCAAGATGAACAGGCAGAGTGAAATTTCCCCCTCATTTCTGGATTTGCTTGCAACATATATAAACACAGAGACTTGTTTTTATATCTGTAATTCAGCCTGTGGAATGAAGATTATGTTTATGAGAGTAGTAAGCCGGATGTGCTAAAAATGGGGTGTATTGGGATAAGAAGGTATGTGAATCCATGGGACTCAGATGGGGGACTTTTCTATAATTCCTGGACCTGCCTATGATGAAGGTCAGTTTCAGCAGCCCAATATCTTGGTTGCTTGCCTATTTCTGGGTAGGGAGAATGGAAAGACTGAGGGATTTGAGGTTTTTTTGTTTTGTTTTGTTTGTTTTGATTTGTTTTTAAACGGATACTGTGATCCCTGCTAGTTGGGTAGCTGATGCTAAAGACAGGAAAATATTGAGCTCTGATGCCCAGATCTAGTCTACCTGAAGCTTTTCTTCTTCCTTTCTTTGTTTTGGGGCTGCCTAGCACAGCAAGCTTTGTTTTCATTCTGGATACATTATTCTTCCTCCGGGGCACTTCACTCTAGGAAAAATTTACTTTCCTCTTTATGAGACATAGTCACTAAGACATGGACCTTGGAGTTGTTTTTCTTCTGATGAGGAAGGATTTCCATGAATCCATCTGGTTTCTCAACCAGTGACACCGACACCCTCTAGTCAGGGAATGTAATGTACATTTGAGAGATGGCAGGCTGGAGATGAAGTGATATACACATGATGAGAGCACTTATTGGATGAGACCAATATCTGCATGGAACTATAATCAACTGAGCTAAGCTGTCATAACTTAGGCTAAGAACATGTAAACAAAGACACATAGCAGGATGTCCTGTGTTTTCTGGGTTGGCAGTGTTCTCTTCATGGACTGAAGTTCAATGTAAGTCATTCAACTTTCTAAAGGAATGGTTTTATTGTTTTTTGGAGAGGTTAAATTGTCTTGGATTGCTTTTCTTTCCTGTTTCTTACTTCTCTCTGTGCCACCCCTACCCCCTCCACCATACTCTTTCAAGTTATAGAGTATTTTAATGAAAATACTGTGTGTTCCTTTCAAAGAAATCCTAGATTCCTGATTCTCCACAAACCACCCCCTCCCCAAATATCTGATCATTGCCAAGTCTTGTCATTTCTGCCTTTGTAACATATCTTGTATATACCCCCTTCTTTCCTCTAACATTGCCACCAGTATGGTCTCATCACCTCACTCCTGGACCACTGCAATAAAAGCCTGCTAGTTGGCCTCCCTACATCAAGTCTGTCCCCGCTACTCTGCTGACAGATTTATCTTCTGAAAGCACAGGTCTGACGATGTCATTCCCCCAGTCAGTAAACTCCAGTGACTTCCCTATTATCTTCAGGATTAAATATGAAATTATCTTTTTTTTCCTTTAAAGTCATTTGTAACTTGGTCTTTTCCAACCGCCCCAGTCTTCCTATATCTTAACTGCCCTTGATACTCTCTGTGATGAAGTTTTGGCCTCCTGGAGGCTCCTGGCTCAAGATGCTGTATCTCCAGACTCTGGGCATTTTCAGTGACTGTCCTCTATGCTTGTTTCTGCCTTTTGGTTTCCCTGAATTTCTTGAAGTCTCAGTTAAAGTCCTACCTCCTACAAGAAGCCTTTCCTGGTCCTCCTTTATCTTAGTATTTTCCCTCTGAGATTATTTCCAGTTTATCCTGTCTATATCTTATTTGTGCAGAGTTATTTGCATGTTGTCTCCCCCATTCCAGTGTGAACCTCTTGAGAGTAGGCATTGTTTTTACTCTCTTTCTTTGTACCTGTAGTGCAGGGGTGGGGAACCTGTGTCCCGAGGCCTCATGTGGCCTACTAGGTCCTTGGGTGTGGCTTTTTGACTGAGTTCAAGTTTTACAAAACAAATCTTTTATTAAAGGGATTTGTTCTGTCAAGTTTGGATTCAGTCAAGGGACTGCCCTTGAGGACCTAGAGGGCCACATGTGGCCTTGACGTTGCAGTTTCCCTACCCCTGAGTAGTGTTTAGCATAGTACTTGGCCCTTAGTGAACTCTTAAATGCTCATTGGGGCAGTTAGGTGGTGCAGTGGATAGAGTGCTGAGCCTAGAGTCAAGAAGACTCATCTTCCTGACTTCAAATCTGGCCGCGGATACTTAATAGCCGTGTGACCCCGGGCAAGTCTTTTAACTCTGTTTGCCTCAGTTTCCTCATCTGCAAATTGAGCTGGAAAAAGAAATGGCAAACCACTCCAGTACCTCTGCCAAGAAAAACCCAAATGGGGTCAATGAAGAGTCGGAAACGACTGAAATGACTGAACCAAAATGCTCATTGACCTGACTTCAGAGAAAGAAATCATTTAAAGTTGTAAGGGTCCTCAGAGATGACATAGTCTAAATTCCCAATTGATAAATGGTCAAAGGATATGAACAGGCAGTTCTCAGATGAAGAAATTAAAGCCATCTATAGTCAATATGAAAAAATGCTCTAAATCACTATTGATTAGAGAAATGCAAATCTAAACAACTCTGAGGTACCACATCACACCCATCAGATTGGCCAAGATGACAAAACAAGAAAATGATAAATGTTGGAGAAGATGTGGGAAAATTGGAACACTAATGCATTGTTGGTGGAGTTCTGAAATGATCCAACCATTTTGAACAGCAATTTGGAGCTATGACTTTATTTGTTTTAATTTTATATAATCAAAATTACCTATTTTGTGTTTTGTAATGCTCTCTATATCTTCTTTGGTCCTAAATTCTGTCCTTATCCACAAATCTGACAGATAAACTATTCCATGCTCTCTTAATTTGCTTATCCCATCACCCTTTATGCGTAAATCATGTGCCCATTTTTACCTTACCTTGATATATGATGTGAGATGTTGGTCTATACCTAGTTTCTGCCGTACTGTTTTCTAGTTTTCCTAGCAGTTTTTGTTAAATAATGAGATTTTGTTCAAAAAACTTGGATCTTTGGGTTTATTATATACTAGATTACTGTGGTCATTTACTACAGTGTAATTTGTACCTAATCTATTCCACTGATCTACCACTCTATTTCTTAGGCAGTTTGTTTTGATAACCAGATTGTTTTGATAATTACTGCTTTATAATACAGTTTGAGATCTGGCAGGGCTAGACCACCTTCTTTTGCATTTTTTTCATTCATTGCCTTGATATCCTTGAGATTTTGTTCTTCCAGATGAATTTTGTTATTATTTTTTTCTAGCTCTATAAAATAATTTCTTGGTAGTTTCGTTGGTGTGGCACTGAATAAGTAGATTGATTTAGGCAAAACTATCATTAGCTTGGCCTACCCATGAGCAACTGGTTTTTTTTCCTCCAGTTATTTACATCTGACTTTATTTATGTGAAAACTGTTTTGTAATTGTGTTCATATAGTTCCTGGGTTTGTATTGGCAGGTAGACTCCCAAATATTTTATATTGTCTACAGTTATTTTAAATGTAATTTCCCCTTCTATCTCTTGCTGCTGGGCTTTGGTAGTAATATATAGAAATGCCAATGGTTTATGTGGGTTTATTGTGTGTCAACTTAGCTAAAGTTGTTAATTATCTCAAGCAGTTTTTTAGTTGATTCTCTAGGATTCTCTAAGGATATCATCTTATCATCTGTGAAGAGTGATAACTTTGTTTCCTCATTGCCTATTCTAATTCCTTCAATTTCTTTTTCTTCTCTTGGTTTCCCGCCTGCTGGTTTTCAGGAGGGCGGGCACACTCTTGGATTGCCCCAGGCTTGGAGCCTTACTACAGGCCCCCTGCTGCTGCTGCTCTTGGACTTCTCTCCCCTCCCACCCCAGTGAGACAGACCTTTCCTGGCAGGTAAGCTGCTTCCCTGTTTCTAGACCGATTCCTGAGGCATTTCTCTGGTTGTTTTCTGGTTGTTTGGAGGGGGATTTGGAAGTACTTCACAGGCTTCCCTCCTCACTCCACCATCTTGGCACCGGAAGTCAGTCCTCTTTTTTCTGGGGTAGCCCATTTTACTTTTGTAATAACTAATTGTGAGGTTTTCTTCTATGGATATGAAATCTGCTCATGGACAAATCTATCATCGATCATCTCTTTAATCCTAGTTGTTGTCCCTCTACCCCCAGTTGTGGAGTCAAGCATAGTTGTAATGATAATAGCAAAGACAACAGATTATATAGCACTGAGACACAGAGATGTTAAGTCACTTGTCTGGAGTCACACAGCTAGTAAGAGCCTGAGGGTGGGATTGAAACTCAGATCTTCCTGACTCCAAATATCCCCTGTGCTATTTTCTGGTCTGTTTGGCTGTATGTAATGGAAATCTGCAGTTTCATGTACAATCCTCATATTCTGTTCTGCTGTATATTTGCAAATGCCCATTCCACCTGTTGTTTATGTTAAGAATAAAAATTAAAAGGCAACTCTTACCTCTCTTAAACTTTTTATAAAACAAAATCAGTTTCTTTAACTGATCATTAGATGTCACAATCTTGGGGCCATTCACCCTTCTAGATCCCTCCTTTGAATGGTCCTGAGCTTATGAACATCTTCCCTAAGCTGCTGTGCCCAAAGTTGATGCAGTATCTGAGCAGGCCAGCATATATGGAACCCTAATTTTTTTCATTCAGGCTATCATGCCTCTCTTTAAGGGGCCAGAATGCCAAGAATATATTGGGGGGTTTGTTTTTGACTGTCACATGACATTGCTAACTCATACCCAGAGTCCTCATTTTACAGATGAAGAAACTGAGACCCAGAGAGGGGGTATAAGGCCACAGACATAATAAAATGGCAGAGGAGTTCAGTTCCTCTGACTCCAGATTGAGCCCTCTGCAGTATATCAGGCAGCTTCCTTGTTTAATGACTCTTTTCCTCTCGGTGCCCCAGACTGCCTGATACTGAATTATCTGCTTTCCTGACTTAGAAGAATTCTGCAAACTGCTCCATCAGCACTCAAGAGACGAGCATTCCAGGCGGCCCTTGGCTTGGGGCAGCTCATGTTGCTGTTTATCATGTGGCAGCCTCCTGACTTCCAGGGAGACATGAGACCTCCTGCTTTCCTACAGTCCTGATTCACTGGAATTTCTCCCTTAAAATAAGAGTTTAGCCGTTTGTTAGCATTATCTTCCACCAGCGTGGCTTTTTGATATTTGGCAATAGGTTCATTCATTCATTGCTACAAAAATGAATCACTGATAGAATCTTGAAATTCCAGAGCTAGAAAGGCTGTCTAATCCAACTCCCCCTGGTCCCCCATCCGACCCCCAATACTGTCTGGATCTGACTATTATTTTTCTGTTAAAAAATTTTAGTTGGTTCCATATTGACAGGCAAAAGTACAAACTCCTTAGCCTGACATTTATAGGACCTTCCAAAATTTGTCTCCATCCTAACATTCTAGCCCTTATATTCCCCTTCGTGTGCTCCATTTTAGGCCTATCTAGACTACTAGCTATTCCATGATCTCATTCTGCATTCTCCCACCTCCATGCATTGATGTATGCCATCTCCTATGTCCAGAGCGCCATCACACTTTCTTCATCTCTGCTCCTTGGAACCCTCTCTTCCTTAAGGCCAAAACCTTCTCTCTTATTGTAGTTGGAGTAAAGTTTGAGATCCTAGGATTCTGCACAAGAAAGGAGTGGCACTGGCAGACCCAACACATCCTGAAAAGGAAAGCAGACTTGACTGAGGGAATATACAGTAGAAAGGGAAGTGAGGGAGGATGTGATAGGATGGTGGACGGAAACGGGTCTGGTCTACTGGGATGCCTGGTGGAAATGTGGGAGGGGACAAAACCTCTAAAGCCCAGTGGGTCTTTATGTGGTTCTTATCTGGGTCAAACAGGACCAGGTTTTGAAGACAGGGCCTCAAACATTTTTGTTTTTATTGTAAAATTAACAAGAATCAAAAAACAAAAGCATTTTGATATAGAGTAAAAAAAATTGCATGTGAAACTATCCATTTCTTTAAAGTTTTTATTTTTAACACATTTTTATTAGTCTTTTGTTTTTATATCACCTACATTTTTCAGTGTATCTTGTTCCCTACCTTACCTCCTTCTTTTAGAGAGCTATTCCTTATAACAAAGAATTAAAGAGGTGGGGGTAGGGATGGTTAGTTCAATAGATATCCAACCTTTCAAAAATATCTGACATTTTATTCATTGTTGCACATCCACAGCCCCCCGTCTGTCTGCAAAGAACTAGGGAGAGGTATGGTCTCCTGTCTCTGCTTTAGGACCAAGTTTGGTTAGTATAATTTCATAGCATTCAGTTTCAGTTGTTTGACCCTTACTGCCCTTTCCATTCACTACTGTTGTGGTTACTTATTCTTTTACCAGTTCTGTTTACTTGTTTGCATCATTCATATATCTAACCTTGCTTTTCTGTATTCATTATATTCATTATTTATTTTTATTATTATTAAATTTTATTTTTAATTGCTGGAATAAAACAATCATTTCGCTAACATAGTACAATAAAAAGATGATTTCACATGAAACTGCAAATCTGCTATGTACAACATGCTGTTCCTTTCAAATATACAAAATTATCATGTAAATTCTTTTTTTCCTTCCCTGCTCCCTCCTCCCGCCCTAGAGATAGCTACCATTAGACACAAATATGTGTGTGTGTGTGTGTGTGTTTTTATATCACCTACATTTTTCAGTGTATCTTCTTCCCTACCTTACCTCCTCCTTTTAGAGAGCTAGTCCTTATAACAAAGAATTAAAGAGGTGGGGGTGGGGATAGTTAGTTCAATAGATATCCAACCTTTCAAAAAAAGTCTGACATTTTATTCAATGTTGCACATCCACAGCCCCCGTCTGTGTGTGCATATGTGTATGTATATATATATATATATATATACACACACACACACATATACATACACATATGCACACACATATATATGTAAAATTATTCTATATATCTATTTATCAGTTCTTTCTCTGGAAGCAGATTGTGTCTTTATTTATCCTTTATAGTTAATTTGGATATTTGTAATAGTCAAAATAACTTATTCATTTAAAGTTGTTCTTAAAACAGTATTACTGTTACTATATACAGTGTTCTCTTGGTTCTACTCATTTTGATTTTCATTATTTCATGCAAGTATTTCCATGTTTTTTTTTAAAATCA
Source organism: Vombatus ursinus (assembly GCF_900497805.2). NCBI lineage: Eukaryota > Metazoa > Chordata > Mammalia > Diprotodontia > Vombatidae > Vombatus > Vombatus ursinus. Next base: position 37,914,495 of record NW_020954576.1, read on the forward strand.
CTGAGGTCATCATTTCTTATAGCACTAGTATTCCATTACAATCATATACCACAGCTTGTTCAGCCATTCCCCACTTTATGGGCATCTGCTCTTTCCAGTTCTTTGCCACCACAAAGAGAGCTACTATAAACGTTTTAGAACATATAGGTTCTTTTCTTTTTTCCCTAATAATCTTCGGAAATAGACCAAGTAGTGGTATTATTGGGTTAAAGGGTATAGGTAATTTAATAACTCTTTAGGCCAGTACTAGAGAAGCAGGAAATTAAAAAAAAAAAAGAATTCACACCATTGGTGCCCTCTAATTGGAGAATGAATGAACAAATCATGATATATGACTGACTAAAATGTTATTGTAATAAAATAAATAATAAAGAGATTATTTCAGAGAAACCTAGGAAGTAAGCTGATACTGGGGGAAGTGAGTAGAACTAGTTCAATAATCTATGCAATGACAACAATGTTGTAAAGAAAAATAGCTCTGAAAGACATCATCAAAGCAATGACCAATCCACATCCAGAGAAAGAACTATGGAGTCTGAGTACAGATGGAAGCGTACTATTTGCTCTCCTTTTCTTTTATTGTTTTGTTTTGTTTCTTCTTTCTCGTGGTTCCTCCTATTGGTTCTAATTCTTCTTTACATCATGACTAATGTGAAAATATGCTTAATATGAAGATGTAAGCAGAACCTATATCAGATTGTATACGGTCTTGGGGAGGAGGTAAGAGAGGGAGGGGGAGAAAATTTAAAACTCAAAATCCTATGGAAGTGAATGGTGAAAACTAAAAGTTAATTAGTTAAGGGGGAAAAAAATGACCAACCATGTTTTCATGGGAACTGTGATAAAGAATATTACCTACTTCCTGACAAACAGTTAATGGACTCAAGGTACAGAGATACATGTTTTGAATGTGGCCACCATGTGGATTTATTTTGCTTCACTATACTTATTTGATGAAAGGTTTTTTACTACTTTTGTTTTTAATCTGAGGTGGGTTTTGGCACAAGGGATAGTGATGGTAAGCGTTAGTGATGCCAATAAGAACAGGGCCACTGAAAATGGCATTAAAATGCACAGAATAGATAGATGTTCAAAAGGAAGCAGAGATAAGCAGAATATTTTTTTCTTTTTTAAAATTAATTTATTTTTAGTTTTCAACATTCACTTCCATAAGCTTTTGAATTTTAAATTTTCTCCCTCTCCTCCCCTTTTCCCTCCCCAAGACAGCATGCTATCTAATATAGGCTCTACATATACATTCCTATTTAAACATGTTTTCACATTAATCATGTTGTAAAGAAGAATTAGAACTATTAGGAGGAACCACAAGAAAAAAGTAACAAAATGAAACAGAAAAAAAAAAAGAGCAAATAGTATGCTTCGATCTGCATTCAGACTCCATAGTTCTTCTCTGGATATGAATAGCATTTTCCATCATGAGATTTTTGGAGTTGTCTTATGTTCTTGCATTTCTGAGAAGAGCTAAATCTATCAAAGTTAGTCATCGAACAATGTGGCTGTTACCGTGTACAACATTCTCCTGATTCTGCTTACTTCACTCAGCATCAGTTCATATTAGTCTTTCCAGGTTTTTCTGAAGTCTGCTTGCTCATCTTATGCCATCTCAATCTTATCTGCTCATCTTTCTTATAGCACAATAATATTCCATTACATTCATATACCACAACTTATTCAGCCATTCCCCAGTTGATGGGCATCCCCTCAATTTCCAATTCTTTTAAGCAGAATAATTTTGAAAATAATGAGTAGGATATTTATGTACCTTTTAAAAAAAGCAAGTGGTATTAAATAAAGGTTCATGGTTTCATATAAAATCCTTTTTGTGTTCAATTGTATATGTGAAAATGCTAATTTTTTTTGGTTCAAGTTTAAAATTTAAAAAAAAATGAGTTCTGTAGCTGTAACTGTTAAAGACACGATTCATTTTGAGTTGGTATAAATGTGGTTCCTGTCCTCAAGGAGCTTATATTCTTATTTTTAAAAAAATGTATTTTCCAGAAACAATTTTCATATGCAATATAATTATTTTATTATGAATTTAAACACCACAAGAAGAGCATTTCTGAACACATGTCAGAAAACAAAAAGATGATTCTGTGTGAGACTATGAATCTCCATTTCATACTGCTTGTTTTTTAAAAGTGTATATAATAAATTCATGTCCCTTTCAAAGCCATCCTGCTCATCTATGCTTCCTACTGCACTTCTTTCTGTTGTCTTGTGTGCATTAAAAAAAAAAATTCAATAGTTCCCTTTTTTTGTATCACTATTGCTAGCCCTCCTTTTCACCTACTCTATTTCCCAATTAATTGAGAGAAAGGGGTAGGGGGAATCTTGTAATAAATAAGGAGCATGCGTCTAATGTAGAATGGCAAATGGTACCATGGTAATGTTGACCTAGCAAAAAGTTGTACACAAAAGACATATATGCTGCAAATGGAACTTAATTTCTTAGAGAAGCCATTTGCCATGGGAAGGTGAGGGAGAAAGAGAATAGGACCAGACTGGGAAATGCTTCCTGCAGGAAGTGTTAGTTGAGCTAAATCTTGAAGGAAGCCAGGAGGCAGAGGTGGAGGTGAGGAAAAAAAGAGCATTCCAGTCAATGAAGAGGCACAGAGTTAGGAGCTTGAGATCACTTTGGCAACTGAGTGGATGATATGAGTAGGGAGATAGGAGCAGGGAGACAAACCAGAAGGCAAATATAATATTCCAGGTGTGAGATGATAAGGCCTGCACATGTGTGGAGGTTGTGTAAGTGAACAGATAGAAGGGGGCACATAGATAGGAGAAGTGAAGTTAGAAAGTCAAGACTTGGCAACAGTCTGGACATGTGTAGTGAGTGAGAGTCAGGAGTTGAGGATGATATTGAGGCTGCTGGTGCCCTGATCAGTAATAGGGAAGTTTGGAAGAGGGATGGGCTTAGAAGGAAAGAGAATGAATTTTTGGGGGGACATGTTGAGTCAAATCAAGTCCACAAGCATTTAAGATCTTAACCATGGCACTGTGCAAGTAGCAGGCATTGTGCTAAGAAAGGCAAACACAACCCTTTCCTTTAAGGGAGATTCTAATGGGGACGACAGCATGCAAACAATTATGTACATATAAAATACATACTCAATAAGTGAGAAAATCATAGAAGGAAGACACTAGCAAAAAGGTGGGAGGAGGGCAAGACTGGGTGGCAAGGTGGAATTTTAGCTGAGATTTGAAGAAAATTAGGGAAGCCAGGTAGGTAGAGGTGAAGAGGAAGACAATTACAGGTATGGGCAACAGCCAATAAAAATTCAGGAAGACGGGAGGAGACCAATGTCTCTGAACTGAAGAGAATTTAGGATGGAGTAGGTGTAAGAAGACTGGGAAAGTAGAAAGGGGCCAGCTTATGAAAGGCTTTAAAAGCTAAACAGAATTTTATATTTGATTCTGAAGGTAATAAGAAGCCACTGAAATTTAATGAATGCGGACCTGGGGTGGGGTGGGGGAGATCAGATGTGGTCAGACCTATGGAAGTTCACTTTTATAATTGAATGGAGTATAAACTGGAATGAGGACAAATTTGAGACAGGAAAATAAAGAAGGTTATTGCAGTAGTCAAGATATGAGGTATCAAGAGCCTTTCAGTAGGGTGGTTCCAGTGGTTGTGTGAATAGAGAGAGAGAAGAGGAATATAAATGATAGATATTGTGAAGGTAGAAACATTAAGACTTGCAACTGATTGGATAGGGGGATGAGAGAAAGTGAGGAGCTAAGGACTAGATGGGTGGAAGGTTGGTGATGATGATGATAATAATAATAATAATAATGATAATGATACAAAAGTTAGAAAGAGGGGAACATTTTGAATTGAGATGTTTATTGGATAATCAGTTTGAGATGGCCAATATGCAATTAGTGATGGGTTAGAGCTGGGTATATAGGTCTGAGAATCATCTATAATAGTGATGATGACTGAATCCATGGGAACAGAGGACAGCACCAATATAGACCGCTGGTGTCAGTATCAAACAGAAACAAGGGCCTCTCAACCATTCCCAAGGGTTTATATTGACTTAGAAAACCCCCTATTAACATTATCTATGTTTTATTATATTTTAATTAATTTTGTTAAGTAGTTCCCAATTATGTTTTAATCAGGTTTAGGCCACAATTGGTAGTGACCTGGACCACATGTGTGTTTGACACCACTGATATAGACTATAGAGGGAGAAAAGAAGATGGCCCATGACTGAACCATGAGAGAAACCCAGAGTTAGTGGGTAGAATCTATTTAAATGTCTAGCAAAGAAGATTAAGGAGTAGTCAGACAGGTAGGGGAAGAACCCACAGAGGAGATACTCAGGAGAGGATCATCTGACAGTCTCAGATGGGGAAGAGAGGTCAAGAAGGCTGAGGATTGAGAAAAGACTGTTAGCTCTGGCTATTAAGAGAAACTGGTAACTTTGGAGAGCAATTTCCATTGAATGATACGAGATCAAAAGCCACATTGTGCAGGCTTCAGTTGAAATGTGGAACCTGAAATGAGTCTTGAAGGAAGTGAAGAAGGAGTGCCACTCTTCCTGGGGCAGCTAGGTGGATAGAATGCCAAGCCTGGAGTCAGAAACATTCATCTTCCTGAGTTCAAATCTGGCCTCAGACACTTTAGCTGTGTGACCCTGGCCAAGTCACTTAACCCTCTTTGCCTCAGTTTCCTCATCTATAAAATGAGCTGGAGAAGGAAATGAGAAACCAGTCCAGTATCTTTGCCAAGAAAACCTTAAATGGGATCACAAGGAGTCAGATACGGCTGAACAACAGCAAAACACACTCCCACTCAAGGAGATGACATGTCAAGTTTGGGGCACAGCTGGTGTTCTTTTTCAAACACAGTGTAGAATATTTAAAAGGAGTAATGTGTAATTTGGTGGGAAAGGTAGGTTGAATCCAGATACAGAAGACAAGATTTTGTATTTTATCCTAGACACAATAGGATATCTGGCTTTTTGATTGTAAATTAGAGCAGCCTTCTAGAATATATTCCCTTTTGTTTTTGGTGGTTATTTACCACAGCTCCTGTCCCCAAACCAGGGTTATCTTGTAATTCCTTCTGTTGGATTTTCTGTCCTTTGTTCATCCTAGCCCACAGTCCTCTGCCCCAAATCTTTTATAATGCCATATAGTCTTTGTGCAATCCCAAACCCTGGAATCTTTCCCTCCACTTTTAGGGCCTTATCAGTCCCTCAAGCTACACCCCTATTGTGCTCTTATCTAGCATTTCATATGGACCTTGGTGGGTGGGAGGAAAGGTAGCCTTTTGTTTTTATTTTGGGAAATATCACTAACTTTTATTTAGTGCTCTGTGAAGAATTGTTTAACAAAGAATAACGTCTAACTGTAAGGAAATGCTCCATAAGTTACTCTGTTACATTTTACTAAAAGTGAACTACAGTCACCGCTTGCCTAGATGTTTTCACATTATGTTTTGAAGTCTAATCTTAGTGCCATTGCTACCAGAATTATGATTCAGTGACACATAGGGTAGCCAGGGTGAGGGAGAGTTGCTTAAACTCTCCTGCAGCTGCTATGAGGTTGCATACTATGCAGACTGGGCCAGTTGGGGCAGGGAAGGAAGGTCATGCCACTCCCTAATTTTCATGACACATAAAAATACAGAAGGTCAACTATGGGTCTTTGCTTTCCCATTTGTTTTGCTGGCTGGCTCCACCCCTACCTGGGATGAGAATTTGTTTTCTCACGGAATTGTGAGCCTCATAGTTAAAAGTCAAACAAGAAAGATTCAAGGACCCTCTTTATGGGAGGAATGAATCCTCTCCTCCTATGGACCTCTCCACTTCTCCCTTTTAAAAATTTGGGATCTGTGATTTCATCAATATGGAAAATTCTTGATTGTCCAAATTCCTTTACAATCTTAAAGAGTTGCTTGTAGGAACTGAAGGGCCACTAAATCATACCTGAGGGCTGATATTTATTAACATTATCTGTATTTTATTAAATTTTAATTAATTTTGTTCAGTAGTTCCCAATTACATTTTAAGCAGGTTTGGGCCACAGTTGGGAGTGAACTGGATCACATATATGTTTGACACCACTGGTAGAGACTACAAGAGGGAAAAAAGAAGATGGCCCATGACTGAACCTTGAGAGAAATCCAGAGTTAGTAGATAGAATCTATTTAAAGGTCTAGCAAAGAAGATTAAGGAGTAGTCAGACAGATAGGGAAGAACCTACAGAGAAGATATTGCCAAGGTCACCCACTCAATTTGTTTCAGAGGTGGGATTTGAGCCCAAATCTTCCATACCCCAAAGTTGTCCCTCTATGCAGTAAGCCGAGCTGCTTCTAGAGAAATAAATTGTCTAAATAATAGGTTAACAGGACAACTTTAATAGGATCATAGAATTGATGCAGGAAGGGACTTAGAGATCATCTTGGCCAACCCTCTCATTTTATAGATGAAGAAATTGACACCCAAAGAGTTTGAATGACTTGCCCAAAGTCACCAGTTAGTGACAGCTGGAATTCAGACCCCGACTTATCCTTCCCCTTCACCCCAAAGGACAAATGGCAACAACAACAGCAACAACTGCCTTGTTTTCTCCCCCTCCTTCCTCATAAATATTGGTATTACTAAACATTAAGCTTTATAAATAAGCGGCAAATGCAGAATTTAAAACTTTTTAAAAAATCTCTAAAGGCATGAATATACCTGATTGCAGTAAGAGACAGAAGTCATTAACATAAGGTTAGAGATTGGAAAGTCTTGAACAAAACAGTTTACAGGGAAAAGGAAACGTTTTTCTTTTTCTCTCACTACCTCCCAAATTGGAAAATTTGGGGGGAAAATTGGATTATAAAATTTTTTGGAATAATGAATAAAATGTGGTCTTTAGTTAAATGATTTCCAAAAACTTTATCATCATAGATTTGTGTGTGTGTGTTGGTATATACAACAGTCTATAATAGTGTTTCTTAAACTGTGTGAGTCAAGAAACTGTGGTGTTCCATAAGGGAATTTGAATGTTGACAGTACTTTTCTCTAAAATAGATATATTTTTTGTTTTTGCTCTTTGGTGAGGCAAGAGGGGTTAAGTGACTTGCTTAGGGTCACACAGGTAGTATCAAGCGTCTGAGGCTGGATTTGAACTTACGTCCTCCTGACTCCAGGACTGGAGCTCTATCCACTGCACCACCTAGCTGCCCTCTCTCTAAAATATTAAAGATGACATGTGTATTATCACAATGCGTCAGTTTGTGCAAATTTTTTGTTTAATTTCCTTTTATCTTGATGGAACTTCTCCCTTCCCTCCCCCTTCCAGCCATCTGCATATAGTTCAGTCAACAAAGATTTCTTTGGCCAAACAAGTATGGCCCATGCTGTTTTAGAGTCTCACTGCTTGTGACAGACACTAGTTATTCAATTTTTGTAGGTGTTCCTCGGGAGCTGATTTGTTTAATGGAGAAGAATTTGAGGCCAGAAGTACACATACAACAAACTGCCAGTTCCACAGAATGACTTTAAGCAAAATAAATTGTATGAACCTGGGTTTCCTTGAAGAATAAAAATTTGTTTTTATTTCTTTTCTCCTAAAGTGATTAGGAAGAAAGGGGTTAGTAAATTGTAAAGAATCATAAAGGCTCAGATTAGACCAGGTTTTTGGTTGTTGTTTTTTTTTGAGATTTTAGTGTAAATCTAATTGAAAAAAATAAAATAGAACTAGAACATTTTGTTATCAGAGAGTTCATGTTCTCACAAATTCCTTGACATCATAATCAAAGGTGGAGGATTGAATTATGATAGCAAGAGCGCTAGACTAGCAGTCAGGAAACATTAACATCACTTCTTCAGCCATGTTCAAGTTTTGTATTACTTTCTGGTCTCTACTCTTTAAGGTATGGAACTCTTTTCTTTACCATGTCCCAGATGCTTTCTCTTCCTGGAAGATCCCTCTACCTCTGTGGCCCCTTCCTCTTACTGGTCCATTCCTCCTGGGACCTCCATTTTTAAGAAAGTACTCAGGCCAGCCAAGCTGACTCCTTCATTCCTCTCTAAACTTCTTTCTTCCTCAGGATACCATCTCTTCTTCCTCTACCTCCTTAAGCTTCTTTTTGCGTTTACTTCATTAGAATGTATTCTCTCTGAGGGCAAAGACATCATCATCACCATCATCATCATAGTTATTTTTACTCTATTTGGTTATCATACTGCCTAGTAGATGGTATTTCATAAATGCTTCTTGACTTGATTTGACAATCTGGGCCTCAGTTTCTTTGTGAAATGAAATGACTAACTATCTCTCAAGTCCCTTTTTAGGACTAAGATTCTTGCATTTTCTGAAATGTAAGTGATAGCAACAGGGTTACTACCTTTGACAGGATTGAGAAATAAACATCAGCCTATAGTTTGTGTCATTTCAGATGTTGTAGGACATATTTCATCTTTCAGATGTTTTCGGGACTTGGCTTTTGCATAACAAAACTTCTCACTTCAGGTCCCTTTACTTTCTACTGCAGTGAAAAGATATGAGACTGTTCATGTAGCACCTGGGGTATTCTTACATGTGGGTCTCCTAGAATACCTACCCTGGATTCAAGTTGCTCTCTGGCTCCACAGTTACTCAAAACTAGCTCATGAGGAAGCATTGATATCTTTACTTTTTCCTGTAGTTAGCCAAAGGATACAGTTAATTAAAATAAAACACTTTTAAGGAAATGACATAGAAGATTCACAATAGAACATTAACCTCATAAACCTAGGGCACACTCTCCCACAAATATATACGTACCAGCAAGTGAAGAGAGTTGTTAATAGGCTTAGAAATCACACATGAAAAGAGCTTATAGGTAACATGCTAAATGGGGCCATTCATGTCTCTTGCTTTAAGACTACCCACAAGTCCCTGCTGATTTGTCCCATACTCCTTCCTTCTGACCCCATTTCTTCAGGTTCATCCAGTTAGTCTCAGTTCTGATTAGTTGGGTTAAAATGACCAGAACTTGTCCTTTATAGGTCTGGTTGATGGGTCTAGTCGTAGCTACCAACCTATTGGACACGTATCTGGCAGAGTGTCTCCAGGCCAAGATCGAGTCTTTTGGATTTTTAATTACAGACAGCTCCAATTTAGGGTTAGCTATTTTATTCCCTAGATCTTCTCTGATTTAGTATGCAAATGAATTTCAGTCTGAGCTAAAGGTAAGGTAAGGAGGCCTGATCCTTGTTTTCCACCCACCTTACCTGCATTCCTTTCTTTATTATGCAAATTGCCAATTGCAAAGCCAGATTGCTTTTGGATTTTGGCTATGAAAAACCTCCCTATTTTGGGAAGGACATAACATCAAAAAATAAAGTAACATCAAAGGATAGGCTTGTTTCGATCTGGTCAGACCTTCAATCTTCTAAAGTCTACTAAGAGGGCAAAAAGAAATCTTTAGAAGAGAGCAGAAACCGCTGAAACAGATGATTCAGAAAACAAGGCAAAGTTCCATTCAATAAAACTTGTATTTAATTCTTTTTGGTCCCTCCATTCCCCTCCAGTTCATTTCCCCCTTTTTTTAAATTAAATTTTCTTTTTTTTCAATCAGCAAAAATTTGCTTTCTCTCCCTCTTGCACTTCCCCAAATCATAAGAAAAAAGAAAAACAAAACCCCTGTTACAAACATTTAGTCACCAAAACAAATGTCCACATTAGCCATATTTTTAAAAAAGTCTCATTTTGTGTTCTTTGGCATTCAGTTCTCTATCAGGAAGTAGGTAGCATGTTTCATCATTAGTCATCTGGAATCATGGTTGGCCATTTTGCTGATTAGAATTCCTAAGTCATTCAAAGTCATTTGATTTTACAATATTGTCTTTGTATAAATTGTTCTGCTTCTGCTCATTTCATTCTGCATCAGTTCATACGGGTCTTTCCACGTTTCTAAGTAACAATTCCCCTCATCGTTTCTTATGGGACAGTAATTATATACCGTAACTTGTTCAGTCATTCCCCAATTAAAAGGCACCCCCTTAGTTTCTAATTCTTTGCTATCTCAAAAAGAGTTGTAAGTGTTTTTGTACATCCTTAGAGTTTATTTTGCTTAGGATTGACCCTTTTCCTAATCTGTCCTTCCTCTAATTCTTCCTTCAGGACCCTTTGCCTCCTATTTCCCCATTGAGTGAAATGCAGTTCTGTCCCCAACTGTGTGTATTTTCTTCCCTCTGACCATTAAGGTTGACTTGTCAGCTACTCCCCCCACCTGTTTTCTCCTTGTTTGAATAGACTTCTACTTGTGCACCTCAAATGATTTCCCCTAATTGTCCTGTCCTTTTCCTCTCCTCCCTTTTTCCCTTTCCTTCCCTTTCATTTCCATTTTTCTTTTAAAATTATCAAAACATAACAGAATGACTCTCAGGTCTGTTGTTCTAAGAGATCTAGACAGTCTTAGAATTTCTTGAAATGAGGTCTAGGTTCTTTTTTTCATCGTAGCATTCAGTTAGTACAATGATTCTTAATTTTTTTCTTTTCTCCTTGAGAAGTCCTCTAGGTTGGTAATTTTTGCTATGAGATAGCTTACATTTTTTATTTTAACTTTTTCAGTGTCTTGAATTTGTTTTAATATTTCTTGTCTTCTGGCACAGTGGTTAGAGTGTCGGGCCTGGAGTCAGACTTATCTTCTTCGGTTCAGATCTGGTCTCAGACGCTTCCTAGATGCGTGACCCGTAGCAAATCACTTAACCCTGTTTTCTTCAGTACCTCATCTGTAAAATGAGCTGGAGAAGGAAATGGCAGAGTATCTAGTATCTTTGGGAAGAAAATTCCAAATGCAGTCATGAAGAGTCAGACATGATTGAAAAATGACTGAACAGCAACAAACTCAGTTTTAACCCCAGCTTTACCAATGAAATGTTGTCATTAAGGTCTTCAGTACTTTAACCCAAAGGAATAGGGACAGCTCGGTGGTACAGTGGACAGAGTGCCAGGCCTGGAGTAAGGAAGACCTGAGTTCAAATCCAGCCTCAGACACTTACTAGCTATGTGACCCTGGGCAAGTTACTTAACCCTGTTTGCCTCAGTTTCCTCATCTGTAAAATGAGCTGGAGAGGAAAATGACAAACCACTCCATTTTCTTTGCCAAAAAAATCCCAAAACGGGTCAAGAAGAGTCTGATGTGACCAAACAACAACAATTTTCAGGGAATTTGTTCCTTGAGCAAGCCCTTGGAAGGGCTTCAGTTTGAAAAAGAGGAGAAAAAAAAAGAATCTACCAGTGTACAGAACTAAAAGTGGAGGCAGTTACTCCTAAGCTAATAATTCTCTTTCCAGTTCTTTCTTCCAATATTCTCATTTCTTTTCCATTTTTTTCTAGCACTCTCATTTCATTTATAAAAACATTTTAAAACTCATCTTTTAAATTCTTACTTTAAGTCTTCCAACAATTTTAGTTGAACTTGTGCCCAAATTGTATTTTTCTTTAAGGCTTTGCTTGTAGATGTTTTGGAGCCATTCTCTTCTGAATTTGTGTCTTGTGGAACCCTGTCACCATAACAGCATTTTGTGGTGGAGTTCTTTTTTGTTTGCTCAGTCTTCCAGCCTACTGCCTGACTTTGGATTTGATATTAGGGCCAGACTTTGCACTGCTGGAGAGAAAGTCTGGGCTATTCCTGTTGCCACTTTCTTTCGTATTGAGTCCTGTGTTATTTCAAGATCTCAAGGACAGGCAGGGGTCCTGAAAGTCTTTGGTACTCCCAAAGTGATGAGGACTCCAGTGCAAGTTGGATTGCTGCTCTCTTGGTCTGAGCTCTGCAAGTTCTTGACTTGGGTTTGTGTCTGAGCAACTAGCCTGTGGGCTTGCCTCCCTTGGAGTTTCAGCATACTTCTGCTGGACTGTCACTATAAATCAGTTGGAAAATTGTTAGTCTCTGCTCTGGTGATTCTGCTTTAGCCTCAGACTAGGCTGGAGACTGAAACTGAGTCCCTCCTCTACTCCTGAGGTCAAAGTCACAATTCTGTTGCTTGATTCTGAACTTGTTACTCACTCATTACACAGCCTAGGGCCTGTAACAATGATGACTTGTTACCTGAATGCCACCTCTGGACATTCAGTCCCTTGAATACCACCTCTGGGCACAGGTCTCTTCCTTGGTCTGCCCTGGATCTATGATCCAGAACTAGGTAGTGAACAACAGAGCTGCCAGTTGGCACCTGTACCTGCGTCCTGCTCAAGGTTATGGTGCCCTGGTATGGCTCTGCGATCTTGTCTTGCCCAGGTGCACAGTCTCAGTCCTCTTTCATTCCCTGAAAGCTGAAATACTTTGGGCCGTGTGCTCCCGGGGAGACCCAGGCCCAAGCCACAGGCTGCTCTGTTTCCTGTGGTGGAGCTGGATGGAAAGATGTGTGTGACTCATTGTATGACTCATTCTGCCTTTATCTTGGTTTTTCCAATCAGGATTGGGTCTGGTTTTCTAGATCTGTTTGGAGAAGTTGTGTGTGTGTGTGTGTGTGTGTGTGTGTGTGTGTGTGTGTGTGTGT
>NW_020954576.1:37927022-38006467 GCF_900497805.2 Vombatus ursinus
GTGTGTGTGTGTGTGTGTGTGTGTGTGTGTGTGTGTGTGTGTGTGTGAGAGAAGCTTTCTATACTTCCTGCTATTCTGCTATCTTGGCTCCCCCTTCCCCATAGTTTTCATAAGCGTTACCAAAGAACAAAGGAATCTAATTTAATTATGCTTTTTGAATGTGGCCCAGTAAGAAAACAGGCTGCTTCATGAAGGGATATGTTCTGTTAATTGAGGTTTCCAAGAAAAGATCCAATGACCACTTCTTGGTCATGTTGTGGAGGGCGTTCATTCATCAATTATGGGGTTGGTCTGAGGTAGGAGTTCTTAAGACTTTTTTCGTCATGAACCCTTTTGACATTTTGGTGAAGCCTTTGGACCTCCCTTTCAGAAGAATGTTTTTAAATGCATAAAATAAAACACATAAAATGACAAAGGAAGCCCATTGTATTGAAATACAGTTATCAACATGTAAAAACAAAAAACAAATCCAAGTTCATGGACTCAGGTTAAAGACCCCTGCTCTAGATGGTCTTTGTGTTTAAGAGGGTATTTGGATCATAGATTTAGAGCTGAAAGGGACCTTGGAAGTGATTGAGTCCAAACTCTTCATTTTATAGATGAGGGAACTGAAACACAGAAAGGTTAAATAACTTGGCCTTAGTCAAACAGTTAATAAGCTCCTGAGGCAGTATTTGAACCCAGGTTTTCCTAAGTCCTAAATCCAGCTCTTTGTCCACTATGCCAGAGAATGTACCCTATTAAAGTTAATTTGTTGTTATAAGAACACTATAAGAACTGAAGGCACTTGACATTTGGCCTCCTGTCCTTAAAGGTGCCCACACCATGCACAATTGTAGTTTATATTTCCCCCTTTGCAAGCAGAGAACAATATGGAAAAACTAGATTTGTTCAACTGGGGTTCAAGCTTCTCAGAAAATCTTCAATTTGGAGGTCACTACTCATTATGGGGAATGATGTTGAGGAGAGAAATCTTTTTTTTTTTTTAAATAATACTTATACTAGATGAGACATGGAAAGATATGTAACTGAAATGTGGAATTCAGAAGAACATGGGACTGCTTGTATGAACTGATGCCACTTATTTTATTTTATTTTTTTTGAGGCAATTGGAGTTAAGTGACTTGCTCAGATCACACAGCTAGTGAGTGTTATGCGTCTCAGGCTCGATTTGAACTCAGGTCCTCCTGACTTCAGGGCCTGTGCTGTATCCTCTGTGTCATCTAGCTGACCCCTTGAGGCCACTTAATAAACAGGAAAAGAGTATATGCAATGACTACAACCTTGTAAATGAAAGAAACAAGTATGATTTAGATATTATACCCAAGATTTGCACTAAAGAAGAGATGAAAGAATGCATCTATCTCCTTTCTTTAGAGAGAAGAGAGATGACTGCCATGGACTATTGAATTTTGCATTTTCTGTTTGATATGGTCATTCTTTGGCTTGGCTTGGCTATTTTTCATTGTTGAAAGGGAAGGCTCACTGATTCTGGTGGTTGTATTACCCAGAAATGATTGTGATGTAAAACAAAAGGAATAGCAGGTTGTAATGTGGTGTGTGTGTGTGTGTGTGTGTGTGTGTGTGTGTGTATGTGTGTGTGTGTAGACACACGCGCATGTGGGTCCACACCTTCACTTGAGTAGCCTAGCCATTCCTCTTTGGAAGTTTTATGTTCCTGCATAGTAATTAATATTTCATTGCATCAGTTCAGATTACACAACACTTTTAACAGCTGGCACGAGTTCTTACCTGTTTTCATTCCTTTTTACTTCTGATTCAACTGCTTGGCTTTGGAGGAATGATTGCATTACCTGTTCATAACACTTCTAAAAAAAACACAACTCACATGGTACCATTACATTATCAGAAGCTGATATGGAACTGCTCATCTTGATTTAGAAGGAAGGCTTGTATTCACTTGTCCTTCCTTTATGCTTAGATTCCTTATGCTTTATGAAGTCTTCACCTTTTTTTTTTTAAGGCTCACTCCTAATAGACTAACCGGGTTGCTGTAAGGCAGGTTAGCAGTTATCTAGTCTCATTTTAGGTTCCTTGAAAACTCTGCCTATATTCCTTCTGGCCTCCGTTTTCCGTATCTCTCTACAAAAAGAGATGAAAATATATGTTGTTGTTGGAGTTTAAGGTCATGCTTATTCGAAGAAGACTGTTGTTTTGTTTCCCTAATACTTATTATAGTCCTTGACACATACGTGGTGCTTCATAAATGCTTATTGACTTGACTTTGGGAAGGAATAGAAAAGAGAACTGTGATGCAGTACAATGAACACTAAACCTGGAATTTGGAGGTCTTAGGTTTAAATAACAGCTTTGCCTTTTCTCACCTGTGGGGCCTTGGGCAAGGCATTGACACCATCTAATGAAAACATTTATTAAACACTTACTATATACTATTTAAACACTCATTAAACACCAAACACTTATTAAACACAATGTGCAAAGCACTAGAGATAACAAGTAGAGAAAACAATCTCTGCTCTTAAGCAACTCACATTCTAATGAAGGAGAGAACACGCACAGTGTTTTTTTTTAGTTGCCAGTCAAATAGAAAGGTCCCATGGTCCTTTAGCTATAGAGGCAAGATTGATGGTAAGGCATTTTCTTTAATGTCATTTCCCCTGATAGAATCATATCAGTTTTTGATATGAAAGCATTTGACAATGCCAAGGAATTTGTGGCAAGAATTTTCTTTTCTGGGACTTCAGTAGCTGGATCTACTGAGGTGGTGGGGCTGCAGAATCAGTTGCTAAGCTATTCATGATGATGACTATGGGGGTCTGGGCCTGATGTAGGACTGGTGGTGGTGGTAATGTTGCCCTGCTGGGCCTTTTGGGCTCTGGGTCCTTGACTAACCCTGTTGGGTTCTGATGGGCCATCGTGGTCAGGGTAGTTTGACTTTTTTGGCATATGCCACCTCTTGTCTTTTTTTAGGTTGCCTTGCTATTTCAGCTAGCCTCTCTTTCTTGCCCCATAAATGGCAGGTAGTTGGCATTTGGTTGCTATTCCTGGTCCCTTCTCTATAGGAACTGCTTCCCCAGGTGATAGCTGCAGGGGTCGGGCTAGAAACAGAACTGGTGGTCTGGGGTGCATTACTAGTCTTAAGGCTCTTACATTCAGGTCATGGGCTCTTTTGATCAAGGCCTAAAGGGAGACAGTGGTCAAGCCAACAAACATTAGTTAAACATCTATGTGCCAGGCACTGTGTGATAAATGCAGAGTATACAAAGATAGGTGAAAGACAGCCCACACTCTCAAGGAGTTCACAGGCTAATTGAGGTGCTACATGCAAACAAGTATGCACAAACAAGATGGTGGTGGTGCTTTGACTGGCACATGCTACCCCTTTCTCTCCCTCAGGGTGCTTTAACCTCACTTAACTCCCTGGACCTCAGTTTCCTTATCAGTGAAATGAGAGGGTTGTTCTAGATAGTGGCTGTGTTCTCTTACAGCTCTGGACCTGTGATCCTTTGACCTGGTACAGAGTTTTTTACTTAGTTTAGATTTTTAGAGTTTGTTCCAAGACCATTGCTTGTTTTCATTCAGTCTCCAGGTGGTCCAGTATGCCAAGTCAGGATGTGCTCTTGTCTAAGTGAGGCTCCTACTCTGCAGAAAAAGAAGACAGAGGAGAGAGTATGCTTTGGTCCCTGGAGCCTTTAGTGCTAGAAACTCACATTTGTGGAGGAGTAAATGGAAAGTCTTTGTGAAGCAGTCTCTGAGTTTTTCTCCCTTTTATCCTGTATTTCTTCACTTTGAACAGATCACCCAACTCCACCTTCTCCTATTTTGTGAAACAGAGAGAGAATTAAAGGTGCTCTTTGTTGATTTACCTGGAAGCAGGTGTGGTCTGTGGTATGTGGTCTGTTAAGTCTTTTGCCTTGGCGATCTTGTCTGGTGCCTGGAGGCAGATTTGGACTCTCCAGGTGCTTTTATGTTTGTCTTTTTATGGTTTGTACATAGGAAAGAGAGAGAGAACTTTGGATATGGTCTAGGCTGGGTCTTTCCCACTTAGAGCCATTTACTGCGTCAAACAAGGCAACTGCCTTTACAATGTGAGCTTCTTGAGGGCAGGGACTGTTTTTGCTTTTCTTTGTAATCTTAGCTTTTAGCACAGTGCTTGGTACCAAATAGGTGCTTAATAAATGCTCATTGAATGATTACCTACCTAGGCAGGAAAAGGGGCTGCCTGCTCTACTCTCAATATTGCTGCTGTGCTTATTGAATAGGAGTCATAGGTGATCATGGATTTAGAGGTATCAGGGACTACAAACATACTCATTTTACAGATGAAGGAACTGAGGTCCACACAGGCAAAGCAACTTGTCCAAGTCCTTAAGTGGCATAACTAGAACAAGGACCTCTGCTGCCAAATCTAGCACTCTTTCCACTCTTTGTGGAAAGCATGAGGCAGCTAAGTGGATCAGTGGGTAGACTATTGGGTCTGAAGTCAAGAGGATAGGAGTTCAAATATGACCTCAGACACTTAGTGACTGTATGACTTTGGTCAAGTCAGTTAACCTCAACTGTAAAAAAGAGGCAATAATAACACCTACAGGTTATTGTGAGGATCAAATGAGACAATATTTGTAAAGCATTTATAGTATACAACAAATGCTTGTTCCCTTTCCCTGTCTCTCAGAGTGGGAGGGGGGCAGCGGGGGCGGATGGGAGTGAAGTTCATCTACTCGACTTAGGTAGAATTGCCTTCCTTTGTTCCCTGTGGTGTTTCAAAATACCCACTCTGTGTGAAGAAAGGAAGCGGAGACTGGATATAGGCTCATAGTTGGATTATTACTGACGATTGTTATGCTTTTTGTGTGGGGGCGGGGAGGGGGGTAGTCATTACCTGTGATTTCATTGCTATAGGGAACTCCTGATTCAGGTGAGTCATTAACAAGCAGTTCCTAAGAACCTGCTACACATCAGACACTAAAGCACTGGGATAACAAAGAAAGCAAAAAAACCAAAACAAAGCAAAATAAACAAACGAAAAAAACCCAAACCAAAACAATATGGCAAGCCAGTCCCTGCACTAAAGGAGCTCACAGTCTATGGAGACCACATGCAAGTAGCTATGTACAAACAATATATATATATATATATATATATATATATATATGTGTGTGTGTGTGTGTGTGTGTGTGTGTGTGTGTGTGTGTATGTGTGTGTATATATACACACGTGTGTCTATATATGTACACACAATATGTGTATATACACACATGTGCCTATATAGACATGTGTGTGTAGTCACATATATATTTATAGGACACGATTTCAGAGAATAGATATTACAATTAAGGAATATTGGGAAAAGCTTCTTATCGAGGATGAGACTTCAGTTGAGACTTGAAGGAAGGGGAGATTGAGCTGGGAGAAAATTCCTGGCATGGAGCTAGCCAATGAAAATGCCTCTAATCAGTAGCTGGAGTGTCTGGTGTGAGAAATGTCAAAGAGGTCAGTGTTTCTTGTTCGAAGAGGACAAGATGGAGGAGGAAGTGTAAGAAGAATGGAAAAGTAGGAAGAGGCTAGGTTATGAAGGGTTTGAAAAGCCAAGTGGAGGATTTTATATTTCATCCTGAAGGTAGTAGGAAGCCACTGGAGTGGATTAAATAAGAGAAGTAACATGGACAGAACAACTCATTTGGAATATGTTAAAGTCTGAGTTTCTTGGGTTCCTGAGAGATTAAATGACCTGCTTTAGAGAGATTGCACATCTAGTATGTGTCAGAAGGAAGTCTTAAACTGAAGTGTTCCTGACTTTAAGGCTGACCCATCATCTGTTTGGCCATGTTGCATGTTGTCTTATTAAATTCCTTTTATGAATAGTGGTCACATTCAGAAGGAAGCAAGGAAGGTAACAAGCATTTATTAATTGTTTACTATGTGTTAACTACTGTGCTAAGTGCTGGAGATACAAAAACAAGAAAAACCAAAAAAGATTGTTCTCTTCCTCAAGGAACTTAAAGTTTTAATAGGGGGGAAGACAGTGATAAAAAGGGAAATGAAAAGGGAGGGCCAGGGGGAGGAGAATGGAGGTACCCTGTTGGGGGCATGGCTTTGAAGTCCTGAGAAAGTCAGAGACAGGAAAGCCTGGAGGAGAATGAGGGCAGCTGGGCCTGGGCCCTTTTACAAAATGGAGGCTCCCAGAGGAATTCACCCTTGAGAGAAGGGGTGGTGTAGTCTTGGGGAGGAATATATCAAGGAGAATGGGTCATGGCAGGTGGGAGGCTATTCCAGGGCAAAGAGACTGATGGTACTCAGGGAAGTTCCAGGATGAGCTAGCATCTCAGTTTTGAAGGGAAATGGAAGGGGAAAGGAAAGTCAGAAAAAGTCAGGAATAGGGCCAGGAGAGAAAAATAACAATCAGTGTAGTTTAGGGTGCCTACAGATTTTGTGACTGAAATCCCACCTAGGTAATTCAAAGAGCTTTGATACTATTTTCTCAGTGTCCTGTGACTTTTCTTTCTTTTTTTTCTTTTTTTTTTTTGGTGAAGCAATTGGGGTTAAGTGACTTGCCCAAGGTCACACAGCTAGACTGTGTCAAGTGTTTGGTCTGAGGCTGGATTTGAACTCAGGTCCTCCTGACTTCAGGAGCTGTTGCTCTATCCACTGCGCCACCTAGCTGCCCCGTATCCTGTGACTTTTCCCAGGGGATTTCTCAGTAGCATTGTGTAGTAGAAGAAAGACTGGATTTAGAATCAGGGAATCCAGGTTGAAATCCAAACTGTGCCACTTCCTTCCTTTTGGGGCAAGTCTTTGGGCCCCAATTAACTTCTCTATAAAATAAGGGTTTTGGTCAAGTTTTGAATGTGTTATCCTTTTGAACATGCTTAACCCCATCTTACTATCTCAACACTGATAGCATCACTGTGGGAGGAAGCAGTGACTATATAAAGAGTGGGTGGACCCAGTTGCAGAATCTTCCATCTACCAAAGGAAGGTGGAGTCTCCCAGGGCAAAGCATTCCTGGCATGAATAGACAGAGCTAGGCTTATTTGAGAAGGGGAAGAGTTTCAAATATTTTTCAGATAGGATCAGTTGTGCAAGTTGGAGAGGAAGGAGTCCATGCTTTTACATGGGGACTTTTATAGTCTTTGGATTTCAGCATCTAACATTCTAGGAAACCTGCATTTTATCCTAATACATGTCTTTCTACCAAAGATAACTTTTCCTGAATTCTTCTTAAAAGAGAACTTTAAAAATGAAAGGGCCAGAATATCTCAGTGGAAATCAAACTGCCTTCCTGTACATATCGTATATTTACTTGAACCCTGATCTCCCTCCTCCCACCCTGCTCCACCCCTCAGTAGAATGTTAGCACCTTGACAGTGGGGAAGTATCGCATTTTATATTTGTCAGGCCATATAGTTGGTGCTTAATAAATGCTTACTGACTGCTTGATTTGGGGTAGGAGAAGATGAGTGAGGAGAGACTGAGTCTTCTTTCTTCCCCTAGTGGCTGCTTCTAATTTGCAAGAGTTTTCTTTTTTGTCACCTATCTTGTGGGACAGGTTTTGGGTAGTTTAGAAAGATCATTTGTATTCATTCATCTCAATGTATTAATCTTATAGTATCTCAAACTCAGGTAAAAGGGATAATTAAGGACAAAATATTTCATATTGTGTAACTCTTGGTACAAGAAAGTCTCTGCTTTCTGGAAGTCTAAGAGAAATCAGGATAGCCAATTCTTCCAAGTAGCTGAGGTTTTGCTTCTTTAAGAATCCAAATGTTATTTTAACTATTTTGGATGGAAATATTTCCTGTACACAATATTCTGAACATCATTTAACCTTTGCTTGATGACTCAGGATAATCATTATGAACACCAGTAGACCCTCAGGGTCTGTTGAGATGTGGAACTCTTTGCCCCTAGACTAAAAGGTTTCAAAATACTTCTATTGTTGTATCTGCATATCACTTTTTTTTCTCTTCTCTTGGTGGAAGTCAGCATTGTTCACTGGTTGGTATCCTGCCTATGATAACTGTCCTCTCATTTTCTAGTTTGTTTTGTTTTCTGATTGGCTACATACTATAAAGTAAGAATTAATAGGCTTGGAACGAGGCATTCTTGTGAGAAAAGTATATCATCAGCTTTTAGCACTTATAATTTGTGTCTTCTGTTTTGGCTGCTCAAAGGTTTTTTGTTTTTATTTTTATTTTGTTTTGTTTTTCTACCTTCCTGATTCTTGGCAGTGTTCTGAATAAACGAGATTGAGAGATGGTAGCCATAAGGATAAGTAATAATAATAATAATAGCTAACATTTATACATATATTATGTGTACTACATGGGAAGCACTGTGCTAAGAACTTCACAAAAATTATCTCATTTGATCCTTACGACAACCGTGGGAGGTATTTTACAGATGAGGAAACTGAGGCAAACAGAGGCAAAGTGACTTGCCCAGGGTCACATACCTAGTAAGTGTCTGAGGCTGTATTGGAGCTCAGGGTTTCCTGACTCCAGGCCCAGTACTCTATCTACTGTACCACCTGGTGAGATATTTGGATACTCTGGAAGGAATTTTTCTTTTCTAACTTAATATTTTTTAGTAAACAAAAATGATGAGGAAGGTGAAAGTATGGTAAAAAAAAACTCAATAAAGCTAGCATTTATATAACACTTTACAATATGTAAAGTGCTATACAAATATCTGATTTTGCCCTCCCAACAATTCTAGGAGGTAGGTACTATTATGATCCCCATTTTATAGAGGAGGAAACTGAGACTGAGAGAAGTTAAATGACTTGTCAGGATCTCATGGCTAGTGAATGTCTGAGGCAGGATTTTAACTCAGGTCTTCCTGCCTCTGAATCCAGTATTCTATCTACTATACCATGGGTTATGATAGATGGAAAATGTATTTCTCATTGTCTTCCTCTTTTCATCATGGAATTATGAATATCAGGTGGGAAAGAAGAGAAAAAAGGGTTAATGACAAAAAAGTGATGGCTGTGAATATATATCTATACATACATATGTATACACATAAATTTTCTCTATACATACATATATAATATAAGCACATACATATATGTGTGTGGTACATACACACACATCCTTTTCTTCAGCAGTCAAAGTTGTGTTGGTATTTTAAGCCTTTCACAGGAACAGTACTTTGTTTTCACCTTTATTTCCTTTTAAAATGTAGCATAATTAATACAAAACCCACCCAACATCCTAGGATGTGACTTCCCCACAAAATAATTTTACGGCTCAAACATTTTCCAGACCCACAGAGTGTTCACATACGGGTTTACACGCAGGAGGGACAAGTCACCTCCATTTTCCCTTCTCATATCCAGATGCGGGCTGAATAGTTCTGTGAGGTGTGCTCAAGACCTATAGTAATAGAACATACTGGAAAAAGTCCAGAGACTGTTGGTAAATAGAGGATTCTGCTGAACAGCAATTAGCTGCTTTGGGATAAGGCTTTTGGGCCTTAACTTAAGGGAAACAAGAATAGCAACAAACCACTGGCCGAGGGGCGGGGGCAAGGGGAGGGGGATGAAAAAAACCAAAACCAAAAACTGAAATGTAGCTATTTAACTTCCAAGTGCATTTCCCTGGGAAAAACCAAATGGGTTGCATTTTGGTGTCTTTTGTTGTTGTTATTGTTATTTTGTCTTGTTACCTAGTAGCATGTCCACGATAAGGCTGAGGTAATTCAGTTTAGTGGATTGTTGAGTACTTGGCTGATACGATTTTCCTGTTTTCAAGGGAGGATAGTTTCCTTTCTTTCCTATGACATTGAAAGAACTGTCTAAATTAGCAAAAGGTGTCTTTTTTTGGGGTTATAAAAATCCTTACTTTCCTCTATTATCAGCCTACTTTCTCATAGCACATTTGGGAAAAATAAATGAGCCCAGGAAATAATGAAAATTGCTATTTTATGAGGCAGCATTCTGTTTTGCCAACTTGGGAAGTCACGATGAACAGGAGCACTCTCTTCCTTCTTGAGGATCTACCCTGTCCTATTGATTATTCTCTCTCTCTTTCTTTCTCTCTGTCAGGTTCCCATCCAAGTCTGAGATTCTGGGATGAACACATGAATAATTGTAACAGGAATATGACATCCCTAATCACTGGATCCTTCAGTTGGGTCTACAAACATGTCTGGTTCCAATTTCATATTATCTACTATCTACTATCTACTACTATTATCTCAATCTCATAAATCTGGCTTCTGAGGCAACTACTATACTGAAATTACCCTCTTAACCACCACTAATGACCTCCTGACTCCTCAGTTCTGTGGTTTCTTAATGGTCCACACCTTCCTTGTCCTCTCTGGTTTTGATACCCTTTATTACTTTCTATTCTTCTGGGCTTCTGGGACACTAATTATTTCTTGATTTCTTCCTATCTGTCTGACTGTTCCTTCTCAGTTTCCTTTGCTCTGGAGCATCATGCATCTCAAGTGTGGATGTCCTTTGAGGTCTCATCTATAGCTACATTAGACTTTTTGGAATCTCATCTGCCATTTCCATCGGTTCAGTGATCATGTCTATTTGGATAATTCCTAAATGTGTGTGTGTGTGTGTGTGAGAGAGAGAGAGAGAGGGAGAGAGAGAGAGAGTGTGTGTGTGTGTGTGTGAATAAATATATTCACCGAACCCTAATCTGTTTCTTGGATTCCAGTCTCTAAATGTCTACTAGACATATCTACCTAACTTTTAAAATTGAATATAATTAGAATGTTACTCACTTTTTATCTCTCTCTGCTCCCCTACCCAAACAAACCAAAAGAAACAAACAAAAAATCCACAAACCTTCTTTTCCTCCAAACTTATCTATTTCTGTTGAGGTAATCCCATCCTCCCAGCCCTCCATGTTTATAACATTTGTAAGCTAGCTTTTTCCTTGATTCTTCTCTCACCTTCACCCCATACATCTTAATTCTTCTTTCTCCTTTGCTCCCTACATCTGATTAGTTGCCAAGCTCTGCTGATTCTGCTTTCATAACATCTTTGATATAAAACCTCATGTCACCCCTTATGAGTCTACTTGCCTAGACATACCAATGAAGTTCTTGGCTTAAAACCATTTCTTGATGGGAGAGAGAGAGAAAGAGGGAGGGAGAGAGAGAGAAAGAGTAATACCTAGCCTAGCATAATGCCATGAACGTAGCTAATAAATATTTGTTAAATGAAATGGAAGCTCCACTTTCTTCCATTAACCTTTTAGCTATCTGTCTTGAAGAACCAGGATTGGCCAAGTCTCTAATGCTTAGAGTCAGTTTTGGAAAACTCATCAGAGTTCCACTGAAAATCCCTGCCTTCTCTTACAATCATAAGAAGGGTCCTAAGATGTAAAAGGCAATCTTGGACCATTTTTCCCCTGATAAAGGTACACCTGAAACCATATTGGCATAGTAGATAGCTATGGATTCAAGAACACATGATTTCTGGACCTACCTGTGATCCATGTTGGCTCTGTGACTCTGCATAAGTCATTCTCTTAGACTCTAAGTTAAAGAGAGGGTACTGGCGTGCATTGGTAAAGGATATTCCTTACTGTGAGTTCCCAACATGAATGAAATCTGGTCCCAAAACAAATCAAAACATATATTCAGTGAAGTTTTTAAAAGGTGTATAACCTCTTACCTGTCCACGATTAGCTCCTAATCATATAACTCATCCTGTTTGTGTGCTCTTTAACTATAAAAGCAAGCGTCTGTGCTTTGGTGATAAGGGATGCTTATGGACGCGGTTCAGTGGAAACCTGGTGCACTTTTACACTTGATCTGTCTTGTATTTTCCCCTGGTGCTTTCATTGCTTTAGTACAACCATTTTTTTTAAAGCTTACCCAAAGAAAGATGACAGGGCCCTTTAAGTTGGCATTGTGGTCATTTTCTTTTCCTGTAGAGGTATATTTATAACCCGTACTTCAGGTAGATAAAAAGTTATACTAACTGATATGTTTTTTCTGAGGATAGAATTAATACACACACACATATGCATATATATGGCTAGTTATGAGAGTGGACATTATGTGTAGTGAGTGTAGTTCATAATGAAATTGCATAAAATAATGGAGGCTATGAAATCTTCACGGGAGAGCTTAAAAATAGGGATAGGTATTTCATAAAATTATAGCAATTTAGAACTGGAAAGCCCTTTAGCGATCACTTAGTCCTACTCCTTAATTTCTAGGTAAGGAGGCAAAGGTCCAGACAGGTTATTTGCCTTCTGATTTAGTTGTCATCCTACCTGTGCCTAGGGGTCATTTAAGCAGCGTCTTTGATATGTCTTCCAGGATCCTGTAGATAGAACTCCAACGAGCCTGTGTCTGTTGAAAGTGCCCTGGACTTTGCATTCTCTTGGTTTGAAAAACTTAGCAATGGAACTGTGTATTTGTGCAGGTTCAGCAGCCTTATTCAGAGAAGTTTAAAAATACACATTCGCCCCTGTCACGTGTTGATTCTCTCCATAGATCATATATCTAAAATTAAAACCAGATGGCTGGGTATTTCTAAGAGAGATGTTGTGAGAACTATGTGCCATTGTGGATTTTAAAGATGATATTCCTCATCCACCATCAATATATCAATGGTGTTTACCCTTTAGACTGATTTTTTTTTTTAAAGTGGGATTGGGAGGTTAGGTATGTAAGCTATTCAAAATATTCTGTGTGTGTGTGTGTGTGTGTGTGTGTGTGTGTGACAGCTTGGTGGGGCACATCAATATATGTGATAGTATGCTAGGGTTAGGGCTAAAGCTTATGTGTCATAGAGGGAATTTTTTTTTTTTGCTGGAAGCTAGTATTGAAGTATTGAAATTGAGTGGGGGGCGCCTGGCCCTCCTTCTGAACACCATCCCATAATTCAGCAGTTCTCAAGGCATTGTTTGGGGGACCACAAAGAGGGGGAGGTACTGACACTCAGGAGGTTTCTCTGGTCAAAATTATTTTCATAATAATAATAAGACATTTTAATTCTTAATATGGTAAATATCAATTGATATAGACCACATAAACAAAAACTCTTTGGGATCCTCAGTAATTTTTAAGAGTATGAAGTCGTGATATCGAAAAGTTTGAGATCTTCTGCCATAACCAACTGAATTAATTCATGCTAGTCAGCCAATAAACAATTATTAAGTGCCTACTGTTCCGTATGTATTGTGCTAAATTCTAGAGGTATAGTATAAGGTAAAAGACAATCCCTTCTCTCAAGGAGCATACAGTTTAATGGATAATAATAGCTAGCATTTATATGGTGGCTACTATGTAGTAAGACCTGTGCTAAGCATTTTATAATTATTATCTTATTTGATCCTCACAATAACTGAGGAGGTTTTTGTTATTGTTCAGATGTGTCTGACTCTTTGTTTGGGCTTTTCTTGGCAAGGATACTGGATGGTTTACCATTTCCTTCTCCTGTTCATTTTACAGATGAGGAAACTGAGGCAAATAAGGTTAAGTAACTTGCCTGTGATCACACAGGTAGGAAGTGTCTGAGGCCAGATTTGAACTCAGGAAGATGAATTTTCCTGACTCCAATCTTGGCACTCTATCTACTGTGCCATTTATTATAGTGCCCTTCTTATAGATGAGTAAACTGAGGCAAAACAGAAATGAAATGACTTGCCCAAGGTCACACAGCTAGTAAGTGGCTAAGCACATTTTTGAATTCAGGTCTTCTTGACTCCAAGCTCAGTGTTCTATCCACTTTGCCACCTAGTTGCCTCAGACTAAAGCACTCAGACTGTGAGTTTGACTTCAGGCTCAGCTGCTGATTATGGAACTTTGGGTGGGTCTTTCCATTCTGGATTCCTTCCATAGATCTTCAATGTGTAATCTAAGGATAAGCAATGCAAGTCTACCTTGTAGGTAAACATAAAGATCTGCCAACATAAAGTGCTTAAGAAATGGTAATGCCTTTCAGGCTGTTATTTAATCAAGTCATGTGCTCTAGCATCCATGTTTTAAACCATCAAAAAAAAAATAACCTGTCATATGAAGGAATGTGCTATGGGCTAGCATGAGAAAATGGTATGGCAGTCCAGGGTAGTGTTTTGAAGTGTTGTATGATAGTACCCTGACAACCTCTATCAAGGCCTGCAGTGCTGGCATGGAGGAATCCATCAACATTATTGAAAAGCTTTTATTTATTCATTCAAAAATGCCTATAAGGGTTTGCTATTCATATCTGTGTATCTCTGGGGCATGAGGCAAGGGAGAAAAATTCTCTGTACTGGGATGAGGGATCTGGAAAACAGGGTGGCTCCATAATGACATAGGTCATTGCTATCATTGGGGGGCAATTAGGAAAGGCTGAGAGTGAGAGGAGAGTGAGCCTCATGCAGTACGGAAGGCTGACTAGAAGAGCTGTCAGAACATTTCAGTCTTCTAGGGAGGTTACTGAGCCATGCAGTTATAGAGTTATTGGCTCAGGGCTGGATGGTACTGGGTCTTTGTTGTTGTTTCTTCTTGTAGTTGCTCTGACAACTTGGTCAGAACCATAGGATCGTAGCACCTAAATGTGAATAAATAGACATAGGATCATAGATTGTACTGGAAGGGATTGTAGAAACTATCTAATCTACTCTCCATCCCATTTTATAGATGAGGAGACTGAGCCCTAAAGAGGCTAAGTGGTTTCCTTAAGGTCACACTGCTGATAAGTAACAGAACTGGGATTCATCTTGACATTTTACTCTTGAACAGCCATCAGGCTATCCATAAAACTAGGTAACAAAGTTTTTTTTTATTTTTTTTAAGTGAGGCAATTGGGATTAAGTGACTTGCCCAGAGCCACACAGCTACTGAGTGTTATGTGTCTGAGGTCGGATTTGAACTTAGGTCCTCCTGACTGCAGGGCCAGCGCTCTATGCACTGCGCCACCTAGCTGCCCCAAGATAACAAAGTTTTGAGGTTAAATATGTTGAAAGAGAGGGACTATGACAGCAGTTTTCAGTATTTAGTTGTTTAAAGCATTTGCTGAAAAGGAAAAAAAAAGCAATATTTTTAAATGGATTGAAGAATCTGTGTTGTTTCTCCATTTTTTTTTTTGTTTTTTAGAAAAGGAGAAAAAGCCAGGTCAGTATAATTAAATGTCTTTACCCCCATCCATTCCATTGGCCAATTCAAGTTAATTATTCAGTAAACATTTATTAAGTACCTCCTATGTGCATAGGTCTAAGGGATTGCAAAAATTGTCTGTCTGCCTTCATGGAACTAAAGCTCAGGAGAAGGGCAGAGAGAAGATAGGGTGTGGACACAAATAAGATTGATGTTACTAGTTAATTTTGTTGGAACTACTCCCCGCACTGCACCCCCATCTTATTGATCCTTGTTACAAAGGATGGCTCTCTGAGTAGAGATAGTAAGAGGGATGTGTTTGAAAATGAAGGGAATTTATAAATTAAATTGTTCAATAAAAACTGAGGAAGAAAATAACTTTTGGAAAGAGGGGGTGGGGGGAAGGGGTTGGCTTCATGAAGGAAGTAGCATCTGAACTGGCTTTTACAGGAAGAAAGGAATAATAAACAGAGATGAGGAGGGAATGTGTTCCAGGTACACAAAACGCTCTATGTGAGTACACAGATAGGTAGAAAAATACTCACTGAGATGAACAAAGAGCTGGTTGTCCATATTGGTTTGAATGTTCCACGTGTTAAGGGGAGGAATGTGAAGTAATATAGAAAGATATTTTGAGGATAGATTGTAGAGGGCCTCAAATGCCACATTATGGAGTTTGTATTTTTTTTTCCTAGAGGCAAGATGGGTGCCAGTAAAGGCTTTTGAATAATGGAAAGGACTGATTTGTGTATTAGGAAGTTTATTTTGGTAGGTGAGTGAAATGTGAATTAGAGTGGGAAAACATACATGTTTGAGATATATACATATGTATACATGTGTATATATATATGTGTACGTGAAAACATACATATTCACACAAATAGAGTTGTGAATAGCTTGAGTGAAGGATGAAAGGTGGGCAACCAGAGTGCTCCACTGGTGCCCTCAAAATTTGGAGAAGGTGAAGCAAGTCACGTTGAGTTGATGCGCTTTGACAAACTTTTGGTAAGAGATGGACAATAGTTACACAGGAGAGATAGGAGTGGATAAGTTGTGATATGCTTTGTTTGAAGGAACTCCCAAATTAATGAGATCATAGATCCTTTTGAGAATATGCGTATGCATATTTTTGTAGATATGCATGTGTGCGTGTGTGTGTGTGTGTGTGTGTGTGTGTTTTTTCCTTTTGAAAGTAGTTGTGAAGACTAGTAGTATATTATGATGGATTGGACAAAGCCTGGCTCTTTAAACACAATAGAGTGAAGAAAGAGGAAGGAGAGGAACTATTTCCAATTTTGTCTCTAAATTTTTATATCACTGTAGCTCCCTTTTGCTTCTTTTACTTCATTCTATAGAACAGCCTAAAAAACTTATTGCCGGCCACTTTAAATTATGAAGGCAAATGCAAAAGCATTTATTCAAAACTTCTTACATATACTAGGTAGTACAGTGGATAGAGTGCTAGGCCAGGAGTTAGGGAGACCCAACTTCAAATCTGGCTTCAGATACTTACTAACTATGTGACCCAGGGCAAGTCATTTTACTTCTGTTTGCCTCAGTTTCCATATCTGTAAATGGAGGTAATAATACCTCCCAGGGTTGTTGTAGGGAATCAAATGAGTTAACCCCAAATGGGGTCACAAAAAGTAGGAAACGACAGAACAACAACAAAATGCCTAAAGAGGGTCAAATATCACAATTATATGGCAGCTCAGTGGTGTGGTGGATTCAGCAGGACCTGAGTTCAAATCCAGCCTCAGACACTTGATACTTACTAGCTGTGTGATCCTGGGCAAGTCACTTAACCCCAATTGCCTTTAAAAAAAAAAAGAAATTATAATAATGATATTAGGGATAGCTAGATGGTGCAGTGGATAGAGCAGTGGCCCTGGATTCAGGAAGACCTAGGTTCAGATCTGGCCTCAGACACTTGACACTTACTAGCTGCATGACCCTGGGCAAGTCTTCACCCCCTTGCCTTACCAACAACAACAAAAAAAGTTCAAATGAGTTAATTATTAGAAAATGCTTAGCATGGTGCTTGTTACATAGTAAGAACTATGTAAACATTAGCTACTATTATCTGTAAAATGATGATAATAATAGCACATATCCCCTAGGGATGTTGTGAGGATCACGTGAGAAAATAATTGTAGTGGTAGTACTACTACTACTATTACTACTACTACTACCTCTGCACTTCTCATAAAGGTATGTGGATTTCAGAAGTAGCGGTAGGCAGGAGAGAGGCACCATGGATAGAAGGTTGGTTTTGGAGTAGGATTCAAGTAGGTCTGAGTTCTGGCTCTGCCACATTAATTGTGTGATAATGGATAAGTCACTGGCCTTTGTAATTCCCTCAAAACTATTATGAAGAAGTTGCTGATGCATGCATTCGTGGAAGGATTTTGTATATCAGAAATGCTCCTATAGTATTGATATTATAGGTCTGGAATGATAGCAGCAACAACAACAAAAAATGACAAATGATAAAGGTGTAAAAGCATTGGATAGAGTGTTCAGCCTGGTCAGGAAGACTCATCTTCCTGAGTTCAAAGCTGGCCTCAGACACTTACTAGTTGTGTGACCCTGGGCAAGTCACTTAATCCTGTTTGCCGCAGTTTCCTCATCTGTAAGAAGAGTTGGAGAAGTCAACCACTCCAATATCTTTGCCAAGAAAACCCACAATGGGATCATGAAGAGTTGGACATGACTGAAATAACTGAACAACAACAACAACAAAAAATTGTAATAATTGATAAGGGCACCTGATTCAATGCTTGGCATCCTATCATGCCTCTGTCATATGTATCTCCTGCTTTTACCACGTTCTTTTTCTAGCCTCTCCTCCTTTGTTTTCTTCCGTCCTTGCCTATACCTACCACTAGCACCCACAGCATAGCTTGGGGCTAAGGAGCTTATGAGGACTTAATTGGTTTTGAGTCTTTATTTTGTTTTTCTGGGGACTTACGTGTCTTCTACTCCAGTTTAACTGTGCTTTTTGTCTTCACTTTGTAGCTGTGCCACGGGAGTGCTGTGTTGGGTATGGACACCTCTTCCCATACGTGGAGGATCAGACCAGCTAGAGAAGTCCCCAAACCACACGATTGCTGAGCTGACTCGGAGATAAGGGGGGAGGCTGTCTTAGGCCACATAGCCATGCCGTTTGGGCTGAAGCTTCGCCGGACAAGGCGCTACAATGTCTTAAGCAAGAATTGCTTTGTCACCCGGATCCGCCTGCTGGACAGCAATGTGATAGAGTGTACGCTGTCGGTGGAGAGCACAGGGCAAGAGTGTCTGGAGGCCGTGGCTCAGAGGCTGGAGCTCCGAGAGGTGAGGGTGACGACACAGAGCCAGGATTGGGCTCTAGCCTCCGAGCATGTTTTTCAGTCTAAGCAATCTGTCTATGAGGATCCCGTTATTCTTAGCCACTGGCATGATTTTATCAGGGAGGTTTGTGAAACTCAGTGGAGGGAGAAACAAGGACACCACCTAGAGTTTTCTCAGTGTTTTGGTCCCCATTTGTTTCCTCTGGTGAGAGGAGCTTTTCTCAGAGCTGGAAAAGAGAGGTTCTCTCCCCAGCCGATGGTTTCCAATATTGAAATAGTTGAGTAGTTTGGGACTTTTGTTTCTGTTTTTGTACTTGACTTAAAAAATAATGTTGAGTATAAAACTCCTATATACAGGTTTATGACAGCTGCTTTTTGTTATTTCAATATTGTCCTACAAATTGAGGGAAGGGCACAATGACAAAGAGTGAAATGGTCATTTCATTTGTGGCAGCTTGTGAAATAGAGAATGGAAATTTTTGTTTCCTTGGGGGTTCTTAAGCATACAACTTCTTTGTTGTTGTTGTTCAGTTGTGTTTGTGAACCCATTTGGGGTTTTCTTGGCAAAGGGTGTTTTGCCATTTTCTTCTCCAGCTCATTTTGACAGGTGAGAAAACTGAGGCAAATGGTATTAAGTGACTTGTCCAGGGTCACACAGCTAATAAATGTCTGAGGACAGATTTGAACTCAGGAAGATGAGTCTTCTTGACTCCAGGCCTGGAACTCTATCTACTGTGTAACCCAGTCGCCCCTACCTACAAGCAATCCTCTCTATGAAATGCTTTCTTTTGGTATTTTTTTTTTCTTTAGAAAATAAAACACAGTTGCGACCATTTATCTCTCTGATTATTTCTTGGAAGAGGTACTTCTAGCACCTAGGGTATCCAATCCAATTTTACTCTCTCCTAGTTTTAAAGACTTCCAAGGAAAGATGTTATTAAAATGTCACTCCTGTTGACTGGGAAGGGGTGTGGAGTTAACAGCTTTGGGTGTTCTATGTCTGGAATCTGCACAGTAAACATAATGTCTTATTCTAAACATGATTGTTAAAAAGGAATGTCATTAAAATGCACAGTTGGATATTTGCTCAAGAGCCATCAAAGGTGAGATGACCTGATTGGAATGGAGACTCCAGTCTATAAGGTTAAAAGGGGAGTCAAACATACCTGAGATGCTGACAAAAAGGTCACACTTGAAGTGTCGTGAGTGTTGGAATGAATATTTCACAGAGAACTCTTTTAAATATCACTTGTATCCATCCTAGCCATGCTTAGACAAGGCCCTGTGTGGCTTACTGTGGGGAAAGAGAGTGTGTGGTGGATACAGGGTTGTTGGTTGGGTAAGGAGGAGAAGGAGGGTGGTGCCTTTTCTATTCAGTGTGCATACATAATCAGCAAGCAATTCGGCCCCATCTTTTTACCAACACTGCACAGGCTGAACTGGCCTGTTTTCTTCTTCCACACAGATGCTCTAGGCTGCCTGTTGCCCTTTTCTGATGTCTCCTTTCTGTTGATTTCTTCCTGCATCTAAAACCTGCTACTGGACCTAATGTTTTCATGTCTAGCTCTGTTGATCAAAGTTGTCTTTGGCTTCATTTTAACTCTTATAACCAGATTTTATCATAACATATAGGGGAAAGGAGAAGTTAATACTACGTTATGTACTCTAGCCCTGCATCCCACATTCATAAAGCATCTACTGCTGGGCAGAATCTTTTTACATTTAATTCACCTCAATCCAAGTGTTTATTAAGCACTGACTATGTGTAAGGTATAGTGCTAGGAAATGCTGGCCAGGAATGAAACAATCTTTGCCCTCTGATAGCTTTAATTCTACTGGGGATATAACATGCACACAGCTAAGTAAATACAAGACGATTTTGTAAGGGAGAGAACACAAATTACTAGGAAAGGAAAGAGTTCAGATAGAAAGTAGCACCTGAACTGAACCTTGAAGGAAGCTGGGTATTCTTTTTTTCTTTTTTTTTTTTTTTAGGCAATTGGGGTTAAGTGACTTGCCCAGGGTCACACAGCTAGTTAGTGACAAGTGTTTGGTCTGAGGCTGGATTTGAACTCAGGTCCTTCTGACTTCAGAACCAGTGCTCTATCCACCGTGCCACCTAGCTGCCCCCAAAGCTAGGTATTCTAAAAGGCAGGAATAGTCAATAGTCATTTATTAAGGGTCTACCCTGTGCCAGGCACTATGTCAGGTGGCAGAGATATAAAGAAAGGCAAAAGATAGTCTCTTGAATGGGGATAAGGTGGGAATGCATGGTAGGCATGGGAAATAGCTATTTTGAAGGCATGGAGATGGGTATGTTAAGACTGTAATTTGTTAGAGATTGACCTAGCAATCTTGTCTTTTTCTAACAATGATTAATTGAGTACCTGATAGATTGAATGCCACTAAACATAATTTTATGAGACAGAGAGAGATTGATTTAATAGAGACTATCGAGTGTATGTATTGCCAGCCAATTCCTACCTAGGTACAAACACACAAATACATGACATATATGGAATGACTTACCTGAAAAATGACATATAATGAAAGTAGAATCTTTAACAATAACTCAGATTGATGATCTTACTAGTAGATTAAGGGAATGTCATAGATATAGTTTGCTTAAAGTTTAGCTAAGCATTTGACTTACTATTCTTGTGGGCAAGAAGGAGAAATGTCATACATGCAATAATACATCTAGGCATATTCAGAACTTTAATAGTTTGATGTCATAATTTACATATAATTTAGACCGGGAAGTGACTTCACAGTCCATCTAATTTGACCTCTTCATTTTCCAGATGAGGAGACAGACTGAGAGAGAGATTAAGTAACCTGCTAAGGTCACGCAACTCTATGCTGATGATTTTCAAATATCCTTATCTAGCCCTAACATCTCTCATGACTTCCTAGCTTGAATCTCCAACTAATTATTGAGTGTCTCCAACTGGATGTCCCAGAGACATCCTAAACTCAGCTGAAATTATTAACCTTTCCCTAAAGCCTCCCTTCTTCCTGCGGGCCACCTCCAGTCATCCTGATCCATATCTGGCCACTGGACCCAGATGGCTCTGGAGGACAGAGTGAGGCTGGTGACTTAGCACAGCCCTGCCTCGCTTAAATCCAGTTCACTTGTATGTCATGGCATCAACTTCCTGATGTCATGGTTCTCTTTGAGGACAAAGGAAAAACAACAACAACACCTTTCTTCCTAAATTGCCTGTTATGGTTGATGGTATCTCCCAGGCTTGCAACCAAGGTGTCATCATTTACTGCTTAATCTTTCTCACTCACTATATACAGTCAAGTCCTGTTTTTCCTACCTTTGTCTCATATACGTCCTCTTCTCTTCTCTGACACTGCTATCATTCTGGTGCTTATGCTTGGCCTGTTACAATAACCTACTGGTTGGTCTCCCTGTAGTGTCTCTTCCCAGGCCAATCTTTCTTCCGCCCACCGATCAAAGTGATATTTCTGAAGTGCATGTCTGACGATGCCGTCCCTCTGCTCAGTAAATTTCAGTGGCTCCCTGTCATCTTCAGGATCCAGGATCGAATATAAAATCTTTTTGGCATTTGAAGCCCTCCATAACCTTCCCCAACCCCACCCCACCCCTAATCTTTTTATACCTTAGTCCTCCCTATGTACAATGAAATCTCCTGACACTGGCCTTCTTGCTGTTAAATGAATTGTCCAAGGTTACATTGATAGTGAGCATTAGAGGCAGTATTAGACCCTGGGTGCTTTGATTCCCATCAGTGTTCAAGCTGATAATCTTGCTGTGTTCTGCCATGGCAAGACCACATCTAGAGAACTGTGTTCATTTTTTAGTACTACATTTTAGGAAGGTCATTGATAAACTGGGAGCATCCAGAAGAAGGCACTCAGGATAGTGAAGGTCCTTGACATTGTACCATATGGGGAAAGGTTGAAGGAATTGAGGGTATTTAGTCTGAAGAGGAGAAAACTTAATAATAGCTTTCATGGAGGTAGCTATAGGTGGTACAGTGGATAGAGCACTGTTCCTGGATTCAGGAAGACCTGTGTTTAAATCCTATCTCAAATAACTTATTAGCTGTATAACCCTGGGCAAGTCATTTATCCTCAGTTTCCTTAATTGTAAAATGGGGACAAACAGTACCTACCTCCTAGAGTTATTTTTAAGATCAAATGAGATATTTTTAAAGCTCCTGGTACAGTACACAGCATATAGTAGGTGCTTAACAGGTCCTTCCTTCCTTCCTTCCTTCCTTCCTTCCTTCCTTCCTTCCTTCCTTCTTTTCTTCCTTTCTTCCTTTCTTTCTTTTTCTTTCTTTCTTCCTTCCTGCTTTGTCAATTTCCTTATTTAGTTACACTTACATTAATTTCACCTGATGGAATTTAGGAGTCCACTTAGTCTCTTGGTGACATTTTATGAGTCCTAGTCTCCTCACTAGTAACAGATCTAAGCAAAGGCTGGATGACCATGTTTAAACTATATAGCCAGATCCCAATGAATATGATGATGAATCCTGTGAAGTAGTTGTGTTACTCAAATTCTCATTGTGTATTCCCATAGGACTGGAATCAATTATTGTATTTTGCACAACTTCTAATAGTGCAAAATCAGTATGTGGGACTGCTTTCTGGAATTCATTACAGCTTCTCCAGAGTAGGGAAGTAGTGATGGGAATGGGAGTTGAACTAGTGAACTGGGCACTTCTCCAAAGGAAGAGCATTGGCCTGGTGCATCATTGATGCACTCTTTTCTAACCGTATGACCTGGTCCAGCACTTCGTGTATCCTAAATTAGGGGGTGTTGATGTTCAATGGTGGGTAAGAATTTGTCCCTCAGATTGTCATCATCTTCCATCCTATAATAAATTGTTGTCCCAGGTGTGCAGGAAGCATCTGCTATGCCATTGCTCTTTGAGGCAAACTAATTTTGTAGTTGGACAATTATATAACAAGTCACTGTAAAATATGCTGAGCCTTGTAGGAGTATTGTGGAGAAATTTTATTTTGTACTATAAATTGAGGTTTTCTTTAGAAGAAGCTTATTTTGTCATTTAATTATGCAGATTACTTAAAGCCCTGGGTTAGCACCATTAGTGGCCTGGCAAAGATTTTGGGTAACTCTTATTCTTCTTCCCTTGCCTTTATGTGTAATTTTTTTTCTTTTACTTCTGTACTTTGTGCTTAGGGTCATTGATTTAGAACTGGATAGGACTTTGCATCTGTTCTAAGCTACTTGTTTTACATATGAGGAAACTGAGCTCTAGGGTGGTAAAATAACTTTCTAAGTATTATACATCAGGATAGTGATGGGTACCACAGCAATTGAACTGTTAAAGGATTACTTTGTAGAGAGAGAAAAAAATAATAGTAAAATTTATCTTGAGAAACAAAAGGTCCAGAATCTAAAGAGAAATGTTGAAAATTATAGTGGAGATAAAGCGGTCCTTGCAGCATCAGATTTCATATTATACAAAGCAATTAAAAAAATTGGTTTTAATTAAAAATGAAGAGGTTGATTATTGGAACAAATTAATTACATAACAAAGAAATTAATGAATCTGTCAGACTAGTGTTTGACAAGCCCAGAGATTCCAACTCTGGGGTAAAGATTCACCATTTGGCAAAAAATCCTGCAAAAACTGGAAAACAGTTTGGCAGCAATTAGGTTTAGATGAACACAATACCATAATAACACAATAGCACCATTAGTTTCAGATGGATATATGACTTAGATATAAAAGGTCTATAAATTAGGGGAACAAGGAAGAAATTACCTTTCAGATATATGGATAAGAAAAGCGCTCCTGGCCAAACAGGGGATGGAGAAGATCACAGATGATAAAAGGCACAATTTTGATTACATAAAATTTTAAAAGGTCAGGTACAAACAAAACCAATGTACCTAAGATTATAAGGGAACAACTAACTGGGAGAAAATCTTGGCAGCAAATTTTTCTGATAAATATCTCTTTTCTAAGGCATATAAGGAGTGGATTCAAGTTTATAAGAGTAAGAGACACTGCACAATTGATAAGGGGGGTCAAAGGATAAGAACAGGTGTTTTTTAGTATTTAAGGGAAGAAATCTAACCTATCAAAAATACTCCAAATCATGAAATAATTAGAAAAATGAAAATTAAGAGTTCTTAGATTCCTCCTCATACCCATCAGATTGGCAAATATGACAGAAAAAGGGGCTGCTAGAAAACAGGCACATTATAGCATTATTGAAGGGGCTCTGCATTGGTCCAGTCATTCAACACTATGCCACAAGTCTCTAAAATGCAAGACGTCTGAGCCTGCAATACCACTGCTAAGTATATATCCTGCAGTGATAGAAGAGAGGCAAAGGACTCTTATGTACCAAAATTGTGTGTAGCAGCTCTTTTTTTTCTTTTTTTTAATTAAAAAAATTAATTGATATATTTTTACTTTTCAACATTCACTTCCATAAGATTTTGAGTTTTAAATTTTCTCCCCCTCCCACTCCCCTCGCGCCTCCCAAGACAGCATGTGATCTGATATAGGCTGTACTTATACATTCATATTAAACATATTTTCACGTTAGTCTTGATATAAAGAAGAATTAGAACTAATGGGGGGAACCATGAGAAAGAAGAAACAAATCAAAACAACAAAAGAAAAGAAGAGCAAATAGAATGCTTCCATCTGCATTCAGACTGCTAAGTTCTTTTTCTGGATGTGGATAGCATTTTCCATCCTTGAGTCTTTTGGAGTTGTTTTAGATCCTTGAATTGCTGAGAAGAGCTAAGTTTATCAAAGTCAGTCATAATCAGCCACAATGTGGCTGTTACTGGGTATAATGTTCTAGTTCTGCTCATTTCAGTCTGTATCAGTTCATATAAATCCTTCCAGGTTTTTCTGATGTCCGCCTCCAAAATTGTGTATAGCAGCTCTTTTTATAGTGGCAAAGAACTGGAAACTAAGGGAATGTCCATTAAATGGGGAGTGGATGAACAAATTACATTATATGAAATGATACTGTAATTTATAATGTAATGCTATATTAATATAATAATGAATATGATAACATTATATGAATTATAATAGAATACTTTTGGGCCATAGAGTGAACAAAGGGGATATTTTCACAGGAATTTGAGAAGAAGACTTACATGAACTGATGCAGAGTGAAGGGAGCAGAACTAGAACAGTTTCTACAGTTAACACTACAATATACAACAACAACAACAGACAAACACTTTGAAAGACTTAAAAACTTTGATGAATACAATGGCCAAATATGATTCCACAGGACTGGTGAGGAAGCAGGCTACCCATTTCCTGACAGAGAAGCGATGGACTCAGGATCAGAATGACACATACAATGGACAATGAGAAAATTTGTTTTTCTTGATTATGAATATTAGTTGTAAGGGCTTTTCTCTCTATGGGGGAGGTGAAAGAGAAAGAAAATGAATGCTTTTCAATTAAAACAAATATCTGAAATAAAATAAAAGTTACCCTATTGGAAAAAAAAGCTGACAGGACCAGGATTTGAAACTAGTCTTTGCTGTATTTTTCCACTATTGCCCTTTTAGAGAGGCTTTTACTTGATGATCTGCTTGGGGATAAGGGAAGGAATAAAATAAAATCTAGAAATGATAGTCTTCAGCACAGAAGTTACGATTTTAATTTCACAGTCAGCCAGGAATATATTTTACTACATGCACACTAGAATTCTTTTGTCACTTGATATGTCATTGTGTATGCTTAGTTCTACAGTTGGTTAAATATTGCCTTCTTGGATGTAACACTTAATTAAAGCCTGATATGACAAGCTGAACTGATGAAATATGAGTGATTATTTCCTTTTAATCAGCCTTAAAGAAAAAGAGTTCCATTGTGTATGTTCATTATATGCAAACTCACCATTGGCCCCTTGTTAGAACACTGTTTTCTTTAGAAAACGTTCATCCTGAGGCAAGTCTGTCTTGGGCCTCACCAAGGGAGGTTTTTACTAAAGTACCAAAATGACCTCAGTATCATAGACCCTTTAGACAACACTGTAATAATGAGGTAGTGAATTTAATTCTTTGAGTATGGCCCCCCAAAAAAAATCCTAGGGAATATACTGCCTTAAAATTAGTTTTTTCCCATTTTCCTGCTTGTTCTAGATTACTTTCTAGTGTTACTCTCCTCCTATCCCTCCTGCCCCCAGCCACCCATATAGTCTTTTCCCCTTCATTCCTAGATAGCTTCTTTTCTAGTGCTGGAAAATTTGTTTTCTCCAATTTGATAAAACAAGCAGGACCTAGGAGAAGGAATTATATGAAATTACTAAAATAATTATCCACGTGTTAGATAATCATAGTATCAGAGGATTTTAGAGTTGACTAGTTGACAGTTGTCTATGCTTCTTTTCCACATCACCAATAATAATCATGTTGGGACCTACATCTCACAGTTGCATTAACACAGAGGGGGAAAAATATTTCGGCCAAAATTCACTCAAGTTAGTTCATCCTCGCCATTGCATTATTCTGCTACAGAAATAGATCTTAGGCTCCATTTGTTGGCACTTCACAATTGAAGCACTATGGTGAGTAGGTCCTGGTGTAAATATGCCCACTGCCATATCCTAAGAGTATTTTTGTTTTTCTTCCTCTTGCTGTTTTAGATATGTCTGTGAATTCACTTGCAATCCCAGCAGTCACTTGACTGTGTAGCCATGTGTGCACACTAGATATTTGAATGAATAGCTAAATAGGCATCAATAATGTAAAGCTTCTTGAGGGAGTAGGAATTGTTTCATTTTTTTGTATGAAAATGCTACAGCGTGTAGCTACATTGCCAGGGCACAGAGTTGTTGTTTGTCCTTTGTTTTCAAAGAAGACCAATGACATCACAGGGTGATGTCTTGCTTTTCAAGTGAATTGGATTTAAGTGAGTCAGAGCTGCACAGAGTCACCAGCTTCGCCTTCTCTTCCTGAGTCATTGAGGTCCAGTGGCAGGAGAAAAGTCAAGACAACTGGCAATGACCTAGTATGCAGCAGATGACCTTGGCATCTTCAGTGCCTTGACCAAGCCCTAGCACTCCAATGCCGGCTTCAGCCTGCTTCAGCCTCCTTCATGGCTGTTGGAACAAATTGTTCTCATCCACCCATTCTGCCAGGGGGTGTCTTCACATTGCCATATGCTTGGCGTAGGCATCCCCCTAACTCACCAAGGGGATTGAGGCCTGTTGGTTACTCTCAACCTGGTTTAGCTCATAGGTCGAGATGGTTTACCAGGATGTGGCTGCTGAGCATGCTATAGCTTCTTGGAGCCACAGGTGAGAGTTGGGTGAAAGGTGGATGACCAGCTTTGAAGAGAGCTTGGTAAGCCCTCATATCAGAGGTGCTAGTCCTTCTGAACACCTCATGCAATCTGTGCTAGGGCACAGAGTAGGCACTCAATGAATGCCTTTTCTTTTTTTCGCTTTTTGGTGAGGCAGTTGGGGTTAAGTGACTTGCCCAGGGTTACACAGCTAGTAAGTTTCAAGTGTCTTAGGCCAGATTTGAACGCAGGTACTTCTGACTCCAAGGCCAGAGCTGTATCCACTGAATCACCTAGCTGCCACTTAATGAATGCTTATTGATTGACCTAATCAGTCCTAATCTCTCTCATCTGTAAAATAAGAGGGTTGGACTTTGAGCCTCTAAAGTTTCTTCCATCCCTAAATCTATGATTTCATGATTGAATGAATGATGATTGGATAGTTACATCTAGAGGTGAAGCTCTGATTATAATAATAGGACCAAGCAAGAACATGAACATTAATGCCACAAAACTGATTATATTTGGAAAATTGAACACTGTAGTTTTGCTCTGGAAAAAGATTTCCAGGTGCATTACAAGCAATTCCTGGAGAGAATTTAGGTTTAAAAGACTGCTTCTAAAGCAGTGGTGTGCTTTTCAGTGATTGTTGTGCTAATCTAGAAATCCTAGCATGATATAATAAATACTTAGATGCATAGAAATGCCTGTGTTAATTTGGAGCATGTTGCTCCAAACTTATACTGGTTGAAGCTTCAAGTCTAAAGATGAAAATCTTACTTTTATCTATTAAATCCCACACTAATCCATCAAGAATAACCACTGGGGGCTCCTGTTGCAGCTAGGGAGTGGAAATCCTTTGCTCTCAATGCCTGACAGCAGAGAGAGAGAGGATTTTGCAGCCAGCCATGTATGATAAACTGTCGAGGTATGATACATTTTCAAGCGTTTTATTAAAGCCCCAAAGGGGTTAATCAATTTTCTGTGAAGCTCTCTCTGTACTATTTGATAATACCCTACCACATAGAGGAATTCCATCTGCAGTGGCCTTGGGTTTCAGGAATCGGGTATTATTGACTCTGCAACAGATACAATAGTTGCCAATATGATTCATGTAAGGTCATGGAGCATTCAGTTAGTATGTCAGTTGAATATGTCAGTCTCCAGATAGTAAACAGAAAAGTCAGTCACCACTTCTATTAAATGCTGATGCCATCTGCCCCCAATTCCAACAGAGATTTTTGTAAATGCTGTTTAAATATACAGCAAGCATTGAAATGGACATATGCTGCATCTTGGTTTGTATGTTGGTAAATTCTTCTGATTAGCCACAAAGAGCAAAAAGAAAAGTTGCCCGATCCTTCTTTGTAGAATGGATTTTTCATTGGTGAGGGGTTGGGTGGGTGGGAATTGCCTGTTCTTTTCTGTGTGGTCCTGAGATGCTAGTCACAAGAATTGACCTATGTTATTTTGTTCCTTTATCTAGACACACTATTTTGGCCTCTGGTTTCTTAGCAAGAGCCAGCAAGCACGATGGGTGGAGCTGGAAAAGCCTCTGAAGAAGCAGCTGGACAAATTCGCCAACGAGCCTTTGCTTTTTTTTGGAGTCATGTTCTATGTGCCAAATGTGTCACAGCTTCAGCAGGAGGCCACAAGGTAAGTCTGTTTTCCTTCTCTGCACCCTGTAGGTGTAGATGAATGATGTAGGGCTCAGATTGCACAGGTAAGTCTGAGAACTGGGTTGTAGGGTGTCAAGATTTAAATAATTCCTTCATAATATTAATAGTTTTATTTTGAATGATATGGTCAGCTCCCTCAGTTCCTAGGAAAGTCAATGAGAGAAAATATCAAGTAAAATTTGTGTGTAATGCATCTTCCTTGGATCAGGTGAAACTCATGAAAATGTATGTTTAAAGCAAACCTTTGGATGCCCAGTTAGAAATTAAGCATCGACACGTGATCTTTTGGGTAATGGGGTGGGAGAAAATTTCCAAACAAAACTAATTGTCCAGCTTCCAGATTGGGGATAGGCTCTTCTCCTAAAATGCTGGTGGATTGGGGAAATGAGATGTTTTTAGGCAAGAGTTGGTTCATAAGGCTTCTACTATCTGAAGGGGAGACATGGTTCCATTTGGGATTCCTTTGACAGTGTTTTGTCACAAAACACGGTGTTTTGTCCCTGTGTAAAAAAATGAATTCTTTTTGTTTGATGTAATCATAGCTAATTTCTTAATAAGTAGTCACCACGAAAAGTTAAAGGGTCTCAGGTACAGCAAGACATTTGGTGTATAAAATTGGATATTTCAGATAGAAGAGGAAATAGAGTAACCCCTACACATCTCACCTTTGGCACACATCATAGAACCAGAGATCCTGAATGAAGTGACAAGCTAATATGCCTAGAAGAAAGGGGTTCACTGCTGAACTTTGGTCATCATACATGCAATCATATGGTCATCATACATGCAGGTCTCATCTATTTGGAGATGATCAGGCCACATCTAGAGTTTGATGTCATTTTCTAGTCACTGCTCTTCAGATAAACATTGACTTAGTAGAACATTTGCTGCCAAAGGAGTATGGCCTCCCAAGATGGTGAGGGGAGTGAAAACAGTGTCATATGAGAAATGATTGAAGGAATTGAGGGTGTTCAGCTTAGAGAAGAGACCATGTAAGGCTGAAGGACAGGAAGCATGGTAGAAGTCTTTAAATATTTGAAGAACTACCATGTATGTTTAGAAAATTACACTTAACTCTACCTTTTGGAGCTAAGAACTAGGACCAGTGAGTAGAAATTGTGGAGACAAAATTTATCCTTGTAAATTTGTAGGTGTTTAGCAATGGAATGAAACCATATGAGTTAGGATGACCATCTCAGGAATGCAGTAAAAAGGTTTTTGGTGTTCTGAGACAGAGTAGGCAAGAAGACTCATTCTACCTATACGTCATAAAAGATGAAATATCAAAGCTACTGGAATTGCTGTTTTTATATATTTTACATGTAATATATATGTATAATTATATGTATTATGTATATAATATATACTATATAAGGGCCTTTAAATTTCAAGTTTAGGTTAGGATAGTTATCATTGATGGGAACAAAGGAGGAAATCCTTGCTTCCTTCTAAACTTACTGCACAATTAACCTGCTCATATTATAGAACGTAGGTGGGACTGGGGTGTGTGGGGAGCTTCTTGGTCTGAAATTCAGATTCTGTTTCTGAGAGTTTTGAAACCACATCTTGCTACTCTTGGTCATAATCACACAGAGGACACTCAGACCCCAGCTGGAAACCAGTGTGTCTCAACGTCATTCATTCGTTCATGTAGTGGGGGGGACCCTATAAAACAAGAGTCTGAAGATTTAGGAATGCCTGCTGTGACTTCCTTTTTTTAGTGCTGAAAATAGAGGGAAAGGAAAGCTTTCCTGTCTCCTCTGTCAAGGGTTGACTACATTATCAGTCAGCCAGGTATGATGTTAATAACTAATTATTACTGTTAGAAAAAAAAAAAAGAGGGAGAAAGGAGGAGTGGTCTGTTCCTCCCATACTTGCCATAAAATGTCATTTTCATTGGCCTTATAGCTTTCTGAGATGCCCCATTAGTATAAAATTTTTACATGATTCTCTAATTCAGGGGGAAAAATAGGAAAATATAGGAATGAACATTTTAGAAAACTAGGCATTGTCATTACCATTTAAACTGTGAGTATAGCTTTTTTCTTTTGCAGAGATGAAAGACATTTGGGGCAGAGGGTACCAGAACATTAGGGGAATTGCCTTTTTTCTTTGTTGTTCAGACATCTAGAGCCTCTTGAGCCCTGAAGGATACCAGTCCTCTCAAGCTATGCCCAGGGTTGTGTAAGAGAGAAGGAAAAAGAGGAAAGGAAATGAGCATGCAAGAATCAGAAAATGAGGTAGAAATAAGAGAATTAATTATATTATATTAATTAATTATATTACATTAATTATAGCGTGCCACCCACAATTTCAAGAGTCGGCTTGGTACAATAGAAAGAATGTTAAATTTAGAGTCAAAAGGACTTAGATCCCATTCAGTACTACACCATTTATTATCTTTTGTGACCCTGGAGAAGTCACTTGATCATACGCAGTTTCCTTGTATGTAAAATGGGTGGA
This sequence comes from Vombatus ursinus, assembly GCF_900497805.2. Lineage (NCBI taxonomy): Eukaryota > Metazoa > Chordata > Mammalia > Diprotodontia > Vombatidae > Vombatus > Vombatus ursinus. Next base: position 37,958,817 of record NW_020954576.1, read on the forward strand.
TTGGAGTGGGTGTCTACTAAGGTCCCTTCCAGCTTTAAGTCTAGTGTTCCTAAAAGGTACCATTTCATAGTACAGTACAGTACGTTAATGACTTCTGGTGTAGTATAGTAGAAAAAAACTGCTTGGACAAAATGACATTCCTGAACCTTGGGCTTTTTGGTTTCGTGGTTCCAGCCAAATTTTTGAGCTCCACACATGTTGCAGATTGCTGCTAAGTAGTCATTGGGAGCTCCTGGGAATCTGAGCCTTCTTGGGAAGTTTTAGAAAACAGCTGTGGGCTGAGTGGAATATTGAAATTCTCTCCCCATCCTTGCATCCAAAGAGCAGCCGGGGGTGGGGTGCAGAATTCCAGAGTAGTGCTTCCTAGAAGGTCCAAACAACATTCATTAGGAACTAGTTAATGAATAACTCTCCAGTCATCCAGCTGTTATCTGAGTTACCCAGTCACAGGTGGAGATGGGCTTTGGCATCTCTCAGAGCACCTGGGATCCAGAGAGTGTCTGACATAAAACAGTTAGTCTTTGTCATGCCCTGCAGAGTAAAATATTTGCATAGATTAGAAAGAGAAGTCTGCCTTTCATTTGTGGGTAACCCCTTGGAGGAGACAACCATTCAACCATCTGTGCTTAAAAAATAAGCCTTTGTCTGTAACCAACCAAACTTGTTTTCACCTAACAAATGTTTGCAATGGTCCAGCTCCCCCAGGTTGAATAGCACACTATTTTTCTGTAGCATTAGCATGTCTAACCTTATCTCCTCTTTGAATTGGGGGCAAATAGTCCAAAGTTGATATTGTAGTTTCTGGAGTATATCTGTGAATTGGTGTGCATAGACATATAGATATGATCACAGATTCTTCAGGATACAAAAGAAGACACTTGAGGCATAGGCGTGATAGTGGTATCCCTGGGTCAAATGCACGAGTTTAGGTATTTTGTGTTTCTCATCACTTCTCCAGATACCTGTTAAACTGATATTCCTAAAGCACAGGAATGGTCATGTCACTCCCCTTCTCAAAAAGATTCATTGACCCCCTCTTGCCTCTAGAATCAGATACAAACTCCTCTGTATCCTAATGAACAAAAATATTCTCAGCAGCATTATTTATGATAAAGGAAAAAGCTGGAAAGAAATTATGGACCTAACAATTGGGGCTTGGCTGAAAAAACTATGGTAAATGAATGTAATAGAATATTGCTGCATTATAAGGACTGACAAATATAAAGAATTTAGAGAAATACAGGACTGTATGTTATGAAGTAACAGAGTAAAGAAAGTAGAACCAAAAGAACACTTTATATAACTATAATAATATAAATAAAGTTAACATGGGCAGGCAACCAAACTCTGGCTGATAACAGTGATCAGTCTTAATACTGTACTATCAGAGTTAAAGGGCATCTCTTTCCTTGCTGTTAATAATTCATAATTTGTTTTGGGAGGGAGGAAGTAATGTACTTTGTAAATGAGTTTGTATATTTCTTGGGAAAAAACAAAATATATCAAAATAGGACATTTTTGTGAGGAGAAGATAGATGGGAGAGCAAAAAATAGAAAACATAATCACTATCAATGATGGTAAAACACAAATGTTCTCTATACATATATATGCATATATACATATATGTCTATTATATATTATAATTCTTGAGGTTTATTGAAGTGATTTGGAAGGTGGGAGCTGGGTGGATAGTCAAGAAAGGGTACAAATTAGAGAGATGAAGAACCCTTCAGGCAGCCAGCCCACTCCCCACAGTATAAGATTAATTTCCTCAAAATTTGGTCATGTATCTAGTCTGGTTACTATGACTCAACTAAAGACTCCCCCCCATTTTATCTTATTTTCCATTCTGCTTTTTATATTTTTCATTGCCAATGTTACTGTTTAAAAAAGGACTCTTGTTTAAAAAAAAATGCCATCTTTCTCCCCTGTCATTCCGCTTCTGACTCACAGGGAAGATTTCTGTAATGTGTTTTAATCATTTGCGTAGCAACAGTTTTCTTATAAACACATGGGTTTCAAATTTTTCTGGACACTGAAAGAAAAGATGGTTTGTAAGACGTGGAAGAATTCTTAGTCAAACAGAAGTATATTTAATAATAGCAAGCGAGAGCCAGGAATCTGTTGGCAGTGACCATCACTTTTTGTTTAGCTATGGGGTTTTTCCAAGTTTTCCCTGGTGAGGAAGTCCCTGCTTGATTTCTCAGGGTTTTTTGTTGTTGTTGTGTTATTGGTTTTTTTTTTGGTCAAAACTCTTTATTTTTTCTCTTATTATTTTTGAAGGTTAAAACTTTAATTCCTTACCCTTAATTGCAGGAGTACATACATGGTTACTGTGTTCTGAAACTTGTTTGGTTGTTTTTAAGGAAGTACTGTTGACTTTTGCATGAGGCATTGCTGCGATGCTATGTTTTTATAGTATTAGAGAGATTCTCCTTGTCTGGCTGAGGTCATGTAACATCTCTCCATTTCCAGGACTTGTTTGGGGCCTACATGGTAATCTCTAAATATTTGCCTTGTTGATATGTATACTGTACAACTTTTAGGCAGGCTAATTACATTAGCCAGCATTGTCACTGTGCTTGACAAAGGAAATCCTAGACTCTCAGAATCCATCTTTATGGATCCCAGGAGCACACTCATACGTATACCGCTGTTACTTCTTATATGCAATTTGACCTTGTTTGCCAGGTTTGTTAATAACAGCTAGTATTTGTGTAGGTCTTTAAGGTTTGCAAAGTGTTTTGCAAATATTATTTCATTTTAGCCTCACAGCTCTAGGAAGTAGGTGTCATTATTATCCTTATTTTACAAATGAGGAAACTGAGACAGAGAGAAGTTAAGGGACTTGCTCAGGGTCACACAGCTAGTGTCTGAGACAAATTTGAACTCAGGTCTTCCTGACTTCAGCTCAGAACCCTATTCAATGCTTTATTTACTCTGGTCACATAAAATAAATATTCTCATTGATAATACATATATGTAAATGTGTATAGAAACACATGTGTGTATGTGTACTTATATATGTATATACATACACATTTTTGCATGTGTATATCACTGAGAAATATTTATTTTTAAGACAGAATTGAATCTTAGAATAGGTCACAGAGCCTTGGGTTGTGGTGCATGCATGCAATACCTACTAATGGGGAGGTGATGGCTCCTTAATCACTTGTGTTCAGAAGTGCTGGGTTGTAGAGGGCTAAAGCTGATTGAGTGTCTGCACCAAGTCTGACACCCGTTTGGTGCTGTTGGGAGTAGGACTGCAGTGGGGGGAGGAAGAACGAAGCTTGCCAGGCTGCCTAGGTAGGGCTAAGCTCGTCCAAACTGGAAACAGAGCTGGTCAAATCTCTGTATTGACCAGTGGTGGGGTCAGGCCCCTGAGTGACTGCTGTACTTCCAACTTGGGTGAGATAGGGAGACCCAGTCTCAAATGAAACAGAACAAAAATGCAGGTCATAGAATCTTGGGCAGCTAGATAGTGCAGTGGATAGAGCCCTGGGCCTGGAGTCAGGAAGTGACAAACAGTTACTAGTTATGTGAACCTGGGCAAGTCACTTAACCCTGTTTACCTCAACTTCCTCATCTGTAAAAATGAGCCAGAGAAGGAAATGGTAAACTACTCCGGTATCTCTGCCAAGAAAACCCCAAAAGAAGTCATGAAAAGTCGGACATGACTCAACAAAGTAGAATCTTAGGCTAGGGACTCCAGAAGTCATTGAATCCGCCCTTGGTCCAGGTCACTGATCTAGACTACAGCATCTTATGCTTGAAAAGCCCTATTAACAAAGAACTCATTTCCCCCAGGACAGTCCATTCCATTTCAGGTCAGCATGAAATATTAAGATTTTTTTCCCCTCATTTTACTTAAATTTACCTCCTTTTAAACTGTTTCCTACAGCTGGGGCCTCTGGGACCAAGCACAGCAGGTTAAATGTGAAAATCTTCTGGTTATTTGAAGATCGCTCTCATGCTCTCTTTAAAGTATTTTCTTACCCATACTCAACATTCCTCATTCCTCTGATTTATCCTCACATGTCAAGACCTTGACTCCCTTTGCTGGTTGCTTCTCTTCCAGTTTGTTAGCGTACTGTGTAAATTGTGGTGTTCCTAGTTGTACGAAGAGGGAGGGAGGGAAGGGAATAAGCATTTATGTAGAGGCTGCTATGTGCCACACCTTGTGCTAAGTACTTTTACAAGTATTATCTTGTTGATTATTTGAAATCTGATTACTCAACAAACATTTATTAAATGCTTACTGTATGCCAGCCTAACAGCCGACTAAATGCTGGGGACACAAAGAAGAAGCAAAAATAGTCCTTCCTGGGGTAGCTAGGTGGCGCAGTGGATAGAGCTCTGGCCTTGGAGTCAGGAGGACCTGAGTTCAAATTCAGCTTCAGACATGTAACACTTACTAGCTGTGTGGCCCTGGGCAAGTCATTTAACCCCAATTGCCTCACCAAAAAAAAAAAGCAAAAAAAAAAATAGTCCTTCCTCTTAAGGAGTTTGTATTCTAATAGGAGAGACTATTTATATATATTTCTATAAAAATGCTGAGTACATGGGAGGTGGGGGCAGCTGGGTGGTGCAGTGGATAGGGTGCTGGGCCTGGAGTCGGAAAGTCTCATCTTCTTGAGTTCAAATCCAGCCTCAGACACCTACTAGCTGTATGATCCTGGGCAAGTCACTTAACCCAGTTTGCTTCAATTTCCTCATATGTAGAATGAGCTGGAGAAGCCAATGGCAAACCACTCCAGTATCTCTGCCAATAAAACCCCCAAATGGGGTCATGAAGAGTCAGGCATAACTGAAATGACTGAATATCAACACCACTACCACATGGAAAGTAGTCTAAGAGGGGAAGGCATTGCCTGCTAGAGCAACTTTGAAAGGCCTCCTGTAGAAAGTGATGCATGAGCTGAGTCTTAAAGGAAATCAGATGTTCTAGGAATTGGAAATGAAGAGGGAAAACATTCTAGGCATTGGGTACAGCCAATGCAGAGATATGGAGATGGGAGAAGGGAGTGTTGTATATGAGAAACAGCAAAGAGACCTGTATGACTGGACTATTAAGTGTATAGAAGTGTTAAAAGAAGAGAAAGATAGGAAAGAATCATGTTGTGATAAGTTTTAGATGCCAGCGGAGGAGTTTCTCTTTGATCCTAAAGGTAATGGGGAGCCATTGGAATTTACTGAGGTGGTGGAGGGGGATTTCACTACTCTTCATTTTCCATCAGCTTCTCTGCTTGGTTCAATTACATGAACATTATGCCCCTGAGCCAGGTCCTGGGCTCCCTCCCTGCTTCCTTTTATTTATTGTCTTCACCTATTAGATTGTAAGCTCCTTGAGGACAAGAACTGTCTTTTTTACTTTTTCTTCTTCTTCCCTTATTTATATCCTCCACACTTAACATAGTGCCTGCCACATAGTAGGTACTTAATAAATGTTTATTGACTAATTCACTGACCTGGTCAGACTTGGGCTTTAGGAATATACTTTTGCAGTAGCATGGAGGATGGTTTGGAGTGGAAAGAGATTTGAAGCAGAAATTCCAATTAGAAGGCTTTGTAAGTAGTTCGGGGAGTAGATGATGAGGGCCAGAACTAGGGTAGTGATTGAATGAATAGAGAGAAGTCCAGGGCAGAGAAAAGTATGGTGAGCAACTTCCTTGTTCTGGGCTCTACACTTTTATTAAAGCAACTTGAGATTTCATACGTTTTATTTGGTAGCCCCATTACAGTATCCTTTGTCAGAATATTGGGGAAACAAATTACCTAAATATCACCTTTGAATTTGGAGCTAGGTTGATAGTATCTGCTGAAAAATATTCTTTAAAAAGAATTCCAACCAGTACAACTTTATTCACCTTGGTTTTCTTAAAACTCAGTAGTCTATTGGCCTGTTTTTCTTTACAGTAAAATTAAAATATAATTTAACACTTACAGAGTTCCAACCCTATTCAATTTTGTGAATGGTAAAGGAATTTTTGGGGGGAATGAATCAAACATATACCCTCTAACACCCTTCAATTTATCATATATATATATACATACATACATATATATTTATATTTTTTATTTGTACACTATTATTTGCATGTTGTTTACCCCATAATATCTATTTGTGGTTTGGAGGATAAGATTAGGAAAAAAGTAGAAACCAAAACAGAATCAACCTTCCTAATTGTTTTGTACCCTATCAAAAGTAATGGGTTAAAGTTGCCTAAAGAAAAACCAGAATACCATTTCTGTTCAAGCTAAACATGATCCTGCCCTTTTTGCATGCCTGATTTTAATATGGTCCTGCTCCAGTGGGCCTCTAAACTTATGGGAAGCACATTCACAGGAAAGGGAGGGAGGAAACAGGTTTGAGTGCAGGTCTAGGCTACTTGGCAGGATTGAGTATTTGGATTATATTGAAGGAAGGTCGAAGGTGATTCCTTGTTGAATGTTGGTGCCACAGTGCTTCTGAGTGTAGCATACCGGTTCCCTTTGGTTATATTCACTGGCTTAGAACAGTTCCATCTCTACCTGTGGGAATTTGAGCCCATAAACATGATGCATCTTATGTTTCTCCTCCTGGTGCAGTGGAATAGTGGGTCAGGAAACTCAATGCCAAATCCTCCAATGAAAGATGTGTCTGATTTCCTGAAGTGATGACTGTTGTCAAGGAGTGTCTGAGGCGCTTGATTCAAATCTTTGACCCAGTAGTGTAACTAGAAGTTATAGAAATCAGAAACTTCCTCACCTCCTAGGTCCCCTCCCCCAAAGATCATAAGCAGTCACCTGCCTGAATGCTGTTAAGCAACGCCAACACACATGAGTATGTAATCATGCCTGTTTTGGGGTGTTGGCGTTTTAGGGCTCCTGCCTCTGCTCAGACCTGATGTTATCCCATTGCCCCTAGCATGGTCTGGTCTTCAAGGGCTTTCCTAAGCTGGTGTGCTTGGATGGATGTCAAAGGCTAATAGAATGAACTTGAGCAAAAGAAAATTGGGTTCGTTATATTGTCGAAAGTATCGTTCGGTACCACTTCTTTATGAGTGATCTTGTGTCAGGTGTCATATGTTGTTAAACAGACGTATACTTTATCCTAGGAATGAGACCACAGTGATGCGGCCGAACATATACAGCATACACGACTCAGCCAGCATGAAATAAATGTATGCATTTTAAAAGCACACAGGATAAATGCATTTTGTGGGCATGTGAGTGACAAGGGAATCGGGGAAGTTGCATTTTTAGACAGGGTGGGGACCTTTCTTTTCCTATTAGTCTTTATCTCTTCCCCTGGGACCATAATGGAGGGGGGAGGTGGGGATGTTAGAGAATTCAGATTGGGTGAAGTGGTGAATTCCTGTACTGAACACAATGGTGTTATTTTTTAACCTGGCCCCAGGCAGTAGCTCCAGTGACCTCGTGAAACTTTTCTCACTTTTTGCTGCTTTTAAACCAGACTCTTTTTTTAGTCTTATATTTCAATGTAAGGCTGGGTTCTAGTCTGTGGTTAACAAGTTAGTTTTCAAACAGCTTCTAGAGTATCCCTCTTAAAAGCTTTAATTATGGTGCTGTTTCTATTTCTTCTTACAACACCCTTTCTTTTCCTCCTCTGATTCCTTTTGTATTTTGAAATGTAATTTTAATAGATGCATAAAGTTTGACTGTGGGCTGAGGAATAGTGACTCCCTTCAAGTCAGACTTAAGATGTAGCATTAATTAATTCCCTGTTGCCAAAATAATTTGCTGAGAATGGCAAATCCTTCTCCTGGCTGACTTCAGTTAGTGAATAGGACCTTGTTCTCTCTCTCTTGATTACTGAAAACAAAGTTGTTCCTGACAGGTTAAAGAAGCTGGTGATTTTGAAATCTAATTTCAAATATCATTCTGTTCTTTTTGTCATGTGTAATGGAAAGAGTACTGGACTTGGAATCAGGAAGACCTGGGATCAAACATTGCCTTTCACATTTAGTAGTTATTTGATTATGGGCAACACGGTGGTGCAGTGGAAAGAGTGTCAGGCCTGGAGTGAGGAAGACTCATCTTCCTGAGTTTAAATTCTGCCTCAGATACTTCATAGCTGTGTGACCCTGGCCAAGTCACTTAACCCTCTTTGCCTTGGTTTCCTCATCTGTAAAATGAGCAGGAGAAGGAAATGACAAACCATTCCAATATCTTTGTCAAGAAAACCTCAAATGTGGTCACAAAGTGTCAGACAACAACATCAACAAGAAACATGATATAGAGAGCTGGCCTAGAAGTCAGGAACACCTGGATTCAAATCTTGCCTCTGACAAGATTTAACAATAAGCCCGTGAAACATTAACTTAATATGTCATGTAACCAACCTCTGTAAACCTCGGTTTTCTCATCTGCAAGGTGGAGATAATAATAATCACCTCACAGGGTTGTTATAAAACTCAAATTGATAATGTATGTAAACTGTTCTGCAAACTTTAAAACATTGTATCAATGTTATTTAGTTGTAATAGCATTAAGAACTCTTGAATTGCAAAAAGTCTTCTAAGAGGAAGCGTTTGATGACTTTTCATTTTATTGCTTCTAGTAATGCTTGCAATAGGTTGAGACTAGATTGTACCATTGAAACAACAATGGATGAATTGTTGCTTTTTGTTGGATATATAATAAATGGTGCCCCCACTTACTAAGTCTGTGGTCTTAGGCATTAGTTTCCTCATCTGTAAAATGGGGAAAATATAATCTGCCGTATGTGATGAGATGCCTAGATAAAGATAAGGTGAGAGTAAAGTACATGAAATCTCTTTAAAAAAATGGTAAAGCACAATGCAGATTGTAGTTGTCAATATCTTCTTCCTGCTCCATCTTCCTTTCTTCATCTTCTTCCCTTTATCCATCCTCTCTCCATCCGTCATCCAAATACAGCTAGGCTCAGAGATGACCAACTAGCATGATCAAGGTAGGGATGTTGGTATGTGTGTGTGTGTTTTAGAAGAGAGAAGTGTTTAGAGTATGTCAGTTCCAACAGTCTAAAATGATTATTATTCTTTAGGTGAAGTTAAGAATATGTGGTTTGGGGGGAGGGTGGGGTTGTTCACCAAATCTTAGAATATGGAAAATACCATTGAAGTTTGAAAGAAGTTTAAAACCGTATCTTGTTTCCTCCTTTCATGACAACAACCATCATCATCACTACCACCACCAACCAATAACAACAACAATTAACAACAATACAAGAAATCTATAAAGCCTATTTTTGTTCTTTCTGTCCTTCTTTGATTCTCCTTTTTCTTAATCACATTTGCCATTTTACACTAGTTTTAGACCAGGCTTTATTGGGTGAGTTTTGGATTCCTAAGAGGGGAGTAAGGGGGGTGTGGAGCCAAGATGGCGGAGTAAAAGCAGTGACTTGCTTAAGTTCTCCCCCAAAGCCCTCCAAATACCTGTAAAAAATGGCTCTAAACAAACTCTAGAGCAGCAGAACTCACAAAAAGACAGAGTGAAACAAATGTCCAGCCCAAGACAACCTAGATGATTGATTAGAAAGGTCTGTTGTGCCAGACTGGGAGAAGAACACAGTTCAGTGTGGGTGCACAGGCAAAACAGGTCTCAGCAAACCTGAAGCAGGCCTCAGAGGACTGAATCACAGGCAGCTGTGGTGGTTTCCAGACTTCTCAACCCACAAATGCCAAAGATAACTTAGAAGGTCAGTAGGAAAACTCTGTGACCATGGTAAGAGAGAAGCTCAATTCCAGCCCCAATCCCCGTGCAGCCCTGGGATGGTGGCTGCTTCAGGAGCTCTCAGCCCACAGACTGAGGGAGAATTGAGTGGCTAATCAGAGGGGGATTACAGGGATCTCTTTGCTGGTGCTGAGGCAGAATTCTCTTGCTTTGCCTGTGCTTGAATCTGGGTCACAGTTCTGGGTGGCAATCCTGGGGTGAGGAGGAGTGCTGGCATGGTGGAGCTAGTAGTGGTGGTGGAGAGGAAATCTTGTTATGGTTCCAAGGCAGAAAAGAGTGCTTGTGGTCACTCACAGACCAGAGCACAGGCCAGGAAAGGAATAAACACCTCACCCTTGATCGTACCACCTTGGAAGAACTAAAAATTTACAGGTCCCTAGAACTATCTCTGAAAACAGCTGCACAAAACCCCCAAAACTTGGGACAGTACATTCAGCACACTGGAAGCAGACCCCTACCTTAACAAAGAGTTTATAACTCAAGTAATTGGCTGGGATCATGAGCAAGCAGCACAAAAAGAATCAGACCATAGAATCTTTCTTTGGTGGCAAAGAAGATCAAAACATACAACCAGAAGAAGACAACAAAGTCAAAGCTCCTACATCCAAAGCCTCCAAGGAAAATATGAATTGGTCCCAGGCCATGGAAGAGCTCAAAAAAGATTTTGAGAAGCAAGTAAGAGAAGTAGAGGAAAAACTGTGAAGAGAAATGAGAGTGATGCAAGAAAATCATGAAAAACAAGTCAACAGGTTGCTAAAGGAGACCCAAAAAAATACTGAAGAAAATATCACCTTAAATAATAGCCTAACTAACCCAAATGGCAAAGGAGGTCCAAAAAGCCAATGAGGAGAAGAATGCCTTAAAAAGCAGAATTGGCTAAATGGAAAAGGAAGGCCAAAAACTCCCTGAAGAAAATACTTCCTTGAAAATTAGAATGGAGCCATTAGAAGCTAGTGACTTTATGAGAAATCAAGACATTGTAAAACAAAACCAAAAGAATGAAAAAATAGAAGAGAATGTGAAATATCTCATTGGAAAAACAACTGACCTGTAAAATAGATCCAAGAGAGATAATTTAAAAATTATTGGACCATCTGAAAGCCATGATCAAAAAAAGAGCCTAGACATCATCTTTCAAGAAATTATCAAGGAAAACTGCCCTGATATTCTAGAACCAGAGGGTAAGATAAAAATTAAAAGAATCCACTGATCACCTCCTGAAAGAGATCCCCAAAGGAAAACTCCTAGGAATATTGTAGCCAAATTCCAGAGTTCCCAGGTCAAGGAGAAAATATTGCAAGCAGCCAGAAAAAAACAATTCAAGTATTGTGGAAACACAATCAGGATAACACAAGATTTAGCAACTTCTATACTAAGGGACCACAGGGCTTGGAATATGATATTCTGGATGGCAAAGGAGATAGGATTATAGCCAAGAATCACCTACCCAGCAAAACTGAGTTAATCCTTCAGGGGAAAAAATGGACATTCAGTGAAATAGAGGACTTTCAAGCATTCTTGATGAAAAGATCAGAGCTGAATAGAAATTCAACTTTCAAATACAAGACTCAAGAGAAGCATGAAGAAGTAAACAAGAAAGAGAAATCATAAGGGACTTATTAAGGTTGAACTGTTTACTTTCCTACATGGAAAGATGATATTTGTACCTCATGAGACCTTTGTCAGTATTAGGATAGTTGGAGGGAGAAAATATATGTATAGATAGAGGGCACAGGGTGAGTTGAAGATGAATGGGTAATATCTGGAGAATAAAATTGAGGGGTGAGAGAGGATTATACTGGGAGGAGAAAGGGAGAGGTAGAATGGTGTAAATTATCTCACATAAAACAGACAAGAAAAGGCTTTTACAGTGGAGAGGAAGTGGGGGAAGGTGAGAAGGAATGAGTGAATCTTGTTCTCATCACATTTGGCTTAAGGAGGGAATAACATACACACTCAATTGGGTATGGAAAACTATCTTACCCTACAGGAAAATAGGGGGCAAGGGGATATGAGAGTGGAGGGATGATAGAAGGAAGGGCAGATTGGGGGAGTGGTAATCAGAAGCAAACACTTCTGAGGAGGGACAGGGTCAAAAGAGAGAATAGAATAAATGGGGGGTGGGTCAAGATGAAGGGAAAAATAATTAGTTTTCCACAGCATGACTACTATGGAAGTGTTTTGCATGATTCCACAAGTATAGCCTGTATCTAGTTGCTTGCCTTCTCAATGAGGGTGGGTGGGGAGGAAGGAAGGGAGAAAATTTGGAACCCAAAGTTTTAAGGGAAAGTGTTGCAAGTGTGGGGGACAGCCAGAGAGACTGCTGGGAGTAGAGATGTTTTAATCTGGATAATCTGGTTGGTATCAGAGACCTTGTGTTTGATACCTCTGCTGTAGGGTATGGGGGATTGATGGTAGTGTGACAATCCTTGGAGCTTTATACGAAATTGTTTAACCTCAACTTTTAAAACTCTATTTTTTTATCTGGGTTTATGTTATGAAAGAGGCTGCTAGATGGCTCAGGGGATAGAGTGCTAGAGTCATGAAAACCTGAATTCAAATCCAGCCACAGACATTAGCTGTGTTACCCTGGGCAAGTCACTTAACCTCTGTTTGTCTTAACCCACTGGAGAAGGAAATGGCAAACCACTTCCATATTTATGCCAAGAAAACCGCATGGACTGTATGGCCCATGGGGTCATGAAGAGTCAGACAGGACTGAACAACAACAAAATACATTGTAATACTCATTATCATAGCATCTTTAGTTATTCCAGTGCAATTTTATAAACTATTAATTATTATTATATTAATTATTCACAGTTCCCCCAAAAAGAAAGAATTATAAATTTATATTCCCCAGTCTATGTGTTGAACATCTATTCTCTGCATAGATAGTATGCACCTGTGAAAATGGTGCACTGTGACCAGAATATTTCTGCACATATTTTCATTTCTTACCAGATTATAAGTTTCTTGAGGTGGAGGCTGACCTTGAACTCAGGAAGACCTGAGTTTGACACCTGTCTTGGATATCTTTTTTTCCACTAAAGATAGTTTATTAGAACATTGATCGGGGTGGGCAAGATTTTAGGAATCTGCCGTATTGGCCAGACTCTTAAGGAATCTAAGCATTTGTATTGCTAATGCAAGTGAGCCAGATTTTAAGAATCTGAGCATCTTAATGGCAGCCAAGATGTGTTTTATATGCAGAAAGACTGTAGAGGGATCTCGGAGTGGCCAAGTAGTCTGGGGTGACTAGAGGAGAGGTCTAAGGAGGATCTGGATGGGAGTGGCCAGTAAGCTGGGGTGACTGTGAGGTAACAGAAAAGCCAGGGACCTGGACCACGTGCCCAATGGATATTTTCTAACTGTGTGACCCTGTGCAAGTGTCTTAACCTCTCAGCCTCAACTTCTTCATCTATAAAATGAGTACTGGAATAATAACACCTATGTCCCAGAGTCGTTGTGAGAATCAAATGAGATAACCTTTGTAAAGTGCTTATCCCCTTCTCTCTCCTTTCCTCTGCTCTAACCATGAGGCAGCTAGATGGCACAATGGATAGACTGCTGGGCCTGGAGTCAGGAACACTTGAGTTCGAATCTGGCTTCAGATACTAGGTACCTGACTCTGGGCATATCATTTCACCTCTGCCTCAGGTTCCTCAGCTGTAAAATGGGGGATAATAATGGCCTCTACCTTCCTAGGTTTTTGTAAGGATCAGGTAAGACAATATTTGTAAAGTACTTGTAGCATAATGCTTGACATACAGAAAGTGCTTAATAAATGTCGTTTTTTCTTTCCTTTATTCTCCCTTCCTTTTCTTTCTTTCCTGCTCTTTGTCAAGAAGAGGGAGTGGCCACTTGTGGGTTTTATCCTGTCCCCACCAATCATCTCCAGCAGATTGCAACTTCAATCATCTCTGCCTTGCCACCTTCTCTCTAATCATCAGCTTCTCCCTATTTACTGACTCCTTCCCTTCAGCCTTCAAACATTCCTAATTCTTCCCCATCCCTAAGAAACTATACCAGAATCTTCTGTTGCCTCAAGCTGTCATCCTGTATTCTTTCCTTCCCCTCTGAGCCAAACTTTAAAAAAAAAAAGCTGTCTACCCTCATTACTCCACTTCCTTTCTTCTCACTCACTTTTCAGTTCTTCATAGTTTGGCCTCTGACCTCATCATTCAGTTGAAATTGCTCTCTCTGTAGTCACTAAAGAGCCTTTAATTACCACCTTGGATGGTCTTTTCTCAGTCCTTACCCTTCTCAGACTGTCTACTGGATTGGACACTGTGGACAACTCCCTCTTCCTAGATCATCTCTCCTCTTTGAGTTTGGATCAAATGAGATTGTATGTACAGTGTTTTACAAACCTTAAGTACCATATAAATATTAGCTGTTGTTATTGTTATTTTTACGACGCCATTCTTTCCTGGTTCTCTTCTATTCCTCTGATGGCTCTTTTTGAGTCTCCTTTGTTGTCTCGTCATCCATATCATACCCTTTATCGATGGTTATTCCTAAGGCTTTGTCTGTGATCTCTTCTTTTCCCTCTTGACCTTCTCTTGGTGACCTAATCCCTTCCATAGATTTAATTATTATAAGCTGGTGATTCCTAGACCTATATATATATATATATATATATATATATATATATATATATATACACATACATACATACATATACATACACACACACATATGTACAACTGTAGTTTCTCTCTTAGCCTTTGGTTTTGCATTCCCAGTTGCCTACAAACATTACCAGTTGTCCTAGAAACAGCTCAAATTCAGCATGTTGACAAAGGAACTTATTTTCTTTCCCATCAAACTACCCTTCTTCCAAACTTTTCTATTTCTGTTGAAGGCACCACCATTCTTCCCTTGACATTATCCTCTACTCCTCACTTTCCTTTACCCTACATATCCAATCACTTGATGGATCTTACTCTTTCTACCTCTACAACATCTCTCATTTGATCCCTTGACTTTCTTTCTACAACTACCACCTTAGTTCAGGCTTTCATCACTTCTTGTCTGCACTGTTGCAATCATCTACTAATGATTCTCTCTGACTCAAATCTAGTCCATCCTTTAATTTGCTGTCAACGTGATGTTCCTTAAGAGCAAATCTAATCCTCTCACTTCCTTAATAAACTCCAGCGGCTCCCTATTTCCTTTAGGGATAAAACATAAGCTTCTTTGTTTGCCTTTGAAAGCCCTTCCCAACCTGGTTCCAGCCTATCTTTCCAGCCTTATTGTATACACTCTCCCTGCTACCTTACAGTCTAGTGACTGTACTCCTTAATATCCCTTAATCAAAGGACTTGTTCTGTGAAGTTTGGATTCAGTCAAAGGGCCACAGTTGAGGACCTAAAGGGTCACATGTGGCCTCAAGGCTGCAGGTTCCCCACCCCTGGTCTGGTCAAACTGATCTTCTCTCCTTTCTTCACACATGACACTCCATCTCTCATCTCCATGCCTTTGACTGACTGTTGCCCATACTGGCAAGCACTCCCTTCTTAGCTTTGCCTCATAAAATCCCTCTCCCCTTTCTACATGAAAATTCTTCCCCCCAAAATAGAATGTAAGGCACTTAAGAGAAGTGAATAGTTTATTCTTTGTAATTGTGTTCCCAGTGCCTAGCACATAGTAGGTGTTTAATGAATGAATGCTAATTATTAACAGTGTTGAAAGAATTAACCTCAGGCTGATAACGCTATAAAAAAAAGGACTCACTTGAAGGAAATATTGGAAGTGATTTAGCTATAGAAAGGTAAAAAGAACAAGAAGAAAAAAAAGCTATATTCTTTAACACCTGCTTCATTGAACATCTTCAAAGGGGGTTCAGGAAGTATTAAAGTACTGAACTCCAAAACAGGCATTTTAAATTTCTGACTTCATATACTAATTAGGTAATTCATACAAAATTGTTTCATAATATTTTCTTGCTCTAAATTTGTGATCCTGTGAACCTAGAATATGCTCAGAAAGCAAATTAAGGTTTTGAGCCTCTCCAATGTTGTCGCATAGGAGAAGAGATTGTAAGCATTTGTCTTTGAATACAGGAAATGCATGACATCTGGATTTTTAAATTCTTTGGTGCACGGATAATTTAGCACTATTTTGAATGAGAAATTTACCTCTTTGTGATTGTATGTGGAATGTTTTGTAAATATATACGTAGATCATCAATAGTTTGTCAAATCTTACCTTACCTCCTGTCTCCAGTATGGTATGTACCCAAGTATACATACGCTTCAGCATCAAACTTATTTCCCCATAGGGAATTAATTACATTTAAAAGAATTCCACTCTGGGTCTTTGCATAGATTTTGTCCTGCAATTTTGTTTAATTGGAATTGTCTGTGGAGGGAGTTTACCTATTGGAAGTTCTCTTCACTGATGGATTTACCTCTAGATACTCCCCTCTCCCAATTCTTTTTTCCCAATATTATCACAGACTTTTAGATTTGAAAGAGACCTTAGAAGTTATCAAATTTAACCACATGAATACATCTAATATGTGAATCTACTCTGACCCTTTTAATCTTTGAATTACAGAGGTTTAGAATTAAAAAGGGCCTGTCATTGATCATCTAGTCCTACTGCCTCATTTTAGAGACCAGGAACCAAAGGCCTTCTAGGGAAATTAAGTGACTAAGATCACACAGACAATAATTGTAGAAATTACCAGAGTACAAATCTTCTGTTTCTCCTGGACTATATATTAGTCTTAGACCTCAGTCTCTCTCTCTCTCTCTTATTTTTACCTTATCCTTCAGACTCAGAGGAAGAACTGTCATGTTTAGCTTTCCTGAAGCTATTCTCTCCGGTTTTTATACTCAGAATCCATCCCTTTTTACATTCTTTACCCCCCCCCCCAAATTTTGTACTACCTTGCTAGTATCTTATTTATCACAAACTCATAGACTTTTAGAATTAGAAAGGACATCAAAGGACAGCTGCTCTAACCTGTCCCAAATATCGGCATCCCCTGAACCTTAACCCCACGTCGCATTACAGCGTGCTTCAAGACCTCCTCAAAGAGGGTTGATTAGCCAGTATCTATTAAAACAGCCTATTCCAATGTTGACAGGTTTTAATTATTAGGCAAATTTTCCTTACATCAAACTTAAAGCTGCCTTCTTGTACTTTCAGTAGAAGTTATTTTATTAGTCTTACTTCCATCCTCTGAGACCAAGCAGAACATGTCTAATCCCTCTTCCACATGGCATATACTTGAATCCATCTCTCATCTCCATTTCCTCTGCCATAACCCCAGTCTTCTAAGTTTTCTTTTCTTCTGACTAAGCATCCCCACTCTCTACAAGCGTTGCCTACTTTCATAGACAAAAGGGAGGAGAAAAAGCAGATTGAACCAAATCACTTTCTGTTTGGCTCCTTGTCCTGATTCAGAATTTATTCCCAGGTATAAAGGAATATAAATATAGGTTATTGCTTTCTGAGCATACTCTAGATGCATAGGATTGTAGATTTAGAGCTGAAAGGTATTATGAAGCTATTTTCTATGAATTACCTAATTGCTATATAAAGACAGAAATAAACATATTTTTACTCATTTTTAAAATATGTTTATTTGACACCATTATCCTATATAACAAGTGCTCAAACCTTTTTCTCCTTTTTTACTCCAGTCTTCTCTTTTCTGCACCTCTACCTCCATTGCTATTGTACCGCTGCCTTCTCCTTGCCATTCCCAGTGGCCTTTTTAGCATCTTTATCCACCTCAACCTCTTGGGGACATTTATAATTTGGCAATTCACTGCTTGAAGAATTCTTCTTCTTCCTCTTCTTCTTCTTCTTTTCCTTTTCCTCCTCCTCCTCTTCTTCTTCATCCTTCTTCTCTCTCTCTCTTTTTCTCTCTGTCTCTCTGTCTGTCTCCTGTCTGCCTCATTGCTTTCTGTTACACTGTTCGTTCATGGTTCTCTTTCCACCCATCTGACCTCTTCTATCTTATGTTGGTTCTAATTCTTCCCTTTGTCTAATTCTGGTAATTTTCAAGGATCTAACCTCGGCCTTCATTTCTTCTCTCTCTGTACTCAGTCAATGGTAAAACTTCTCCATTTTCACTCCTTCATTTTCAATTCAATTCAATAAATGCAGCATTAAATTGAACTATAAACATCTTCAGCATATATATGGGGATTATTCTTGGAACTGTAACTCCTACCCTGACCTTTTAGCTATGCTCTGGTCACATATTTTCGACTGCCAATAAGTTTATCCACTATAATATACTTGATGGTGAATAGATGGACAATACGGTTTTCCATATGGAGCATGGCTTTGAAGTCAAGGGTACCTAGATTCAAATCCTGCCTCTGATACTTACTTGTTGTTGGATTGTGGGCAGGTCACTTAGCCTTACTAAGACTGTTTCTTTATGTAAAGCAGGTATAATAATACCTTTCCCCACAAGTTGTTCAAATGAGATAAAGTATGTAACCTCAAATGAGATAAAGAATGTAAAGCTTTATTTTACATATAAATTTTGAAGTCCCATTTAAGTGTCAGTTATTATAATATACTCTTATTACCTCAAAATCAGCACATCTAAAATGTGATGCATCATCCTTGACAATTCCCCCCACCCCCCTTTTGAACAGATTTCACTTCTAAGGTCAGTCTCAATTTATCCTATTACTTCCTCTCTTTCAGTTATATTACTAGCATTTAAATAGAGCTTCAAGGTTTGCAAAACACCTTATGGATGTTATCTCATTTGATCCTTGTAACAACTCTGGTAGGTCACTACTGTTATGTTACCTGTTTTACAGATTAGGAAACTGAGGCAGATAGCTGTTAAGTAACTTGCCTGGTGTCACATAGCTAGTAAGTATATGAGGCTAGATTTGAACTCAGGACTTTCTGACTCCAGGTCCAGCATTCTTCTTACTTCAAGATCCAGTTCCTACCAGCTCTTCATGAAGCCTTTCCTGATTCCAGTGATACTTCTTTTTCTTCTCTGAACTCTTGTATTTTAATTGTTTTATTTACATTAGATCTCTCCTACTAGATTATAAGTCGGCAGAGACTTTGACAAATATGACTTTTGTATTCCCCTGACCATTTATCGCAGTGTATCTTTGACAGTCTGTGAACCCTATTTGATTGGTTGATAAAGGCAAAAGCAATTATCATGTCTTCCATTTGGAATGTCTGATCCTCTTAATAATAATAATGATGATGATGATATTTATATAGTACCTTATGGTTTGCAGAGCATTTTACAAATGTCTCATTTCATCCTCACAACAAGCCCAAGACGTGGATGCTGTTATTATCTCTATTTTATATATGGGGAAACTGAGTCAAACAGGTTAAGTGATTTGCCTAGGGTCACATATCTAACATTCTTTTTTTTTTTAATTTTGAGTTTCAAATTTTCCTCCTCCCTTCTCCACCTCCCCATCCCTGAGACAGTAAGCAATTTGACATAGGGAATACATATGTAATCACGCAAAACATATTTCCATGTTAGTCATGTAGTGAAAGAATACATAGATAGGGTTACACATCTTGTAAGTCTTTGAGGCTGGATTTGAACCCATGCCTTCTGAATTCCAAGTCTAGTGTTCTACTATCAGCCAATATTTGGAGAAGTAATTTATCTGAGTCACAATCTGAGTTTATTAGGTGAAGAATGGTCAACTTGACAGTGTTTTTCTTGGTAATACTTAGAAGCAAAGGTACTAGCAAGAATATTTTTCTTCAAAAATCATAATTTTCTTCAAAAATCAAAAATCATAAAATCCCCTTTCTGCAATAGAAGCATTTCTAACCTCTTTGTCATTCTCTCAACTTCCTTTGGACTAGGATTCGAAAAAATTAACTTAACATGATGATTAATTATATTTCCATTTTACACAGTTGTAAGTTGTGGATATAAAATACACAAACTGGTGTGGAATGACTGAGGTCCATCAGTATTTTAATGGATTCTTTTACTGTTTCCTAACATGGTCCGTCTGCGCAGACTGTTTTCTATTGCCCCCAAATATGCCCCATTCATTGCCAACCTCAGGCCTTTTCTCAAGCTGTTCCCTTTACCCAAATTAATTTTTTTATCTCCTTTCTCCTTACCTATGTGATAAAGATAAGGGCCCAGTGAGGGCCTAACTCAGATCTCTCCTACTCCTCAAAAGTGCAGAGAGGTTGAATCTATCATATATTAGAATTGGAAGAGGGGCAGCTAGGTGGTGCAGTGGATAGAGCACTGGCCCTGAAGTCAGGAGGACCTGAATTCAAATCCGGCCTCAGACCAGACAGTTGACACTTACTAGCAGTGTGACCCTGGGCAAGTCACTTAACCACAATTGCCTTAAAAAAAAAAAGAATTGGAAGAGGTTTTAAAGATGATCTAGTCATTTTCTTGCTGATGAAACCTGAGGGGTAGAGAGGTCAGGACATTTCTTCCTTAAGCTCTGATAGCTAGAGAGTGTGGAACTCTGAAGTCAGGTTCAACACTTACTGGCTGTGTGACCCTAGGCAAGTCACTGAACCTCTCTTAACCTCACTTTTCTCATCAGTAAAATGGGTATAATAATAGCACCAGAGTAGTGAGGATCAATTGAGGTGACATATGTAAAACAGGTTTCAAACCTTAAATTGCTATTTAATTGCTATATAATTGCTAATTATTATTATTATTGTTAGTTACTGGCAGAACTGGAACTAGAATGCAGGTTTTGTAATTTCCAATCTATTCCACTTTCTTAGGATTCGATGCCACCTTTTCCCATCACTCTGGTGCATTCCTTCAAAAGCTCATAACTAATTATTTTTATTGCTTTTCATTTTTTTAGAGGGGTAGGTATGGGGACTAGACCTGTGCTTTCATTGATATAGGGAACTTCCAGAAGAAGAAACCCCTTCTACCAGTGCAGGTCAGCACCTTTTCTGCGTCTTACAGACTTAGGGAGTTGCCCAGAGTACTGAGAGACTAATTGGCTTGATGAATGTCACACAGTCACTGTGGCAGAGGTGAAATTTGAACCCAGGGCTTCCTGGTTCTTAGGCCAGCTCTTTATCTATCGTACCATGCTTCTTTCTACCTAATTATCTTTATCCCTTACGTGGCATTATCCATATTTACTTTTTCATTTGTTCAGTTTATTCAGAAAACATTTATTGGATGGCAATATGATATAGTGGGAAGAATGTTGGACTTAGAAGCTTGATATAGAACCTCAGCTCTGAAACTCATTGCTCTGTGACCGGGGACAAGTCACTTATCTTCTCAATGCATCAGTTTCCTGATCTGTAAAATGGGAATATAGGCTTGTGCATTGTATAAATGTAAGCAACTATTGTACTAATCCTACTCTGTATGAGGCATTTTGCTCAGAGTGCTCACCTTAACATGAAAAATTGTATGCTATAATTAAACATAATAGGGGTGAAAAGTACTCGTTAAAGTGTAGTGAATTTAACTGAATTAGTATAAATCTGGTTGTGAAAAGCTGAGGACTAGAAAGTAAGAATCTTATATTCTATTTTTGGCACTACTGTTAATTTATTATATAACTTTGGGAGAATCCTATAGCCTCTTTCTTTCTTATTTTCGCTATCTGTTAAATATTTTATCTGAGGTTTTTCACTTCAGAATTTTAAAATAGAAATGAAAGGAAAATAATGAGATATTTGCAAAATATTTTGACTTTCTTTGAAGAAAGGCTTTTTAAATTCAGTGTTATTACCGAATCCTACTTTCTTAGTGTCTAATCTATATCCTGGGACAAAATCAGGCAGTTTTGGGTCCTGCATTAATTCTTCTTGCAAGCATGATGAGGTAATCATTTACTAAATACCACCCTAGTGGACTGAATGGATAAATGTATGTGTACAACTTGAATTTACATGTTTAGTTGTGTTATGATCAATACCATTGTGATGAAAACCTGTGTAACAGAAAGGTGTTCAAACTCCATTGGATGGGTTCCTTTAGTGATATTCGTGGAACTCTAATATAGGAAAATATTGGGTAATACCTTTGTGTTTAAATTTTAAACTCTTCAATTCCCTTCCAACTCTAATTCTGTGATCTTGGGAGAGCTCATGACTCGTTTCGATTTTAATCTAATGCGTGGTTTGTTCCTACAGAGAAAAATATCTCGATCAGACATCCTCAGTCTCAGAACAGAATCTTCCTGGGCACTCCTAAACACTCTTCATGCCCATATACAGGGCTTGGAAGAAGGGCTGTAAAATGTACTGGCACAGGGGAAAGTGGTGAATTTGCAATTGGAGTTGAGTGTCTTGCATGGAATTTATGCAGGACTTAGCTTGCTAGCCTAAAAATAGTGCCAGTTTTAGGTGATCTCTTATAAAAACAAACCAAGCCTAAATAAATGTCAGAGGAGGGATGGGGCGTCATAATACTCGTGCTTTGCCCTTTTTCTTTTTTTCCTATTTTCCTTTTCAAAATTTTTTTTTCTTTTGGTTTTACTGTAAAGACCAGTTTATACCTTTTGCTATTTTAAAGTAAAATGATTAACCTCTATTTGATATTTGCCAAAAAAAAAGTATAAAGATCTAGTTCTCATTTTTTGTGTGTGTTTGTATTTCCAGACCCTAGCATGGGTCTCCTAGCAGTCAATCAATAAGCTTTTATTAAATGCTTCCTGCATGCTAGGTGCTGGTGCTAAGCACATAAGAGACATTTAATAAATTTGTGTTAAGTTGAATTGCGATGTGCAGAAAGTTAGGCTGGCATTATAGACCTGATAATAGGGTTCACATGAGAACTGGCTCCCCTGCAGGGGATGGCATTACTGTTTTCATGAGAGTCATATCATAGATAGTGAGCAGTTATTAATGCTGATTAAATCCAGACATTTTAATGGTTTACTTTGTAAAAATGATAGGGGAATATTTAAAATTTTTTCTTTTTTTTCTTTTTTTTTTTCCAGAGAGAAATTCCTTGAGGGATTAAATAAAATAGTTTTTATTAACATAAATGACCCTGGGCAAATCATTTAACCTCTTAGTGCTCTAGGCAACTCTCTGAGATGACATGTATGAGAGAAGATGTCAACCTACCCTGGTAGGGGTTCCTTATATCAATGAAATCACAGATCTATCCCTATCTCCTACCCTTAGTGCCTAGTTCAGTGTCTTGCACATAGGAAAGTCTGATAAGTGTTTATTTAATTTAAATGAATCTCTTCTTTATCAGTGATCATAGTGGGACTACTGGTTCTAGACCATAACACATCTCAGTATCTGATATACTTTGTGAGGAAGTAGCAGTGATAGTTAAGAAGACAGTTGGGAAGAGACTGAACTGACCAGACATTTATAGAAGAAATCTGTGTTCTGAGCAACAATATTTTAAAGGCATTCAAGGTTTGATTTTTAAGATATTGCAAGTTATGATGATTCCAAA
This sequence comes from Vombatus ursinus, assembly GCF_900497805.2. Classification (NCBI taxonomy): domain Eukaryota; kingdom Metazoa; phylum Chordata; class Mammalia; order Diprotodontia; family Vombatidae; genus Vombatus; species Vombatus ursinus. The sequence goes on from NW_020954576.1 coordinate 37,981,949, forward strand.
TGAATGGAAAAGATTACAGAGAGTTCTTAAAAAAAATAGTAAGTGATTGAGGTCAGTAGCTACTGGTCCATATAGCTGCCTTCTCATTTCATAAAATCTTTGTAAGAATAGAGTGTCTCCATCCCTGTGCACAGCCTGAGTTGGCAAGCTGATCAACTTTTTCAGACTTTTTCTTTCACTGACCAATCATATCTGACTTAGGCGTTGTTAAGAACCTGCTGTGTCTATTGTTCATTGATTTTTTTTTAAAATGGAGCCTTAAACAGAGTGTCTTCTAGGCATATGTTAAAGTCAAAGTAGATTATGTGATGCATGTGACCATGGAGATGTTCCATGAAATATTAAAATCAACTGAAAAACAGAATGAGACAACTGAGAAAGCAAATTGGAAAAATTGTGCTTAACTAAGCTGTTTTCTCGAGTGACAGAAGATGTTGTGCACAGAGTTCAAAGAGAAAGAATCCCTCCTGTTAATGCAGTTCTCCAAATACTCCTATCACATGGTACTGATTGCATCATGCCCTAGAACTGTATAGTATTTCCTCAGTTCATTTAGTTCAGTTCAACAAACATATATTTCTAGTGGCTAAGGTTACTTCCCTCCAATGAAACAGTCTCACCAAACTATTCAATTTGGAAAAACAAAGTCGATGAAGAATGCTCCCCTGACAAATTGGATGGGCAGCCTTTTAAGTTAGTTCATCTCTGTATAGAATCTTACTATAAGAGGGGCTATAGATAGGCAATGAACTTGACCCAGAACTGAATGAGAAGAGGACATCAGATTGCATAGCAGCTGGAAAATCATTCAGTCCCTACAATGGGTCCATGTTGCTTAGTTGCCCTCAAACCTCATTGGTTGATTTGTTGTCCCATCATAGAAACTCAAGAATTTGAAGTGACATCAGAGGCTAACCAATACTTGAATAATCAAGCAGTCAGTCAAACAACAAACATTTATCAAGTGCTTACTGTGTGCTAGGCATTGTGCTAAGGCTGGGAATACAAATACAAGCAGAAATAAAGATGGCTCCTCCCCTTGGACATTTATATTCTGTTGGGGAAGACAATACATAAAAAGAAGCTGAAAAGTTAGGAGAAGGAAGCTAAGGTACCCAGCACTGGGGCATGGTAGAGAAAGTCCTGAATGCTTCCTGGGGAGAGCCGAGAGTACCTTCTACAACACACCCACCAAGTAGTCCTCCAGCCTTTGCTTGGAGATCCCTAGTGACAGGGCACCCATCACCTCTTGAAGCAGCCACTTATACTTTGGGATGGTTCTAATTTTTAGCAAGTTTTTCCTTATATCAAACCTAATTCCACCTCTTTTTAGTTTGCAGCCATTGTGCTTAGTTTTGTTCTCTGGGTGTCTAGGATCATATAATCACAGACTTAGCAGTAGAAGGGACCTTAGAAAGGCAGCTAGATGGTACAATGGATAGAGCTGCAGGCCTGGAGTAAGGAAGACTCATCTTCCTGAGTTCAAAACTGACTTCAGACATTTACTAGCTGTGTGACCCTGGGCGAGTCATTTGACCCTGTTTGCTTCAGTTTCCTCAACGGTAAAGTGAAGTGGAGAAGGAAATGGCAAACCACTACCGTGTATTTGCCAAGAATATTCAAATGGGGTCATGAAGAGTCAGAAATGACTGAAAAACGACTGAACAATGAAGAGATCTTAGAGGTCATTGAATCCAATAACCTTATTTTATAGATATGGCCCAAAGACAAGAAGTCTCTTGTTGAGGGTCACCTAGGCAGTAAAATAAAACCAGGATTCAAACATAGATTCTCTGACTATAAATCCTGGTCTCTTTCTATTGCTCCTTGTTGACTAATTCCTCTTCTGCCAGAAAGTACTTCAAATAATAATAGCTAGTTTAATAATAGCTCTCTTAAGGTTTTCAAAACCCTTTACAAATATTATCTCATTTTATCCTAACCACAACCCTGGGAAGTAGGTGTTATTGTTATCTCCATTGTACAGATGGGAAAACTGAGGTAGATCAGGTAAGTGACTTGTGCACAGTCATACAGCTATTAAGTATCTGAGGTTAGATTTGACCTCTGGTCTCCCTGCCTCAAAGTCCAACGCTCTATTCACTGTGCAAACTACCTGCCTCTAATAGGGATGATGGTCTTCCTGAATGTTCACTCTTATCATGTAATTGATTGACCTTCTTGTTTGGTCATATGTGGCCTTGATGATGATGTCACTTCTCTCATGTGTAAGTGACTTGCTGTTAGACTCTTTATGCCCATGTGTGTCCTGACCGCCTTAGTCTCTGGGGGTACAAAGGTGAATTTGTGAATATCCCCCTCCCTAGTAATAGTCAGGATGGCCTGTGGGATATGTGAGTATCTGGTACAAGGTCTGCTCTCTCACAGGACACAGGATCTTCTTTGATACAGTAGTCAAAGGAAAACGCATTTCACATCAAAATGCTGTCAAATTCTCTTTTGTTAATCACTATTCCTAGCTGTCGAATTATGTTTGACTTAATTATTAATTATATACCACTTATATATTATTACATACATTATAATTATTAATTATGTACCACTGATTGGGTATAAGACAAATGGAATAATAATTTATTTTACATTATATATAATGTCTTTTAAGTAATCCCTTTTCCAGGGGTTATTCTGTTCTCTCTCTGTTTCTCTTTCCCCCCACTCCTGCTCTGAGATATTTAAAATCTAAAAAACAAAACAAAATTTAAAAAACCGCAATCCCAAAGCAAATGGGGAGGGAATGTATGTTCATTTAATCCTCAGGCCTCACAAGGGATTTGAAAGGAGGATTTGTGTGGAGGCTGTTCTTTCTGCACTTGAAAATATCAAGCAAGAATTTGGCAAAAACTGCAGTGTAGGAAGATACAAGATTCTTGGGCCATGAGATGTTGCTGGATTGGCATTTTATCTTTGGCAGCTGTTGCCACACTTGATATCTTCAGCTGCTTTTTTTTTTGAAGATTCTACAAAGATGTAATTATTCATTTAATATACCAAAATTCATCTTGCATCCCAGTCCCTGGTCTCGTGCAGTAATGTGCTGACAACTTTCTGCTGCTTGGCTTTTTTTTTTTGAGTGTTCTACTCTGGACCTGCAGGAGCTACTCCTGCCTAGTTGTTTGCTCGCTTCTTCAATTACCCTTTGACTTTGGGGAAGAAGTTCCAAAGTTTAGGTTCTCAGCCAGAAGTATCGAGTGTCTCGTTTGCCTCTTGCTCGGCATTCTTGGGTGGCGCTTTCTATGCTCATTGGTTTCTAAGGTCTGTTTGGTCACTAAAACCAAAGTTGTCTTCAGTTGCAGAGGTGTTCAGTGGAGACTTCAGAAGTCTTCTTTGGATACCCATGTTGTCCTTGGTGTAATATTTCACATTGGGTTTTTTTGACATTATCATTAGTTACGAAAGCAATTATCTTTTAGTACTACAACTATTTTTCTAATTGTTAAGGGCCTTTCTTCCAAAAGAGCACGTGATTCAGGTGTTTTTTTTTTTTTTCGGAGGGGAGGAGTGGGGGGTAGTCAATCAGCAAAGATTTATTTTAAGTCATTATATATATATGTGTGTGTGTATGTATACATGTATATGTGTCTATATGTGTATGTATGCACATACACATGTATACACATGTATATATTGGAATATACATACTCACTAATATATATACACAAGTATATATACATATACTAGCATACACACATACTCATACATTCATACACACGTGTACGTATATATGCATGTGCATACACACTATATAAATACACATGTGTGTATACATGTATACATGTATGTATACATGTGTGTTTGTGTGTATACACACACACTGGTATATTGAGCATTAGGGATATAGACTGAAAAATAGATTTTGTTCCTCAGATTTTTCAGAGTCAGAAGGGATCTCAGAGCACATTGAGACTATTCTGTATCTGAATTCCTTCTATAGTGTCCTTGCATAGAGGTAATCCAGCTTTTATTTGAAGAGACCAACAAGGGGAAATCCACCACCTCCTGAGTCTGGAGGACTTTTGGTTTGCTCTAATTCTTAGAAAATTTTTCTTTTTTGTAACTTTGTAGTGTTGGGGGATCATAGAAGAGATTTTAGAGGTTTTCAAGTCCAACTCTTTTGTTTTGCAGATGTGGAAACTAAGGCTGAAGGACATTAAAAGTGTCTAGCCCTGGGTCACACAATTAGTAATTGTCTTAGGATTTCAACTCAGGTCTTCCTGCCTCCAAGTCCAGCACTCTATCCATTGTACCACACTACCTCTTCCACCTATTTCCCTTAGATCTTCCTTTGGAGCCAAATAGAACAAATCTGTTTTTCTTGTTCTATGACAGTTGTTGCCCAAATACGCTCATGTTGCTGTTGAAAAAAAATATTATTTCTGTACGATTCCATTGCACTTACCATATTCTATATAAGCCTTAACACTTACTCTAGTCTACTAGTTGTGCTATCCTAGACAAGTTCATTAACCTCATTGAGCCTCAGTTTCCTCATTTGTAAAATTGGTACAATAGTACTCTGAGGCAGCTAGTAGCACCAGTGGCTAGAGCATCATGCCTAGAGTCAGGAAGATCTGAGTTCAAATTTGGCTTTAGATATTTACTAGCTGTCTTACCCTGGGCTGATCACTTAGTTTCCTCAGCTGTAAAATGAGGATCATAATAATCCCTACCTTGCAATATTGTGAGGATCAAATTACATAATATTTGTAAAGCACTTAGCACAGAATATATAATACATAATAGAACACATAATAAATGCTGGTTCCCTTCCTCTCCTTCCTTCCTCGCCTTCTTCACTCATCTCACTGGGTTGGTCTGAAGATCAAATGAGATAATCTGTGTAAAGCACTTCATAAACCTTGAAGCAATGTTTAAAGGCATCATATTATTATTACATTATAAACTTCCTGATGGTAGGCACCATAATTTTTCATTTGCATATGTGAAAAGCATGTTTTTCATCTAATAAGTAATTGGTAAATACTTATACCTTTAGAACTGACATTGAGTTGAATGTGATTCTTGGCTTCAAGTAATTTATGGCTTAAATAGAGAAGGGTACATGTAGGTCAATGTTTGTTGGTGGGGAGTAGCATCACTCCAGGAAAGCCCATGTTTCTGACTGCCTGGCAGGTCATCTCTTTGACATGATATTCTGATGTTTGCTAACGCACATCCTATTCGGACTTTGATTTTTTTCCCCATGGACATTTTTGAAAGACCTTGAATTTGAATCAGCATATTGGTGATTCTTTTGTGCATTGACAATATCAGCATATTTTTAAAAACAGTATCTATATGCAGCAAATGATTAAGCACTGTCACAGGGACACAGAAACTGAAAGTAACCCAGGGTTTGAGGCTAGTTTAAAGCTACAATATGCAAGAATGAGGAGATTAGTAACCCATGATCAAAACTGATTTGACTGCGTTTTATTTACAAAGGAATCTTGTGTAGCGTGATAGAAGGGAAAAAACAGTGATACTAGGTCAGGCTTTGTGAAGGAAGAGTAAGGGATTTGAGAAAGAATGGGTGGTGCACTGTACAGAGTACAACCTCCTCCTCTTCCTCTGCATCTTCCTTCTTCTCCTTCTCTTTTTCTTTCCCCTCCTTCTCCTCTTTCTCCTCTGACCAAACCCATCAGGCAAAGGTGACACCAATTCTAGCTCATGTCTGTGATCAGGAATACCTCCATGAAGTAGCTGTTGGATTATTGGAGAGCATGTAGAGCAGAGTGTCAAAACACCTGCCAAACCAGATTAAAATGTAATTGGGAAATATTTAGCAAAGTAAATAAAAACACTGTAGGAAATAGATAATGTTATTATGTGGTTTTCCAAATCAATATGCCTCCCACAGGGATCCTTATATTTGTTTTAGTGGCCCCCCCCATTTCTATTTGAGTTTGACCATACTTTTGTACAAGAATGACAAGAAGTCTCAAAAGTGTTAGTGCAATTTAAAACTATAATAGCCTTACAGGTACTGTATGAATGTAGTTGTAAGTAAGCTTTCTTTGCCTAATACTGTACTATGATTTTGGGGACACCTAGTATATGTGTTGAGTATATCATACTGGATGCCTCCAACTCCTGGGAAAAGCTGTAAGCATAGAACCAATAATAGACTGTTTTCCAAGGAACAGCCTGGCTGAGGGTAGAGACCCATTGTTCTGAGGTTATGAGTTTTTCATTCATAGAGGGTTTGTGATTTGCTTCAGGAATGGGATATTGATACCCATAAAATAATGGATATTTCAAAAAATCAGAAGAAAGTTTAGGTAGCTGGTGCTTCTGAAATTTTGCTTCTCTAAGAATTGAGATTTCTTATTTTTATTTTTTTGAAGTTGTAAATGTATAAAAAAATCAAGAGTTGCTTTTGAGTAGGTATGATAATAAAATCATCTTGTACAACTCACAAAAGGAGCTTTTTTCTTCTAGCTGCATTATGGTTTCATTTCATTTTATTTTTTTCCCCCAGAGTATACAGATTACAAACTGCATTATTTGCTACTGCTGCATCTGCAGGCTCACCAGATTTTTTTTTTTTTAGCATATTATGCAAACTAGCTTAGCCACTAACCTGGCCAGTTACCAGAAAGGCAGATCTCTGAGTAGTTGAGTCATCCTGCTTCCATATGTAATTTAAGGTACTTTTTCCCACAGTGGCATTGTGGGTAATGGTATAAACACATGCCTTTCAGGGCAGACAGGTGTATATTTTGAACTGATGAGTCAAGAGATATCTATTAGTAGCAGAAGGGAGATGAGTCTCTGGATTTATTGCACGGTAGGAATTTAGATGAGAGGTTTTCAGTTGACTAATTAGCAGTGAGCCTTATTGTACCTTTGTTTGTATTCCCTTTACCCAACAAGATCATTTAACTCCTCACAGTTGGGGCCGAGCTGTGATTGATTTCTCTAAGTTTATAATTTGCTGCTTGGTAGCTCACAGAGGTAGGTTGAACCAATTGCCACAGAGCAAATAGACCATGTCAAAGCAGTGTTTCTGACCTCTCAGTGTGAAAAGATACCCGACTCATCAGTTTGATTAGAATTTCAGTGGGCTACAGGGCAGACGGATCACTTCAGGTTCATTTCACCTAGTACATACCTCTTATCCAGGATCAGAGATCCATATGTAAGTGCAGAAACAACCAGGAATTGACTGAGTTATACCCTACAAGAATGTCCTGGACAGAACATTGAAAGAAGTAACATATGGGCTGGGAGCTTCTGTACCACCAAGCTGCAACTAAGTATGTCTTTTTACAAACACTAGTTCTCTTTCTTTCCAAGTTTTTATTTCAAGAAGCATATGGTGTATAGACTTTACTTTTGAGGCACATAAATGTAGTAGTTTGGAGGCAGCTAGTTTATGTAATGAATAGAGCCCTGGGCCTGGAGTCAGGAAGATCTGAATTCAAATATGGCCTCAGATGCTTACTAACAATGTGACCTAAGGCAAACCACTTAAATTCTGTCTGCCTCAGTTTCTCAACTGTAAAATAGGATTTCCAATAACAACTACCTTCCAGGATTGTTGTGAACATCAAATTAGATAATGTTTGTAAAGCAAGTAACACTGGCTGGTACATCTAGTGAGTGCTTAATTAATGCTTAATTAGTGCGTGCCCCTAACACAGTAATTTTTTCACTTGTTCATTAGTTCCCCAGATTACTTGGGATGACATATTATTTCATAGTGGCTTTTAAAACTGATGTGAATTTTGGACTTTTAAGTGAGGGGTACCTGTTTTTCATGAATTTCTTTTTGTGAGAAATGAGATGAAGGGGTGGTTACATTAAAAGTCATTCTTAATGTCTCATCTCTTAAAAAAGCTCAGAAAATTCAACATCCAATAAAATTGTAAGAGGTTGCCTTGATGTTACGTATATTTGAAATTGTGAGTTCAAGAAAATAACATGCATGTTTATAAATCAGCACACTGAATGTCATGGTATTTTGTTCAGTATAGTTAAGCTAAAGGGTTGTGTATTTTTTTTTTAATTTTGTTAAAGTCCGACAAGGAAGAACCACATGTTAATTTGAAGTCCTGGGATGTGGCTATAAAGATATGCTTATTATAACTTGTACATTTAAAACTTGCATGTAGGTTCTTTTGATCTTATTCAATGAGGGAGAAAATCAGCTTCATGGAGGATCTCTACATAGGTAAAATAAAGTAGAGAATTAATAAGGATGCAGTGAATTCACCAAATTGAGATGACTGTTTTGTATTGTTAAAAATGATGAGGCCAGTGCTTAATCAGTGGTTTATTTGGTATTTTTTCTTAGTGGCTTTTAAAAATTGAATTAATTGAGACAAGTAATGTCCAAGTTGTCATTTTCTGTAGGTTATATGTGTATTTATTTATTTCTAACATTCATTTTTAAAAATTTTGAGTTCTAAATTCTCTCCCTCAAATCCCTCCTCCACCTGTTGAGAAGGAAACAGTATGATACCCAGTATACATGGGAAGTTATCCAAACACGTATATCTATACTAGCCATGTTCAAGAAAAAAGCAGGAAAGAAAAAGAAAGTGAAAAACAATATTCTTCAGTCTGTACTCAGAGTTCATCATTTCTCTTTCTGGAAGTAGATAGCATTTTCATCTGTTGGTACGAGTAGCCAGGTCTTTCACAGTTGATCACCATTATAATATTGCTGTTACTGTATACATTGTTCTCTTGGTTCTGCTCACTTCATTTTGAATCAGTTCATATAAGTCTTCCCCAGTTTTTCTGAGAGCATCCTACTTATCATTTCTTATAGCACAGTAGTATTCCATCACAATCATATACTATATCTTGTTCAGCCATTCCCTAATTGATGAGCATCCCCTCAATTTCCATTTCTTTGCAATCACAAAAAGAGCTACTATAAATATTTTCATGCATTTAGGGCCTTTTCACTTTTCTTTTATGTCTTTGCGATACAGACCTAGTAGTTGTATGACTGGGGCAAAGGGAATGCACAGTTTATAACCCTTTGGGCATAGTTCCAAATTATTCTCCCAAATTAAGTCAGTCTTAATACTTACATGTTTATACTCACTCTGGTAGTGGTGACCTTAAGTCACTTAACCTTGACATTTATGTAGCAATTTCTAGCTTACAAAGTTCTTTGTATGTATTATCTCATTGGTGTCTCATAGCAGGGTACCTGTGAGACCAGTTGTGAGGAAGGCACTATAGTTATAATCCCTTTTACAGATGAGGAAACTGAATCTCAGAGATGTTAAGTAACCTGCCAAAGGGGAAACCACTGGTGTTAAAGGTGAGATTCAAAACTAGACTTTCCTGACTCCAGTTCTAAGACTTGAATTCAGGGCACCAGTATAAATGTCATGCTTATTAAGTTTCTGGCTGACACAAATTTGAGAAGGACTTCTAATATGTTCACTGACAGAATCAGGATTCAAAAAAAGATTTAGCGTGCTGAACCATGCGTAGTTAAAATCAAATGAAATTTATTGAGGATAAAAGTAAGTCTCATACTTAGGTTGAAAAAAAAATTGTTTGCAAGTATGAGATAGGGGAGATGTGGCTAAAAAGCAGGGCATGTCAAAAAGACTTGGTGACTGTAATCTCAATAGGAGTCAACAGTGTGGATTGGCAGTGAAGAAAAGCTAATGAAATCTTCTCCTACATTAATTGTATTGCAGTGCTTTTAGAGGTGACAGTTGTACTGTTCTCTGCACCCTCAGACCTCACCTGTAGCTATGAGTTCTGTGTCACCTTTTAGGATAGATACTAACAAACGTGGGCACATTTAGAGAGTGGGCTTCCATCAGGGCAGAAAGAAGAATCAAAGTGACTTTATCTGGAGATCCCTTGAACCCAGAAGGAGTGCTTAGCCTGAAGAAAAGAAAACTTAAACTGTATTCTTCTCTTTCTTAAATAATTTGAAGGGTTGCAGAGAGAGTATGTTTATTTTGGTTACCCTCAGAGGAGAGACAGCACGATTAATGGATGGAATGTTGGTCTTAGAGCCAGGAAGCTGTGGGTTCAAGTGCCACCTGTGACACACTGAGGCTGTGTGGTCCCGGGCAGGTCATCTAGGCAACTAAGACTGTATGTTACAGAGAAGGTGCCTACCTGCATTGGGGGGGGGGGGGGGGGAGTTTCAGAGTTCCCTGTACTGATGAAATCACAGGTCCAGTTTCTATCCCTAAGAAGAACTAGAACTAAAATTTATTCTTATGGGGTCACAGATTTAGGATAAATATGAAGAATTCTAAAAGTGAAATTAATTGCCTCCTCTGTTAATGAGGCCTGACATTACTGGAGGTGTCCAAGTAGGGGCTGCATGAATGTTTGGGGTAGGGGATATGTTGAACAAATTTTTGTTTCAAGTTCAGTTTAGATTAGATGAACTTTAGATTCTTTGATTCTGTGAAAAAAAAATCTCCAAATACTCCCTCCCCTCATTAATATATGGATGCCCACATTATTTATATAATTCAGTGTCTGTCATCAAGGAAAGTTTAGAAAAATTCATGCACAAGCGATCTGTAATGTTTAAGGAAGGCTTGATGTTTGGGCGTTTTCTTTGACCTTTTGAGGCAGATGATATGGTGGGCAGCCACTGCAAACCGTGGTCAGACACTCAGAGCTGGTTTTCTTGAACTGAATTTTCTTGAATTGAATGGAGGCAAGTTTAGGTGCAAACAACTCCAAATTCCTTCACTTTGGTTATTTAGACTCAACCTTGAAAGCTTGACTTTAACATTTCCACTTTCTTTTAATGCTTTCTTCTTCCCTAAGATGACTGAAGAGGCTATATCTTCTTATTGACCTGACCATTAAGTCCACTGTAATGGCATTTCTGTTTTTCCCATCCCCACTTCCTTCCCTTTTCCTTTTCCTTAGGCCCTGGCTGTGTGGTCTTAACATGTCTCAACACATATGTACTCCAAGGAATATAGTCTTTTTTCCTTTTGGCTTCTAGATTCTATCTACCAGTTCTGTCAAACTTGCCTAGATCAAATGGTATGGTGTTTTCTTGGGGTTGGGTTTTTTTTTTTGGTATCATCAGCTTTCCTCACAAGGATATCATCCCAGTTTAGGTTACTTTCTATGACTTTCCCCATTCCCCAGCTGACTTTCATGGAGACCTATAGATTTGTCTGCTCTAAAGCTTTATTTTTAAAGGTGTCCAGGCCTAATGGCATAAAATAGGGATGAAAAGAAAAAGTCTGGATCTGTCAGTAGTAGTGAGATTCTCTTCTCTCTCCTCTAAAATGTGTTGTTTAGAAAAAATAAAATCTGGAGTAACCCTGATTAAATTATAGGTTATTATTAGGGAATTTATTATACTTATAAACTATACTTGTTCTCCCTGTAATTTGTTATAATTAATGCAAGAGTTCAAGGGCAGAAAGCAAGGATCAGGTCATAGCATGCCTTCCTGTCTTGCAATACTTGCTATCACTGGCCTTTTTTCATAGCATAGTTAAGAAAGGTGTGTATGTGTCTGTATTTAAATTCACATCATCCTTTTTAGGAGAGAACTATAATTCTTTGACTCACGGGAACCTAAGTTTTTAGGAATCACAGTTCGAGGTCAGGTGACCATCCCAAAATAGGATTAGTGGTAGGTATGTTTGAAGCCAGTGATTCTCAGAATCGAGCTTTTGTCAAGGTGTGTGTGTGTGTGTGTGTGTGTGTGTGTGTGTGTGTGCGTGCGCGCACGCCATGCAAGCCCCAACAAGATGACTGCTTGTGGTCTGCAGGAGATTGGTAGAAAAAATAAGACACTGCAAGGTTGTCATTGCCAGGTTTTAGGTTTTCCTTGTCCTTTTTCCTAGATGATTCGCACCTTTACATAATCACAGGTATGTTGACTGTATGGATATAGTGCAGTGATTTAATTGTCTGTTAACTCAAGCCTGGATTAAAAAACAAAACAAAACTGAGCACCTTTCAGTAAATGTGTGAGACAAGTACAAAAGACTGAGTGTTATAATCGAACATTTCTAAATGGTATATCCATTTTTATCTTTTAAAAGCATCAATCAAACAGCCTTTGTTCTTAGAACTTTTACTCAAGAACTTTCGAGGTCCAAACAATTCTCTGAGATGTTGAGGGTGGATAGGCAGAGGAGGAGGCAAGCCAATGGTTTGGTTGGGTTCTTTGCCTTCCGAGGCATTGTTCCTCTGGTTGTGGCAGACATGGGCACTGGGATTAATCATCAGATTTTATAACCATAAAGCACCTCTTGGAATAGATGGAATGTGATTTCCTTAAGATTGATATCTTTAGTGACCTAAGATTTAGAATTACTTCTTTTGTTGTCTTCTACACTGGGCCACATGGTCCCATAGGCATCTCTACACCACTCCTCCCATTTAACAAAAGGTTAAAGAACACAGACTTGTTCTATCTTTTTTCCTTACCCCTATCCCTCTCCCCACTGTCTAGGAGAGATATTTATGAGCAGTAAAATGTCAAAGTGGGGGGGGGTGGGAATCAAGAGGCCTGGATAGTCCGCAAGTTAAGCCACTGAGAATAACCTTAAACATCAAACTGGTGAGTCTTGCCTCCTATCTTTCCTACCAACCAGACTCTGATCTTTGAGGGACATCTATGAATATCACAATCATGGGGCTTTTAAGTTATCACAGAGAAGACAATGATCATCGACTGGGCTTGGTAATCATTGTTAGGCAGAAATGTAGTTGCCTCTATCCTCTGCCCCATGGCATGGTGCTCGGTACTCTTGAGAGTGATGGACCTGAAATAGATGTAATAGGTTTTGGCCTAATTGTCCATCTTTATTCAGAGTTCCTTAATATGTAATTGTTCAAAGGGGTAAAGAATTAAGGTTTCCATTGGTGGATAGAATGTTAGTTATTGCCAGGCATTGATGCTGGAGAATCGTGGCTAGGGGTGTGTGTAGGCAAAGTGAGGGAAATGTGGAGAAGAAGAGGGATGAGTATTAGGAGGGGTGGTGCTAGGGAGGAAACATGTGGTGTAAGGAGATTGCTGAGTGTTGAGTAGTTCGAAGAGGCCATTTTTAATGGCAAAGAAAAATAAAGCACCATACTTAGCTTCTGAGATCAGTGGTCTAGTCTGAGGCTTGATGTTGTCCAGCAGCACATTCCTATGTCTGTCTGAGGTATGCTGTTGTGAGACAGAGGATGTATGATTGCGTTAGATTGCCACCCTTATGCAGGTAGGTGGTTTGAAGCCGTATTGCTCAAAGTAGTTTGTCTTCACCTTGGCTTTTAAGATGTAGCTTTCAATGATAGGTACTTGATAAATCTATGTAGAATAGAATTGAATTGTAGATTTGTACTGATAATATAGATCTAAATTGTATTATTGTTGATTATGGTTGCAAAGTCCAGCCAGTTGTCTGTAACTTCTCCCATGGTGCTTTAGTTTAAAAACAAAACAAAACAAAACAAAAACAGAAACAAAAACAAAAAAAAACTACACTGCTTTCAACTTTTATCCAGAAATCTATTCTCCTCATTGTTGACTCTGATTCTGGCAACCTTTGGTGTTGTGGGTGAGAAGGTGTAAAAAAGTATTTTGCTGTCTTAGTCTGTTATGAAGAACTGGCTGTTATCAACATTTCAGCCAGCTGGTGTACAAGCAGGTGACTAGATGAGAATGTTCTCCAGCTGAGAATGAATGAGTTGTGGCACCTGCCACATCAAACACAGATAAATGCTGGCAAGGCTATTTTTCATCTCCTGCACTGATAAACTAAGAGGGAGGCATTTCATCCATATCACCAATGCCATTGTTGTGTGCATGAAAGTTTTGTGTCTAAAAGCCTCTCCATTGCTGGGCCTAGAGGCCAAGTGTATATTCTTATGGTTCTCTGTTTTTGTTCCTTCTATATACAGATATCAGTATTATCTACAAGTCAAGAAAGATGTCCTGGATGGGCGCCTGCGATCTACCCTGGAGCAGGGTGTCCGACTAGCTGGCTTAGCTGTACAAGGTAAGGTCCAGTCAGTTAACCCACCACATGGGGTACTCTGTGGCTGAAATCATGGTTTATTTTTAAATTTTTTAGTGGTTTAGTTTTTCTGTATTTTTAGTGGTAGAAAGAAAGCTCACACACCCATTCCTAGTCATTCTTGCTTTCCATACAATCTTGACCTAAATTAAGCTAAAAGGGGAAAGTTAAGGCTCTGATTTTGGGGAAAGAATTTTCTAGAACTTTTAAAAATCAGTTTTGCTTTTGCAATCCTCCGTGAATTTGGAAAATTCACAGCTTTTATTCTGCCATTAATTAAAGTTTCATTTCAGTGTCTCTGGCCCATTTTCTCATGCTTATTCTATGTCTGTGTTTTGTGGGTTTATAATAATTTAAGTTTGATGACCATTAAACATTAAAGTGTAATTTCCTCTAAGCTAATTACAAAAATAAATAGAAACATATGACTGTTATGTAAGAAGAAAGACACATAATAGGGTAAATTTATGTTTCAGTCTGTCCCATGTAGATGAATCAAAATTTTGTTGCATCTGTGTATCCAAAAACATACATGCTTTACTCTATTGAATGGCGACTCGCCTTTACCTTTTTTTAACCAAATTTGAAAATGAACATGTAATATTCTTTTTTTATTTTTTTAAAAAGCATGCTTTTTTATTTATTATTTTTTATATGTTTTAATCATATCATATTTTGCTTTATGAGCAAAGCAGAATTGAAACAGCTCAAAGGAAACACAGGATGTGCAAATTTAGAGAATCCACCCCGAGTGTTCACACGGATTATTTGTGCCTGACCTGTGGTAGAACCTTCTGAGCTTGTATTGGTCTGATCAGCCATAGTTGGACACACTGAAACTTGGCTTTAGCATAGTGACGTCATTTTGGGCTTCTTCAAGAATTAGGGACAACAACTAACCAATTATATTTAAATAGAATTAATATGCAAGAATGAGTCCATCAGTAGCTTATTTCTTACTATTTGTGGCATCTTGAACTTTGGACATTAGTTTTCAAGAATGGAAATTGTGCCTTGAATCTCATTCCAAATACAGGACTGAATTTGAACCTTAGGGTTAGAATATTTGCAACGTGTGATTTCCCTCTGACTTCCTGTACTTCACTGTCAAAGCCGTTTGGGGGTTTTCTGGGGCTTAGTGTTCCCTCTTGGGTGTCTCATCCAGTCCCATGAGTCTCTTGAGTTATCCTTAGGTTAGTATTTTAAAGTATCTCTACCCTGTTAAACAGGTAGGAAGCTGGGAAATCATAGTGGCATGTAAATGGCTACATTCTCATGGATTCTGGAAAGGTGTATGCAAAATAGATTGAGAGAACAGAAAAAGAATTTAAATAGGAATGTTGACAACTTTGCTCAGGCCTATGCCATCATGAACATAGGTGTGTTACTCAGTTGAGACAGTGGTAATGGTATTCTACTACTTCCTTTCCTATGCAATTTTTTCTCTTTTTTTCCTTCTTTTCCTCCTCTGTCTGGTTTCTACTTTCCTTTCTTCCTACTCACTTTATTTCTGCTCTCTATTCTTTCCTCCTTTCCACTGCCCTAGTACCCCAATAATTTTTTGGCCTGGTGTTTGTGTTTGTGTGTGTGTGTGTGTGTGTGTGTGTGTGTGTGTGTGTTTTGGCATCTTTGGATTTTGATGACATTTAGTACTAAAGAGGTTTCTGATAATAATTCTTTCATAATATAAAATAGCATGCAGTAGATATGGTGCTGGGCCTCTAGGCAGGAAGACCCGAGTTCAAATTCAACTCAGACACTAGCTGTATAATCTTGGGCAAATCACTTAATCTATTTTTGTTTCAATTTTCTCATCTGTAAAATGGGAATGATAATAATAACAACTACCTCGTAAGATTGTTGGGAGGATTAAATGAGGTAATATTTGTAAAGCCCTTAGCACAGTGCCTGGAACATAATAAGCGCTCTATTAAAACTGTTGTTATTGTTGTAGCTCACATTTTGATTGCACTTTAAGATTTTTAAAGCATTTTACTCACAATAATCTTGAGTTAAGTAATATTAGTGGTATTAGACCAGAATTACAAATGAGGAAACAGACAGAGAGGTTTTGTGACTTGCCTGAGGTCACACTGACAATAAATGTCTGAGGCAGGATTTAAACTGAGGTTTTCTGACACTCATAGTAGTGCAAGAGACACTAATAAAGATTTTCATTTCACGTAGAGGAAACTCTAAGAGCAAAAAAAAGAAAAGAGATATTTGTTCAAATAGTCAGCGACAGTCTCTTTAGTAGAGCTGTGAATCACAGAATTTTAGAAGTAGAAGGGGCTTTCAACTTCCTTGGGTCCCATGTCTCCATTTTACACATGAGGAAATGGAGAGCCACAAAATTAAATGTCTTGCCCTAAGTCATTTAATGCAGCTAGTTAGTGGTAGGGTTAGAGCTAGCCAGTTCTCCTAACTCAGGCCTTTAGACTATGCTGCCTCATGCATGGAATCCTCCCCCATTGCCTTTTCATTTCAATTCAGTTCAACAATCCTACCTTGCCCCATTTTCCCTCCCCCCCTGCCCCCCACAACCCTCTTCTCCTCCAGATTTCCCTGTTTCTTTTGAAGGTACATCATCCTTCCAGTCTTCCAGGTCTGACTCTTCCCTCTTCCTCCCCTTCCCCCTCCCCCCTACATCCAATCAGTTGTGAAGGCTTGTCCTTCTTACCTCCTCAGTGCATTGCCATCCTCCCTTTCTCTTCACTCACCCAGCCTGTGCCCTAGTTTGAGCCCTTATTATGTCTCAACAACACTGTTGGCAATACTTCTTAATTGGCGTCCCCCATCTCTGGTTTCTTTCCTCTTTAATTCCTCCTGTGCACAGTTGCCATATTAATATTCTTAAAACATAACTCTAACTATGCCATCCCCCGCACAAAAATCTTCAGTGGTTCCCCATGATCTTTAGGACAAAGTGGCAACTCCTAAGCCTGGCATTTAAAACCCTCCACAATCTGGCTGCCACCTACATTTTCAGTCCTGTGCCATATGCTGCGCTTTTCAGCCCACTCTCTTTTCTAGTCCCATTACACAACATTTGACCTCCTCCCTCTATGCTTTTGCATAAATGCTCCCCTGTGTCTGTATTGCACTGCTTCCTCACTCCTGTCTCAGAATTTTAGATTTCTTCGGAGCATAGCTCACATGCTACCTCCTGCTCATGGTCTTTTATTGTCGCCTCGGTTATTAGAATTTTCTTCCTCTAGAAATTATTTTGTTATTTTGTATAACCTTATTTTTGTTGTTGTTCAGTTGTTTCAGTTGTGTCCAAATCTTGATGACTCCATTTGGGGTTTTCTTGGTGCAGATAAAATATCGGAGTGGTTTTTCTCCAGCTTATGTTACAGATGAGGAAACTGAGGCAAGCAGGGTTAAGTGAAAGGGTCACACAGCTAGTAAGTGTCTGAGGCCGGATTTGAACTCAGGAAGATGAGTCATTGTGACTTCAGGCCCGGCACTCTATTCACCATGCTGCTTAGCTGCCTATAAAACTTTATATTCACATACACACATATACATATACTACACACACACACACATATATATATACTACACCCAAACACATACTTTGTACATATACACTTATTCACATACACACATATGCATTCACCACACACACACAAACTTTATACTTACATACTTATTTACATACATACATATACATAAACCTTATACATGCACACTCATTCACATGTACACATATACATATGTCACACACACATATGTCACACATACGCACACACACACAAAATTTACTGATGTAGTACATATTGTATCCCTACAGTGGAAAGTAGGTTCTCTGAACACAGGTCCATTTTTCTTCTTTTAATCTTTGAATCTCACTGCGCAACATAATCAGCTTTTTCCTAAGAATCTCATTGTGTAATTAGAAAAAATATTCTTAACAGCAGTGTTAGCCATTTGATGAGATAGGCTCTCCAGTTCTCTGAACTTGAGAATGGATTGACAGACAGGGGAAAGTCTGCTATCCTTGAACACATCCCACCCAACACGTAGTTGGTATCATGCTGTCTTTGTAGGTGGCATAAGTAATAAACTCTGCTTTCTCTTTGTATACATGTGCTTATCTGAAAGCCATCTGATTTTTTTTATACTTTTACATGAACTCTAATAAGATGCTGAAATAAAATCTTAAATTTATTTCTGGGTACAGGGGGAGTGGATTAAGAACTACTGTTTCTTTGTGGTATAGACACACTTGATTCTCTTCATGTATGCTAGAACATACCTCTGTAAGCTGAAAACAGGACAGAACAGCATTTTTGGCATCTCTCAACATGTGAAATTGTCTAGGAGGTGTAAAGATTTCTAAGGGTGCTTGCCAAGGGTGATTTATGGTGGGGATTTCCAGCTTCAGAAATATGAAAAGTTACGAATGGTGTTTGTTCTTCAGCTCTCCAAATTAAAGTGAAGTTTGAAAGCCCCCTTGGCAAGTTATTCTTAAGATATGAATAGTTACATATCTAATAAATTGATAAATGCAGGCTCTTTAAAGGGAAGCCTTTTAAAAAATTCCTACTGTCTTCATACTCTTAAATATAAGCACATGCATACTTTGATGTTTGGCTTTTTGGTAAGCGTAAGTAGTAGCTATTTGTGAACATACATTTGGCACCATTTTCATATAATTATCAAGAAATAGGAGGAAGTGAGGGAAAAAATTCAGATCATAAATGGGATGAGCTAGTGTCTGGTTGAGTGAAGCAATGACTAGCTTTCTATTCATGACCGTGGAGTTTTAGTATTTCAGTTTCCTCATTTGTAAGATGGGGATAATAATAGCATCTGTTGTTGTTGTGAGGATAAAGCACTTTACCAAGCTTAAAGCTCTAAACAAGATGTCCCAGAAGTCTTGGTGCAGATTTAAGCTAAGCAGTTTAAACCTGCACCAAGACTTCTGGGACACCTTGTATAAATGCAATTATTGTTGTTGTTGCTGTAGTTGTAGTTGTAGTTGTTGTTGTTGGTATTTCGTCTTTTATTGATGCTGAGTCGACACTCTAGAATGGGATAATGGGGGTTTTAGCCTAAAGAGAGAGGTATTGATTTGATTTCATTGTTGCTGTTTAAAAAATGCATTCTGGTAGTACTTGATTAAAGAAGCCATCTATTCCTTTTTTGTTCACTGGAAAAAAAAAACAAACCAAAAAACCAAAAACAAAACTCTTCCCTGGAAATCTTAACTAGAAGTAAGTTTATAGATTTGTATTTTCCCCCTCATCTTTCAATCCATTATCTTAAACACCATTTTCTTTTCTTTTTTTTTTTTTTTGTTCAGCCGATTTTGGGGACTACAATCAATTTGAATCTCAAGATTTCCTCCGAGAATATGTGTTATTTCCTATGGTGAGTGTATTTTCCCACTTTTTATTTTGCCTTTTGTTTCCAGATGGACTTGGATCCTTCCTTTGAAAAGAGAAACTTTTCAAAAGAGAAGCACAGAGCATGACATGTGTGTTTTCTTGGCAAGCCCCGTACTACTCTTTCAGATTTGGGATACTCTTTTAAAAAAAAAAGCATTGTTTGGGGAAAGGGTAGGCATGGTTAGGATAGACAGGATGGGACTTGCAAAGTATCCATTTCTGTTGTGAACTGGAGGTGTGGCTGGGTTCTAGTACCAGGGGAGATGCCTATAGCTACAGAGGATGGAGGAAGCTGCCAACAGTAAGAACAGCTCTATCCTTTGTCAGAAAAATTGAGAACATTTCCTATTAAAGAAGATCAGTGGTGTTCTTCCTAATGGAATCTTCTGCTGTATATGTTCTAGTTCCTAGCAAACTAGGATGTACTGGGTATTTAACCAATGTTAAATTATACCCCCATTCAAAAAGGAACTGACATCATAGACAACTTTATGTGCATCATTGTTTTTTGGTCTAGAATCATAAATAAAAGTAGATTTTTTTGTTTGAAAAGATTCTGGAGACCATCTAGTATAGGCTTCCATGATCATCTGGAGTCACCTCTACAAATTCTGGAATACCTAGCATCTAGTCTGTTTGAATGTAATGGTAAACACACAGATAAAAGCACTGTCACTAATTTGCTCTGTGACGTTCTAGATGTCCCTTAATCTGTCTGTATCTCAGTTTACTCGTCCATAAAATTAGGAGGCAGGCCAAATGATTTCTGTAACATTCCTTCCTGCTCTAAAATTTTAAGATATTGTAAAGTATTCTGACCAGAGCAAAGAATAGTAATAGGATAAAGCTGCCTTTCTCTGGGTGCTACATGTTTGTATTAATGACTGACATGATCTTACTTTTTGGGAGGATATCTCTGTTGCACCCTTGACTCAATGGAACTCAGGTCCACTAACACCTCCTTACTCAATTTTTTTCTCCTATGATGAACCACTTTGTAGCCCTGTCCCTCCCATCCTGTATTTGTTGATGTTTTGAACCAGAGGGCTGAATCTTACATTTATCCCTTTTAACTCTTATCTTTTAAACAATAATGTAGTCAGTAGTGATTACAACCTTTGAGTTTGTGACTGTGTCTGAAAAATTAGCACAAACTATCAGCACAGATGCTGGTACTTGGTGTAAATTGTTGAGGCCTTTTCATCAGTAGTCGGTATTCTTTAGGCACTGAATTTTTCAGGACATTCTGCTAGGCAGTAACTCCACGTGTGGTGTGAATATATGTAGGTTGAGGTGTCCCCAGCACTTAGTACAATGCCTGGCACATAGTAAGAGCTTAATAAATGCTAGCTGACTCCCTGCTAGCTGTACATTCTTAAAGCCTATTTTGAAACATAGAGCAAAAGCAGGGACAATGATTGATTAACGGATTTTGTATAGTGCCTTTAATGTTATGTTCTAGGGGACATTTTAATAAATTACTGGGTGGTGATTTTAAACTCTGCATGTTATAAACATATTTCCTAGCTCTAATCAGAGCATTGAGATAGAAAATTCATGATGCTGGTGAACTAGTGAAAGGCTATAATTAAGTAGTGTGAGTATATGTGAAGTTTTAGTTGTTTTGGACTGAACCTATAATTTTAGCAGTATAGAGATCTCCTGGTGAAACACTTACTGTACCAATGCAGAGCCAACATCTGCTCTCCAATGTGTAGGCTTAGAAAATTGCCTGGGACACTAAGAACTCAAGTAACTTGACCAGGGTCACATAATTAGTCTATGTCAAAGGTAGGACTTGAACCCAAGTCTTCCTGACTCAGAAGCCAGATTTCTATCCTCTATCCCATGCTCCCTCTCCTGTGTCAGGCAGACAAAGAGATGCATGCACTTGTTAGGGGGAGAAGATGATACAGATTTTATTTGATTTGATCTTTTAAGGTTCCTAAATGTGTCATGGCATTTTTTCAACAGTTGAAAGAACAAAGTTAAATGGATGGTATATCCCATAGGTGGGTGGTTATGTATAGACATGTACCTTGCAATTTTTCATTAGTATAGTACCACTCTCACATTTTTCTGTGACAGAGACAAATACCAAAGGGAGGCCCAGGAGTTCTAGACACAGACAGTTTAGTTAAGTACAATAGCTGACTTTGTTGTTCTTTTTGTCATTTAAAGCCTACATCTGAGGTTTTGTAAAATAGTTTCTCCACCCTCCAACACTGCTTTATTTCTTTTGTACTCTTATACTATTTATGTATTTTATAAAATGATTGCAGACATATGTACACATAGAACTGAATTTGTAAAATGAGTAGTATATTTGCTACTCAGAGAAATCTGAAAATGCTCTAGGATTTGGAAGCTGCTATAACACAAGCCACTTTAGTCAAAGGATGCAAAGCAAGCATGTTGAAGTTTGAAGGTTGAAGTGTATACAGTAAGAGTTTCCAAAAACTATCTCTGTGTACAGGATGGTTTCCAATAGTTGACCTATATTTATCCTCCCCCTTACCCTTACCCTGAAAGGCAGCATAGAGTAATTTTTTTTTTCAGCATAGAGTAATTGATGGAATGCTAAGCTTAAGTCAGAAAGATCTGAGTAGAAATCCTACTCTCATATTTATTAGTTGTTTGACCATGGGAAAGTCAATCTCTTTGGGTCTCAGGCGACTCTCTAAGACTGTAAGATGTGGAAGGATTATAATCTGTGTAGGTGGAAGGAGCCACATGGAAGATTAGTATCTCCTTCACTAGTAAGTTGTGAAATTCATGGCTTTACTATTCAATTTTCTTGCTTCAATTATCTTGGCTATTTCCTGGCAAATTCTATATATCCAGAATGATTCTCGGTAATCATTTAATTTGATCACAGTTTTGGTTCTCCTGTGGTATTCCCTTCAGAACTCAACATTGAAATGAAGAGCTAAGTGATAATAGGTCTTCTCTTTCCCATTTGGTGTAAAGGTGGGAAGAATCTGGAGCAAAGAGCTCGAGTTCAGCTGTGACTTATGAGCTTGACCTTGCCTGCTTGGGGCAACATTATACTCTAGTGGAAGTGCTGGACCTGGAGTTAGGAGAGACCTGATTGTGAATCTTGCCTTTGGCACTGGCTGTGGGACTGTGGATAAGTCACTTAACCTCTGAGAGCCTCATCTCTTTCTCCATCTATAAAATGGGCATGATAATTATGCCTAGGAAGGAGAAGAGCTCATTGTATCCTCACATGGTCATGCTACATTTGGGGAGTTCTATTCTTCATGTCACATATAAAGGAGGGCATTGATCAATGTGAACAGGGCAGCCTGGGTGTTGAAGGGTCTTAAAATCATGCCATAGGAGGATAGATTGGTTTAGTTTGAAGGACAGAAGACATAAGGGGAACATAATTGCTAACTTCAAGAAAGATACCCATCTGTTTCGTAAGGTTGTTGTGGAGGTGATAGAATCACAGAATTTATAGAGCACCAGCCCTGGAGTCAGGAGGACCTGAGTTCAAATCTGGACTCAGACCAGACACTTGACACTTACTAGCTGTGTGACCCTGGGCAAGTCACTTAACCCCAATTGCCTAAAAAAAAAAAACAAACTAGAAGCACAGGATTTTAGAGCTACAAGAAACCTCAGTGGTCATTTACATTAGCCCATAACTGAAAATCATTCTTTATGCAGCCTCTGCAACAAATGGTCATATATCCTTTGCTTGAAGACCTTTGATGATAAGAGGGGCCTCAGTTATCTCTCAAAGCAGATTCTAGCTTTGAACAGTTTTCCTTGTAATAACCCTAAATTTTGTAGTTTGATCACATGTGATCACGGCTTTAATTTTTTGTTTATTTGTTTGTTTGTTTTTTGGTGAGGCAATTGGGGTTAAGTGACTTGCCTAGAGTCACACAGCTTGTGAGTGTTATGTGTTTGAGGCCACATTTGAACTCAGGTCTTCCTGACTCCAGGACTGGTGCTCTATCCACTGCACCACCTACCTGACCCTTGTTTTTTATACTTTAGAGTATGGTAATTGCCAATTATTAACTTTTTTAAAATGTTGGATTTACTGATCTATTTATGTGCTGTATTCCCAAGTAGAATGTAAACTCCCTGAGAGTAGGGTGTATTTTTCATCTTTATGAATAAATATAATACCTAGTATATGCCTTTTATATAACAGATGCTTAATTGTTAAATTGGAAGTTATTTACATTCACTTTTTAAAATTTACATTTTTTCAGTCAACAAAAATCTGCCTTCTCTTTCTCCTACTTTCCCTTTCATCCTCTATTAAAGAAAAACAAAACCCTTGTTACAGACATGTATTGCCAGATTGCCTTATTGGCCATATTCCTCCTTGCCTGTCCCAAATGTTTCACTCTGCCTCTGCCCATCATCTAACTCTCAGAAGGTGGGCACCATATTTCATCATGAGTCCCTTGGTATTGTGGTTGACCATTGTGTTGATCAGGGTCCCTAAGTCTTTCAAAGTTGTTTGTCTTTACAATCTTGTTGTCATAGACATTGTTTTCCTGGTTCTATTCAGTTTACTTTTCATTAGTTCTTACGAGTCTTCTCAGGTTTTTCTGAAATCATCCCTTCCAGAATTTCTTACAGCACAGTAATTTTCAATCCCATTCGTATCCTTTAAATTGTTTAACCATTCCTTAATTGATGGGAGTCCCTTAGGTTTTCAGTTCTTTGCCACCACAAAAAAATTGGAGCTACAAATATTTTTGTACATCCTTAGAGCTTTACTTAGGACTAATCCCTCACTTCTGGGCTCATCCTTCTCAGTTCATGTCTGGTTTCAGACATTTACTAGCTGTATGACCCTGGGCAAGTTACTTAACTCTATTTGCCTCAGTTTTCTTATCTGTAAAATGAGCTGGAGAAGGAAATGGCAAACCACTCCAGGATCTTTGCCAGGAAAACCTCAAATAGGGTTATGGAGAGTCAGACATGATTCATCAACAACAACAATCCCACACTTAATCTACCCTCCTTCCTATTTCTTCCTTTCCCTTATCCCTTTTCTTTCCTGATTCAGTATTGAGCGAAATGTATCTCTGTAACCAACTCGTGTGTGTGTGTGTGTGTGTGTGTGTGTGTGTGTGTGTGTGTGTGTG
>NW_020954576.1:38006477-38073427 GCF_900497805.2 Vombatus ursinus
TGTGTGTGTGTGTGTGTGTGTGTGTGTGTGTGTGTGTGTGTGTGTGTTATTCCTTTCCTTGGACAAGTTAGATGAGAGTATGGTTCAAGTGTGTTCCCCTCCCCCCATCCTTCTTATTTGTATAAGCTTCTTTCTTTTTCTTTCTTTTTTTTCTTTTTTAGTGAGGCAATTGGGGTTAAGTGACTTGTCCAGAGTCACACAGCTAGGAAGTATTATGTGTCCGAGGCCAGATTTGAACTCGGGTCCTCCTGACTTCAGGGCTGGTGCTCTATCCACTGTGCCACCTAGCTGCCCCTGTATAAGCTTCTACTCATGTACCCCAATTATGTGAGATAATTTTCTCGATCTTTCTCTGTTCCTTTTCCCTCTCACAGTGTATTCATTTTCCCCTCTCTTTCCATTCTTGTTTTAATATCATCAACATAATAGACCTCCTCGGCCCTCTGGATAATTAGATTCCCATGGCCCCGGATGATGGTAAGGTTCTGATGAGACACATGTATTATCTCATGTTAGAATGTAAACAGTTTACTCTTGTTCAGTACCTTAAGATTCTTCATTCATGTGTATCTTTTAAATGTTTCTCTTGATTACTGTCCTTGCACTTCAGAATTTCTGTGCAATTCTGGTTTTTTCATCAGGAATGCTTAGAAGTCCTCTTTCATTAGTGATTCATTCTTTTCTCTGTATAGGATTATACTCAGTTTTGTTGGGTAAGTTATTCTTGATTGTAAGCCTATATCATTTGTCTTCTGGAATAACATATTCCAAGCTTTCCACTTCTTTATAATGGTGGATGCTAAATTGTGTGTGATCCTGTCTGTGGCTCCTCAGTATTTGGATTCTTGATTTCTAGCTGCCAGCATTATTTTTCTCTTTGACCTAGAAGCTCCAGATTTTGACTATAGTACTCCTGGGAGTTTTAACTTAGAATTTCTTTCTAGAGATGACTGCTGGATTTCTCTTTTATAATTTCTTGAAATATAATGTCTGTACTCCTGTAGTCTTAGCTTACAGGTAGTCAATCCAGTGGTTCTTAAGTTTTCTCTCTTAAGTCTATCTGTTTTCCAGGTCAATTATTTTTGCTATGAGATAACATATTTTCTTTTAACTTTTTGTTTAATAGTTCTTGCTGTCTTAAGAAATCATTAGTTTCTATTCAATCTATTTTTCATTTCAGAGCTTGTTGCTTGGGCAAGGCTTTGCACCTCTTATGCCAAGCTATTAATTCCCTTTCCAAATCTTTCTTCCATAGCTCTTATTTCTTTTCTAAATTTTTCCTCTAGTGCTCTAATTTCATTTATAAAAACAGTTTTTTGAACTTTTAAAAACTCTTGCTTAATCTCTTCCATGAATTTTAGTTGAACTTGGATACAACCCATGTTTTTCTTTGAGGCTTTGTTCATAGATGTTTTGGAGTCATTCTCTTCTTCTGGGTTTATGTCTTGAGTATTCCTATGACCAAAATAGCTTTTTATGGCAGAATTTTTTTTTGTACTGCTTATTCTTCCAGCCTCCTTCATGACTTTGGACTTTATGTTAGGGCCAGGCTTTCTGTGCTTTTAGAAGGCATGGGCTAAGCTTGTGCTTTCTCAGGCCCTTCTACTGCTCTCTTGGGGGTATTGAGTGTCGTGTTATTCCAGTATCTCAGAGATAGCTAAGGCTGGGGACCTGTAAGCTTTTAGTTTTCCCAAACTGGTCTGATCTAGGGCCAAGTCTGCCCTCCCAGGCTGAGCTCTGCATGTTCCTGACCTGACTTTGGGTCTGAGCAGCAGGTCTGTTGTGGGCTTGTTTCCTTTGGAGTTTTGCTGCTAGATTCAGCCACTGTCGTCTTAAGAAGCTTTGCTGGCACAGAGAGTAATAGAACTGCAGATTACCCTTTGGTCTGATATACCTTCCCTGTGTTTTCTACTGTAGGTTTCAGACTGGAATGGAGGCTAGAACTGAGATTCCATTCAGCCCCTGGCAGCAGAGCCAAACAGTCAACTATTTGTTTCTGAACTGGTTCCTTGCAAATTCATAAGCAAGCATGCAACACATATACAGCTTAGGGTCTGTGGCTGTTTCTCACCCTGGAATGCCACCTCTAGGCTTAGGTGTCCTCCCTCATCTGACCTGGATTTGTGACCTGGAACTAGGTAGTGAGTGACAAGGCTGACATTTGGCACCTGTTCCTGGGCTCTGCTATGAGGTCAGGGCTTTCTGTGCTGAATTCGGGACCTCTGCTTTCCCTGGTTGCACAACCTCTGCCTGTGCTGAATGCTCCATTCTGCCCCTCCTCCCCTTACTTCCATTTACTTTAAAACAGAAACTAGGGATTTTACTCTCAACCAGTTGAGTTTGTATGATCTCTAGTTAGCTTGCCTGTCTTAATGTTATAGCAAGTGCAAGAATACTTTGCACAATGAAGTTGATGTGGTTATAGGAAATCTATGAGAAGGCTTATTCCCTTCCCTCTGTGAGCATAGAGTCTGTCTATTTGGTAGTATAAAAAATGCATAAATGCATTACTTTAAGAAAGCTTACTAAACTATCAGCAAAGTATAAATCACTGTGGTACAAAAGAAACCTTAAGGGAGTTCAGAAATGTATGCCACCAGGTGAGTTTATACAGGTATGATTTCCTGGAAAGGTGAATTTTGGAGGAGGGCTTTGAATTGGGAAGGAGAGAGAATGTCAAGATCTTTATGAGGCTTGTTGGTGTCTATTTCTGTAGGACTTGGCACTGGAAGAAGCCGTCCTGGAAGAGCTGACCCAGAAGGTGGCCCAGGAACATAAAGCACACAGGTAAGAGAGAGGTGGGCCAGAGAAAGATGAGAGGTGACTGTGTGGAATGAAGGAATGCACAATGAATGAATGAATAAACAAATACAAAAATTATGAAGTACATCCTTTGTGCAGAGTGCTAGGCTAAACACGGGGGATACAAATAGAAGAGCAAGACTCTCCCTTTTGTCAGAGAGCTCACATTCTAAAAGGGGAAGGCAACACTTAGATTGGGGTTCATTCAGCTGCAAGTTAGAAGGAAAGACCTTGGGGTCCAGAAGCAAGACATCTTCTTTAGTGTCATTTCCATTGATAAAACATGATCTGGTTCTATGTTGAACCATTTAACGGTGCCAAGGACTTCGCTGTTGAGAACTTTCTTTTTTGGATCTTCATTAATTTTGGCTACCACAATAAAGCAAATATCACAATAAAGTGAGTCACATGAATTTTTTGGTTTCTCAGTGCATATAAAAGTTATGTTTACACTATACTGTAATATATTAAGTGTGCCATAGTATTATGTCCAAAAATGTATATACCATAATTAAAATATTTTATTGCTAAAAGATGCTAACCATCATCTGAGCTTTCAGTGAATCATAATCTTTTTGTTGGTGGAGGATATTGCATCGATGTTGATGGCTGCTGACTGATCAGGGTAGTAGTTGCTGAAGGCTGGGGTAGCTGTGGCAATTTCTTAAGATAAGACAACAATGAAATTGGCCACATCGATAGACTCTTCCTTTCACTTGAACACTTAGAGGCCATTTTAAGGTTGCAATATTGTTGAGTTTCAATGTTGTTGTCTGTCAGGGAATATGGAGGCCCAAGGAGAGGGAGAAAGATGTGAGAATGGTTGGTAGATAGGTCAGAACATACACAACATTTATCACAGTTTTATATGGGTACAGTTTGTGGCCCTCCAAAACAATTAGAATAGTAACATCAAAGATCACTGATCACAGATCACCGTAACAGATATAATAATAATGAAAAAGTTTAAAATGTTGTAAGAATTACTAAAATGTGACACAGAGACACAATGTGAGCACATGTTGTTGGAAAAGTGGTATCCATA
The DNA here is from genome assembly GCF_900497805.2 of Vombatus ursinus. NCBI lineage: Eukaryota > Metazoa > Chordata > Mammalia > Diprotodontia > Vombatidae > Vombatus > Vombatus ursinus. The sequence goes on from NW_020954576.1 coordinate 38,010,325, forward strand.
AACTTGCTCAATGTAGGGTTGCCCCAAACCTTCAATTTGTTAAAAAAAAAAAACAACAACAAAAAATAAAAAACCAAGCAATATCTGCAAAGCCCAGTGAAGCAAAGTGCAATAAAACAAGTTATACCTGTATAGGGTTACAATCAGGAGTAGAGTTAGAATTAAGGGTTGAGTTAGAATTATGTTGTGAGGGTAGAGGGGCTGATGCAGTAGTTAATTTCCAGTTTGTATCTATATAAATTGCTCCCCTCGTGGTCTCAGGGGCCAGGCTACAATCTGGGCTAGTATTCTGGGTGCTCTGCTATTGAAGGTTATGTTAAACATAGCCTTCAATAAAATAGATTCCTGATGTCCATACATTAGGATGTATTAACAGTCAAATATCCTTACCTCTCATACCTCCTCTTGTGTCATCAGCATAAAAGGTCAAGTTAGAGAATCTGTTTCAGCCAGCTTGTGACTGTGTCCTGTGTTATTCACTCTTGGAGTTCTAAGTTTTGTTTGAGGTTGTACTTTTAATTGTTTTAACCCAGAATCATCCTACTGCTATAGAGTTCTTGATGGTCATTTGACTAAAGAGAGTCAGGAGAAAACTTTATTCTATGGATTTGGTCCATGTGCTGCCTGTACTAGATACTTCCTGACACTCCCTATCCTTGAAATCCTGGGACTATGAGCTAAAAATACTGCTTTGAGTAGATATGTCTAGGTTTAGCCATATTTCCAATAGTGACAAAGATCAAAGGGCTAGACTTGGAGGGAAGTGGTGAGAATCTTTGAGTCAAGTAAGCACTAGAGAGCTTGATGTCACTGAGGGCTACTTGAAGCTCTTTTAGGCTATTGCAAAACAAACATCCTTCCCATCCCATCCCAGCCTTCCCTTCTGTTGTTAGAGGGCAAGTGTAATATTTCTAAGTTTCATCTTGATCCTTTGCATCAAAAAATAACATCTTCATATTTTTAAGGTGGTGGAGAATTATCACAAATATAGGAAAATGGCTTGTGTTAGCCTTGAGCAGGCTCCTTCATTTACAAGCCCATTTGGGATAATATTTTTTAGTATTTGTAGTACAGTGCTCTCCAAGAGAAAATTTAAGTAGCTCCCTTTACATTCTCCTGCTTAGTTAAAGTACACTCCAGGGAGGAAAGATTCTTGGAATTATGGAAATGGGTGACCAAGTGGTACATGATATTTCCACCTTGTGATGATTGCTACTCCCATATCGAACTAGCTAAACAACAGTTATGGAACTTGGCATCATGAGGGTCAAATCTTCCACTGGCTTTGTCCTCCTTAACTGTTTCCTCCTTTTGATACTATTCTGGTTCTAGTGGAATCCTGCCAGCGGAAGCTGAACTCATGTATATCAATGAAGTGGAACGTTTGGATGGGTTTGGACAGGAAAGCTTCCCTGTGAAGGTAATGTACTCTGGCTTTTCCTTTGCATGGCTTTCTCAAAAAGGGTGCAGAAATTTCTAAACTTTAGAGGACAAAGACTGTGCTGTCCTCTCTTGTACATTTTCCATGGTGCTTTGCACAGTGCCTTGCCCAGGGTAGATAATTAAGTGTTCGTTGAGTGAATCAATGTTAATCGTTTGTGAAAAATAAAATTTGAGTGTCCAGTTACTACTGTGGAACAATTTCTCTTTCCAATAAGTGAGTAATTTTCATTGTTCACTAATTCAACAGATATTTGTTGAGGACTATGTTCACAGAACTCTTCTAGATGCTATGGGGGTACAAAAAGGTATAAGGTCATGGTCTCTTTGCCCAAAGATCTTAAAATCCAATATGGAAGACAAGACATACAGATATCAAAAATTAAATAAAAATCAAAAGGAAAGAAATATCATGCATGTTTCTCATTTAATCAATAAGATTTTATGAAATATCTATGTAGTGGGCAGTATAGTGGGCCCTGGGGAAGAAGAGAAGAAAAAAAATGTCTCTGCCTTTGAGGAGCTCACAGTCTATTGGGGGAAACAATGTGTACACATATAAGTAAATACAAAATATGTGCAATATAAATACAAAGTAATTTTGTGGGTGGGGAAGAGGAGGCATTAGTCATGGCAGAGGTGGAAAGTGGGATGAAATCCATAAAGACCTCAGTTAGAAGATGTCATTTGAGCTGAACTTTAAAGAAAAATAGGGATTCTTAAAGTCAGAGGTGAAGTGGAAATCCATTCAGGCATGAGGGTCAACCTTTGCCAAACCACAGAGGCAGAAGATGGAATGCTCTGTGGAGCATAAAGTTCTGGAAATGGGAATAATAGGCAGTAAACCTAGAGAATAGGCTGGAACCGTGTTGTAAAGGGATTTAAATGCCAAAAAAGGGAATTTGTGTTTTATCCTTGGTCAACAAGGAACCAAGGAGTTTTTTGAGGAAGAGAGTGACATGGTCCAATGGGTGCTTTTTAGGAACCAGTTGATAACTATAGAGAGTGGCAGTGTCAAATTCAAATAGAAAAAGGGGCCACTAATCTGTCCATAAGGAACCCTGCAGGTCTCATATTGACTTAGTTTCAAAATGTACTATTATCTATGTTTTATTGTATTTTTGTTTATTTTTAAATATTGACCAATTAATTTTTCCCAAAGCAGCTATGTTGATTTTATTATATGTGGTTGAAATCTGGGGACTCCATTAACATCAAACTATAAGGAATGTGTGTGTGTGTATGTGTATATACACACATACACATATACTTTTTAAAACATAATATTTATTTCTAACATTATTTTTTTTAGTTGAGTTCCAAATACTCTACCTTCCTCCCATTCCTCCCCTCCCCACTGAGACAGTGAACAGTAAATCAGTTATACATGTGAAATCATGCAAAATATATTTCCATATTAGTCATGTCCAGCTACATTTTCATCTGATTCAGGCCATTCTTGGGTATGTTGTGGGCTGCATGGGCCATGTGCTTGACACCTTTGGTATAGAAGAAGGACTAGAAAGGGGAGAGAATTCAGGTAGGAAGACCAATTAGCAACCTACTGACATAGTCCAGGACACAGGTTATGAGGGCATTAACTGAACAGGGATGGAGGATAGTTGTGTGAGTGGAGAGAAGGAAATAGATATGAGAGGTGTTATGAATGTAAAATCAACAAGATTTCAAATTAATTGAATTGGGGGAGAAGGGGTAAAGAGAAGGAAGAATCCAGGATGACTCTGAGGTTGTGAACCTGAGTGCCTGAAAGAATGATGGTCATTTCGTTAGTAAGAAGAACGTTAGGGAGAAAAGAAGGTTTATGGGCAAAGATAACGATTTCTGTTTTGGATATGTTGAGTTTGAGATGTCTGTGAAACATCCAGTTGAAAATCTCTAATTGGCATTTGGTGATATAGGACTGGAACTCAAGAGAGAGACTAGGGCTGAGTACATAGATCTGGAAGGCATCTGTGTAAAGATTCTGACTGAATCTGTTTGTGATAATGAGTTCATCAAGAGAGAGGATATAGAGGAAAGATGGCCTTGGTGTAGACCCATGGTTAAGGGGAAGAAAATGGATGAAAATTCAGCAAAGGAAACTGGAAGAGTAATCAGACAGGTAGGAGGAAACTAAATCAAGGTCACTGTCATGAAAACTCAGAGAGGAAAGAATATCTAGATGGAGAAGGTACCTAATATATGGCAGAGGAATAAAGAAAGATAAGGACAGATAAGAGTTCTTGGGGTAGTAGAATGAACACTGGACTTGAAATTTAAAAACCAGAAAAATATTGGCATAAAAAAACCATGGGTCTTTGTTTTAGGGTGAATCTTGGGACTATATAGCAATTCCCCAAAAGCAATCCAAATACGTTGTCCTCCTCTTTATTTCTGGGCCCAGTTCATTAGTAATCTTTAGTGTTATTCCAAGATGCAGGCACTGATGGAAAAGCTCTATAGGCTATCTGTCTATGTGCATTTCATAGTCTGGACAATGGACATTTTTCATTGTGTAGAGGAGATATCATAAAAAGTGTTATCAAGGAATGCCTGACTGGAAAAAGGAGATGGGCTCATTACATAGAAGCAGTGGTAAGATGACCCTTAGATAGCCTCTCTTTTCCTTTGGTATGTCTATGAGGTCAAGAGATATAGAGAATAGCCCTTAACATGTTGAGTGGGCCTCCTGTGAAGAATTTATATAAGGAGACAGACAAGAGTTATACAGGATGAATAGGCAGAGATGGATTGTGACCTGCATCATTAGTAAGAGATTCTTACAGTAGGATCATAGATTCATTGAAGCATAATATGAAATAACATAAGACCCACAACAGCCTAAGATATTCTAGCCACAAATTTACAAAATTTGTTTAAGTGTAAAGAAGCTTTCTAGGTACTAAAACATTTATCAGTCTTCACTGCCTATTAAATAGCTATATACTCATCTGAAAAATGAAGGAATTTGTCATTGTTATTTATTTGTTGGACAGACACATTTCTATGCAACCATGGCAAGGAAGTAGACAAATGGCTATTTCCCAAATTAACATAAAGTATGTATAATTAAAGATGGCCACCTGGGACTTCTTGGCCAATGTTTGTCATCTTTTTCTCATCTTTTGGCTTATGAGCACTGCTTAATAGGTAAATGTGGATAAAACTTTTCATTTATTCAGTTCTATGAACCCCTTCCATTCTGTTTTGTCTGCTCTTGTCACAGTCAAAGGCATCTAATATGACACAGAGAACACATTTCTTAAGGCAAGAGAATATTGTGCTTCTGAGCTCAAGGCCAAGTTTGGTTTTTCTTTCCACCAGTCCCAACCCCCTTCCGGTAGAAAAATGGAACTTCATCAGACACCTAAATACCACTGGCTCATTCCAATAATTTCAGACCTGACTGCAATTTCATTACAAGCGTTTCACTTAGAACTGGCTTCACTGGATGGGCTATAAGTGGCCTGTTCCTTTTTGCACATGTGCAATTTGCTTTAATGTGAACTACCCATGTGCATCAGGGGGAGCCTAAGAGGGTAGCTGTAGCTTGTGAAAATGGCTAAATGGTCCTTTTTCAGATTTGTTTAATTTTGTTTTCTGTCTCTGATGACTGCCCTTTGTAGGGCTGTAATCCATTTTCCCAGCAATAATGCCTTATGATGCCATCTGCAACCTACTTATATTTCAACAACCCACATACTGTTATGATATGCTGGGTCACTGAAAAATTAGAGGAAACTTTTCTACTCTTTCTGGAAAATTGACTTTCCAACTGCTAACTATTTTGCTTGTTTTAGACTGGGGGTGGAGAACTAATGTTTCCCCTAAGTGCTGGTTTAAAAGTTTGCATTTTTCTCCCCATTCTGGACTTATTCATAAAAAAGTTGGTATTGAGATATTTTGAGGTTGGAGCCAGTATCAGGGAATAGGAACAACTGAGATGTTAAGATGGGCCTCCTTGTTAATACAAGCTTCATTACTAAGTTTCTTTTAAATAGGAAAATCAATGAAGACCTCTGATACGGCCTCATTTTTGCAAGTAGAGAGATACTACAAATTTCTTTTGTTGGCTCTGTGATTTAGTAGAGCTTCTAATTACTCTCTCTCCTTTTTACCTTTGCTTTTTGTGACTTAAGAAGAAACTTTCAGACTCTAGGATTATTGGAATCCCTGTGATGGTAGTGGAAGGGATGGCGTAGTCAGAGCCAAATTAAGTTAAAAGACCGAGGAAAAATATATCCACCTCCCCCCCCCAAAAAAAGTATTACTTTTCTCAAGATACTTCAGTTCCACTGCATTGATGTATTGCCTCTTTGGGTAGTGCAGGTCATTATTGACCTTATAAAGTAAATGGTTAGTAAATATTTTGAATTGGAAAAAACAAACAAATATTGCTCTAATTTTTCAGAAGATTAAACATATAATCATTCACTGTCCTGTTCTAGGCACATCTTCATCTAAACCATTTCAATAGGTGTTGCTACTTTTTATACTGACTTAATGTTTGCTAAGGTTAAGAGTGGAACCCTTTGCAGAGCATGGCTTAGGCCTCAATTTTCTGTGGAGAATGCTGGTTTTAGATAAATTGATTAGAAAGACTAAAAGAAAATTGTCTATAAATTTCTCTCCTTGTTCCATAATTAGTTTCATATTCCCATCATATAACAGAAAACACCATGGTATAGTGGATAGAGAGCTAGCCTTGATATCAAGAAGACCTAGGTTTAGTTGGGCCTCTCACACACACTAATCATATGATCATGAGCAAGTCATTTAATCTAGTTTTCTTAGTGACTCAGTGGCTCTTTAAGACTCTGAGATATAGATGACTTGATGATCTACCTTGGTAAAGGGAATGACCATCCTGGAACTTCTATCTGTGGGTGAAAGCATAGGTTCAGATCTGTATTGTCCTCCCAAAACTTATATACACATACATATACTCACATATCAGAGAATGCAGAATATTAGAGTTGGAAATTATCTAATTTTTTATTTTACAGAGTAGAAGCTCAGACCCCTAGATGTTATGTTCTTTTTCCTTTCATGACCATTTCTGTGACATCAGCCTGACTTATTCTTTGCCTTCCCTCTACTCATGCCTGTTTCTATACATTCTTCTATTTTGTAATCTATATTTAAATCTATAATTTTGCTTGAAACCTATTTTCTCTGCTCTTTCAGAAGCCTCTTCAAAAATATGTAATCCTTTGAACCATTTTCTGCATTTACTACCAAAGTTAACTCTTCTATTCTAGTCATTATTAGATTTGCTCTTGTTCAGATCTGATTTTTTAAAAAGATAATAGTCTCACCAAGTAAGGAACTTGAGTTCTTTGTGTGTGTGTGTGTGTGTGTGTGTGTGTGTTTAACAAAAAGATCATATATTTGGAAATTCTGTATACAGTGATAATGACACTTGGATCCATGAGTTCATCAGTGCCCCTTCACCAATACCAATCATAATCTCTTTATAATTTCTCACCTTTTGTAATTCTGATCCATACCATACCACAAATCCTCCACTGAGGCACTGCTTTATTTGTTAGAGGCCTTCCTTTGGTTCCCTACCTATCTTGGGGCTACTAGTGCATTACTGGGCTGTCCATCAATCATCTCATTCTTCCTTTCTTTTCTTTTCTTTTCTTTTCTTTTCTTTTCTTTTCTTTTCTTTTCTTTTCTTTCCTTTTCTTTGGCTAGTCAAGGGAGTTAAGTGACTTGCCCAGGGTCACACAGCTAGTGAGTGTTTTGTGCCTGAGGCCAGATTTGAATGCAGGTCCTCCTGAGTCCAGGGCTGGTGCTCTATCTACTGCGCCACCTAGCTGCCCCTTTATTTTCTTTTTAAAATTATTTTAATTAATAAAAATTCACCTTTTCTCCCTCCTATTGATCCTCCCCTATTAAAAAAGAAAAACCCTTGTAATAAATATGTATAGTCAAGCAAAACAAATTCCCACATTGACCATGTCAAAAAGAATATATGGGTAGTATGCTTCATCACTAGAGTTTTAGAATTATGGTGGGTTATTGATTAGAGGGCTTAAGCCTTTCAAAGTTGTTTGTCTTCAGAATGTGGTTGTTGTGGTATAAAGTGTTTTCTTGTTTCTGCTCATTTCCCACAAGTCTTCCCAGGAACCTGGGACACTGGAACCATCCCTTTCATAATTTCTTTCAATACATTCCATCATATGCATATACCATACCATGTTCAGCCATTCTCTAGTTGAAGGGCAGCCCCTTAGTTCTCAGTTCTTTACCACCCCTGAAAGAGACGCCATAAATATTTTTGTATACGTGGGTCCTTTTTCTCTTTCTTTGTTCTCTTTGGAGCATAGACCTAGATGGTGTCCCTAAGTCAAAGGGTATGTATGATTTAGCAAATTTCAGAGCATAGATCCAAATCACTTACCAGAATGGTTTGATCAGTTCACAGCTATGCTAACAGTTGAACAATGTCCCTATTTTCCCATAGCCTTTCCAGCATTTTTCATTTTGCTTTTTTTTTTTTTTTGGTCAACTTTACCAATCTAATGGTTGTGAGGTACAATTTCAGAACTGTCTTAATTTCTAATTTGCAGTGAGCATTTTCATGTGATTTTTGATAAATGATTAGATTTCCCTTGAAAACAGAAAACTGCTTGTTTATATCCTTTGACCATTTATCAACTGGGATTCTTATTCTTGTAAATTTCAATCAGTTCCCTGTATATTATAGATGTTTATCAGCGAAATTTGCTGTAGAGGTTTTCCCTCATTTACTTGCTTCTTTTCTAATTTGAGCTAAATTAGTTTTTTAATGCAATAACTTTTAAAGTTCTATACGCTCAAAATGGTCCATTTCACCTTCGGTGATCCTTTCTATTCCTTGTTTGGTCATGAACTCTCTTACCTTAGCCATAAATCTGACAGGAAATTTCTTCCTTATTCTAATTTGTTGATGATGTCAACTTTATGTTTAAGTCATGTATCCATTTGGAGTTTGGTGTATGAGATGCTGGTCTATCATTTCTCATTCTTGATATGTAACTGGCCACCTCCTTTCCTGGTTATGTATGTCCTTGATGATGTTTTCACGACAGCTTTCACAACAGGGTTAAGTTGTTGCTGGCAATATGCTGTGTCCTGTAATGGGAAGTTTTGGTTATACATTTGATTCTTCTGAGATTGTTGTTTACATAGGTTATATCCATAAAGCACCAGGGGGAGATAGCTTATATTAGTGTTATGGCACATGTCAGCAGGTCATGTTTCATCTCCTAGTGATGCTTTGATATATATCTTAATTGTACAAAATCCACTTTGTAAAAAGATGTTAAAGCATTTTTATCTGCCTACAAGTTAGAAATGCTAGTATTACTACTTGGAGCAGAACAAACCTAAACCTGTAACCATTGGGGAATCTGATGGTGGCGGGGGGATACTTTTGATAAAAAATGCAGATGCCCTAGAATCTCTTATATCTATTCCTCTTGCAGGTTACCTTATGTCTGCTTTGTATATGCTGATATATGTGCATGCTGTCTCCCAGATTACACCACTTTGAGGTTAGGGATTGTTTCATTTTTTGTCTAGCTTGAGCAGTTAGCACAGTACTTGGCACATAATAGGCATTAATAAATGCTTATTGACTGATGGAGAGATAGGTGCAAGAAGCATGTACTAGTGATTCCTTTTCCACTGACCCCTGATATTTGCTTGCAATGCCTGCTTTCTTTTAATTTTGTCCCTTGTATAATCTTATGGCATTATTAGATAACTGCTCAAACATATCTCGGTGACTTCTTTAGCTTCAAGGACCCTAAGTGGAGATAAACAATATGCAAGGCTACCATTGCCTGGTCCAAAAGTAAATGCGAAAGAGAAGTAAAAAAGAAAGGGATTGGGAGAAGGGGGAAGTAAGGGAAAAGAGAAAGAGAAGAAGAAAGGACAAAAAGAAAAGAGACAGTTGCATATGGTGGAGGAAAGAAAGAGCACCACCAATAGTTAGGTGGTGAATGCCTTTGTCTGGAAGACATATAACAATAAATGCAATCTTAGGAGCAGCAATGTGATGAAGCTTTTTATTTTCTAGCATCCACTAGAAATATATCCTCATTGCCATGATACCTACCATCTACAAACTATTTATTTTAGAAGCGAAATGGAGGAGTAGACTAATAGAAATTGAAAGTTGGCAGGACCCCCGTGGCTACCAAATCCAAACATGCATAACAAGAAGAATTTTTTCTCCATCCTGCCTGACCGATGGGCATCTAGCTTGTGGTCAAAATCTCCAGTGAGGGTGGACCCACTGCTTCCCAGCAGACTGAAGTGTAAGATGCCCAAAACTGAAATATCTGCATTGTATTTCAAGGAAACCAATGTTCCCTTTTACCAAACATAACCTTTGTGTTCTCTCTCTCTCTCTCTCTCTCTCTCTCTCTCTCTCTCTCAGGATAATCATGGAAACAATGTGCACCTGGGCGTTTTCTTCATGGGAATTTTTGTAAGGAACAGAATTGGAAGACAACTATCAATACACAGGTAGGGCTGGACTGACAGTTTTTGTTTTTTGTTCTTGTTTTGTGTTTATTTTTCTTCTGATGATTAAAATAATGAGGCTAAAGGATCACAGTTAGTTATTTGAGTTGCTCAGTAGGTAAACCCAGTTCTTTAATCTGTGACTCAGGAAGATGGATTTCTTTCAGCACTAGTAAGGGAAGCTCTTGGTATGATTGAGCAGTTATAGGGAAATTGACCTTCCCTTTTTCTATGAGAGCACTGGAAAAAAGGGCTTTCTCTCCTTCCTCCCTTGGATTCAAGGAGCTCATTTTTATATTCCACAGAGCTGAAAGGGGATAATTGGATTTTGAGTCTGGATTGCAAGCATGGTGCCTTGTAGTTAGTTGGGACTTATTCAGTGTCTATTGAAATGGATTAAATTGGCTAATTGAGGAGAGGGGAATGATAATAATTGCTCTTATTTATATAATTCCATAAGGTTTATAAAAACTTCTGTATATACAATCTCATTTGATCATCATAAAAACCCTGTAGCATAGCTGCTATTATTCCCAGAAAGGATGGTTAGTAAGTGTCTAATAAGGGAGGTGCAGTGCAGTGAGAACATGATCTCTTCAATAAGAAAGACCAGGGTTCAAATCCTGCCTTGGTTGCTTGTAAAGCCAGCTGGCATCTGAGGACCCTTCCAGCTTGTGTTCTAGGATCCTTTGTCTGAGAATTCAAACCTGAGTCTTCCTGATTCCAAGGCGAATGCTTTATCCACTAAGCACATTGCCCTCACTAAACAACTTGATTATCAAAATGGAGACTACCCATTTTGTTTATCATTCATGAGGAATTTTCCCTTTTTGCCTGCCAATCAGAAAGCACTTGAGATTCTAGTTTTGTTGTTAAGTCATTTTAGTCTTGTCCCACTCTCCGTGGCCCCATTTGGGGTTTTCTTGGCAAAGATACTAGCGTGGTTTACCATTTCCTCCTCCAGCTCATTTTACAGATAAGGAAACTGAAGCAAACAGGGTTAAGTGACTTGCCCAGGGTCACGTAGCTACTAAGTGTCTGAGGCTGGATTTGAACTCAGGTCTTCTGGAATTCAGACCCAGCACTCTATCCACTGTGCCATCTAGTTGCCCTGAGGTTCTAGTTACATTAACAGGATCTTTAACTCCTAAAGATGACTGTGGTGGCTTTCGGGGGCCATCTTTGTACCAAAAGCAGGTGACTGATAGCACTGACTAGTTTTTTAGTCTCATAGGTCTATAGGATGATAGAAATAGAGTGGACTGGGGCCTCAGATGCCATCTAGACCAACTTTTTTCCTCTTTTTATTGCTCATAATTATTCCTTTTTCCCATTTGCATCACTACAATTACCATAAGAAGAAAAGGGATAATTATGAGCAATTTGTAATGCAAAATTTAAGGCCTGCTTTTACAGTAAGTCTTGTCATAACTTAAGTATGTATAGAATAACCATAGGCAGATAGCAGGAAACCTGGAGAAGTCTGCAACTAATCAAATAGCAAATCTGATTCCAGAAATAAAAATAATTTCAATATACCTCTTCACAATTATTTAGCCAACATGAGATAAAATTATGTTTAATTTATGGACAAAGTAAGTCATGTCAGTGAGAATAAAGACTTTGTTAGGTTGATTCAGTATCGGGTCATTACCACCTCTCTGATGCCATGGTCCTCTTCGAAAACAAAGGACAAATAACAACAACCACAACCTCAACAACAACCACCTCATCCCTCTACTCAGCAAACTCCAGTGGCTTCCTGTTGCCTCCAAGAGCCAATGCAGACTGCTCTGTTTGGCATTCGAAGCCCTTCATAACCTGGCCCCCTCTACCTTTCCAGTATTCTTACAGCTTACTGCTCAACACATACTTTCCAATCCAGTGACACTGGCCTACTGGCTATTCTGGGAATAAGACACTCCCGTGTCTTGGCTCCGGGCATATTCTCTGGCTATCCTCCTTGCCTTGAATGCTGTCCCTTCTCCTCTCTGCCTCCTGGCTTTCTTTAAATCTCAACTAAAATCCTTCCTCATACAGGAAGCCTTCCTCAACCCGTTAATTCTACTGCCTTCCCTCTCTTAATTGTTTCCTATTTATCCTGAATATAGCTTGCTCTGTTTATATTTGTCTTGCCCATTAGATTATAAGCTCCTGGAAAGAGGACTGTCTTTTTTCTCTTTTTTTGTATCCCCAGCACTTAGCAGAGTTCCTGGCACATAGTAGGTGCTTGATAAATGTTGATTGATCTAAAATGGGGATAGATTGCCTCAGTAATTTCATAGGGTGGAATAAGGGTGAAATTAAATGTGTGTAAAAGTGCTTTGAAACACACAATGTTCTCTTCAAACAAGATGTGGTATTATTGTATGAGAGTGGTCTTTTTAAGACTTCCCAATGCTACTGATTGAAAATGTTTCACTGAAACCAGTATATCCTTTCCTGCAATTTTCTTTCTCTGTGCAGGTCCCCAACTCTTTGCTGCAGCTTATCTTTGATTCCTCTGTATCCATGGGTAGTACACTCTCATTAGTTTATTCTGTTTGTTAATTTTTCTTATTGGTTTCTTTCTTCAGTAATTTTTTGCCCAATTTTTGTAGATTCCTTTGTATAGCAAACTAAATTTGTACTTGGATATTTCTCTTTCTCCCTCTCCCTGTAAGCAACAATGTTGAGTTTAATGAGCTGCATTTTGACAGTGTTACTGTACAATACAAATATCAGCAGTTTTTGAGTTGTGTAGGGTCTCCTCCTACACTGCATTTACTGTAAATATTTTTAAGAAAATGTTGGGACCTCTTTTGCACTTGATATATTCAGTGGTCATTCTCACTTGAAAGTCATATTAGCAACACTTATGTTTGAGAGATGATCCCCTTTATAGCAGGAGTTTTCTAAACCATTTCCTGGGGAAAGGTTTTTTTTTTAAATTTACTTGAATTTAAGCCTTAATATTAAGTCAGGTCTGTGAAATATGTACCTAGAATCTAAGCTTGTGTGAAGAGACTCTGATTTTGTCTTTGTAAACCCAATCTGGCCACAAAGTAGGCACCTAAATTCTTGTTAATTGATAGATTAAACTGGAAGAAAGAAGTATGACTCAGTGAAAACTGGGTCCTGCACTCAAACAGGCTGGAAGCCTTGTTTATGGCCTCAGGCCACACTCTCTTCTTTCCCTGAAATACCCTAGCATCCAGAGAGTGTCACACAGAGAAGAAGCTGTGGTTGTGGTAGCTCACAGCTGTTACCCTCCTCACTGAAAAAGTAGTTGGGCTGTTGGGAGAAGGGAGAAGTGGAAGTTGCTTCCACTCTGGTCTACCAAGTCAGGCCACAATTGACTGGCTAGTGACCCATGCGTTATAGGTTACTTATACTAAGAGAAAAGCACCACAACTCACTTTGCCAACAGGTGCTGTGATTTAGAGTAAGCAAATCTATAGAACCTTGTAGTACTGAATGATGAAATTTCAAGGTATTGATGGCAAGGGGCAAGTCAGTCAGTCAATCAACAAATGTTTATAAGGTACTTACTATGTGCCAAGCACTTTGCTAAATGCTGGAGATACGAAGAAAGGCAGTAACACACTTCCTGCTCCAAGGAGCTCACATTAAAATTGGGGAGACAGTTGGCCTAGAACTATCAATCAATAAGCATTTATTAAGCACCTGCTATGTGTCAGGTACCATACTAAGTGCTGGGGATCCAAAAAGAGGCAAGAAACAGTCTCTACCCTCAAGGAACTTAAAATCAGTAGCAAGCATCTCCTGCCCCCTCCACCTTCAAACTTGGTTGACCATCTCCTTTCTGTGCCTTAACTTTAAACACTTTGTTTCCTAAGACATTCTGTTTTATTTTAGTGATTAGTCAATCAATAGACGTTTATTAAGCTCCTTCAGTCTCCCTGGTATTGTACTAAGCATTGAGGAAACTATAAACAAACAAGCGAACAAACTGAGGAATGAATGAACTAATGAATCAGTAAATAAATGAATGAATGAATGAACAAATAAATGAATGAATGAAGACAAAAGACAGTCCTTGCTTTCAAGTTGCTCACAGTCTAATGGGAGAGACAGCATGCAAACAATTATGGACAAGCTTGCCAGTCATGACTTTTATCTTGCCACTCACTGGGTTGCAATGACTCTGGAAGAGACAGTGAGGCTGATGGCTTTGCATAATTCTTCCTCATTTAGTGCAAGTCAAGACATCACCCCATGATGTCATTGGTCCTCTTCAAAAATGAAGGATGAACAACAATGTATAAACTGGATAAACTAGAAATTATCAACAGAAAGAAGTCAGTAGTAAAATTAAAAGATTCCTGCAAAAAGTGGAATTTTACCTGGGACTTGAAGAAAGCCAGGAAGCAGAGATAGGAAAGGGGAGAATTCCAGGCATGGCCAGCCAGTGAAAATGCCCATAATGTATTTATGTAACTCCTAGAAATGTGGTAGCTGATTAAATACTGACCAGGTACAATCTTTAGTGGGCCTGACTGTATCTGGTGTGTGGGCTAGTAAAAAATTAGTGTGGATTCTTTTGCTTAGATACACACAGCATAGATTCATGACTGAATGATGTGTCCATCCATCATTAAAAAGCAAGAACCTCCTAGAAGGTGGTTGAAAGGAATAAATAAACACAGAAGGCTTTAGGAAAGTTCTACTTTTCAATCTAGGATAGTTAAAAACAAAGCACAAGAAATTCTATCTGTTATGTGGTAGACCCACTTCTGATTTAGGTAGAACTAGATAGCCATGGAGGGGAAGCAAAATGGTATGGTGGAAAGTTCACTGGCCGTAGAGTCAGTGGACATGGATTCAAATTGTAGAGACAGCTAGGTGGTTTGGTGGATAGAGCGCTGGGCCTAGAGTCAGGATATATCTGAGTTCAAATCTGGCCTCTTCTACTTACTAGCTGTGTGACCCTGGGCAAGTCACTTAACTTTTGTCCACCACAATTTCCTAATTTGTAAACTAGGGTCAATAATGGCACCTACTTCCCAGGGTTGTTGTGGAAATAAAATGAGATGATATTTATAAAGTACTTTGCAACCTTTAAGTTCTATTGAAGTGCTAGCTATTGTTATCCTGCCTCTTATCCATACTACTTGTGTGATCATGGGCAAGGCACTGAACCCCGCTGGGTCTCTGTTTCCCTGTCTATAAAATAAGGGGTTTAGACTAGATGGACTCTAAGATTCCTTCTAGTTCTATACATATTATTTTTTCCAATTTTTTTTTAAGATTAATGATAGGAGGGACAGCTAGGTGGCACAGTGGATAAAGTACTGGCTCTGGAGTCAGGAGGACCTGAGTTCAAATGCGACCTCAGACACATAACACTTACTAGCTGTGTGATCCAGGGCAAATCACTTAACCCCAATTGCCTCACCAAAAAAAAAAAAAAAAAAAAAAGGTTAATAATAGGAGTCACAAACTCCAATAAACTGTTTTTGGATATCATAGAACTAAGAATTTCTTGCTGTATGTAGTAAATATATATTCATTTAGCATCCCAAAACTGGGATCTTTAAGATCATATAATCTAACCCTCTCATCTAATTTATATTTTCTGCTTTAAGACAGTCACTATTTTCCATAAAAACAATTTAGCTTTCTTGGAAGAGAATATTTTTAAAAGTATTTTTTTTGGGGGGGGGAATGTAGTGGAGAGGAATCAGATTTGGTTTTCTTTTAATTTCTTTTTTAGTAACATAAAATATATTTCTCAAAAAAAATCAATGCTTTTTCCTTTTGCATCATATTCATTTCCAAATATACTCCTCCCCTTTCTCTACCCAGCAAGCCTTCCCTTGATTTGTTATTGTGTTGTTTCAGTAGTGTCCAACTCTCCATGACTGCATGTGGTGTTTTCGTGGCAAAGATATTAGAGTGCTTTGCCATTTCCTTCTCCAGCTCATTTTACAGATGAGGTAACTGAGGCAAACAGGGTTAAGTGACTTGCCGATGATCATGCAGTTAGTAATTGTCTGAGTCCACATTTGAACTCATGAGGCTTTATGATTGAAAGCCTAGTGCTCTAGCTCTGTGCCACCTAGCTGCCCTGCCTGATTACAAAGATTAAAAACAAAAAACAAGAAAATCCTCAGCAAAACAAACCAGCACATTGCCCACATCTAACGCAATATACATCATTAACACCAATGTCTTTTCTACCAAAGTATAGTTTTTCTCATCTATTCTCTTGGGCCAAGTTTGGCCATTATAATAATTACACAATGTTCAGTTTAAAAATATATTTTCTAAAATGAGACTACATATTGCCAGCCTAGGTGATGTAGCAGATAGAATGCTAGATGTGGAATCATGAAGACCTGAATTCATATCCTGCCTTATACACTTACCAGCTGTGTGATCCTGAGCAAATTGTTTAATTTTTCTCATGTCTTAGTTTACTTGTCTGCAAAATCAGGCTAATATTTTGCATTTACCTCTCAGGTTTATCATGAGGATTAAATGAGATGATGTATGTGAAAGGCCTGGCAATCTTTAATTACCATATAAATACTATTACTATTTTCTGATGCTACCTGGAAGCATTTCTGGTTAAACCTCAGTGATATCTTTTTTGTTTAGGTGGAATGATATTGGCAATATCACACATAACAAATCTACCATCCTACTGGAGCTCATCAACAAAGAAGAGACGGCCCTCTTTCACACGGTAAGCAACTCACGCAGTGCTGCTCTTTAAAGACAGATATAGTAGACTAAAACTCTTGCTTTTAGTAGAATGGGATTTCCTAGGGCATGCTCTGTTTTGTATCTTTATATCTAGCACAGTTGCTGCCTAGCATCCTATAGTAGGTTTATAATAAATCAAATTCAATTATCATTTGAATTCCAAACTCAGTGGATTCTCTTGTCGTGAGCCAATAAGCCTACATTCAGAATGACAGTGTAGAAAGGGTGGGATGTGCCTGCCTTCTTTCCAGACCTTGCCCTCCAAGTGTATTGTTACTGAAGCTTAGGCTCAGTAGCCATAAAAATACTATCTATAACATTCCAGGTACTGTAGGTGAGTTGTAAACTTAGGATTCCTGAACTCTCCTTCTTTGTAATGGATCATGTTCTGTGCTGTGCCACATTCACTTGTACCCATCCTCCTCCAGTTACAGGCTTTATCAGGTCATCCCCTGGTTAGGTTACACCATATTTGCTTTCGCTAGCTGACCTGAGCTATGATGGATTTTTTTTTTTCCACTGTGCCTCAGAGGCTAATCTGAAATGAGCAGGTTAACTGATTTTCCATGGAGTTCCTGGCTTAGGTCTTAGAATTTACTTACCACACTTTTCTGCCTTAAATTTCATGATGGCTAGTGTTTGTACTATGTGTTTACATCCTTATTTTTGAGGCAATCTGATGGAAGAATGTGAGCCTAGTGCTTTATGTGTAACAGTTCCTTCAGCAACCACTAGACTTCCCATGGTAAGACTTTTTGGTTAGGGGAGAGGGGATATGTGTATTATACGTACTTTAGAAGGTAGCCATAATGAAATGTATGTGTAATTAAATAAATATTTATTTTCCCCCCGTCTTCTGTTTGTTTTTTTTAAAGGATGATATTGAAAATGCCAAATACATTTCTCGATTGTTTGCTACAAGACACAAGTTTTACAAGCAGAACAAAATCTGTACTGAGTAAGTAAACACGTGTCCTTGGCTCCCTTGAGGGTTTAGTTTAATTGGGCTTGTTTTTTTTTTTGTTTTGTTTTGTTTTGATTTGTTTTAATGATCTCCCTCAATTACAGTACTTCACTCTTTGCTCCGTTCCCTCCTATCATCTCATGATACTTTGACTGAAGTCAAAAGAGCAGGCCAACACTAGGAAGTCAAGAACTTTCAGGGTCAATTCTTGTCTAATCTATGTGAGATTATATGAGTGGAAAAAAAATTCATTTTATGAGCTTAACTGCTTAGACTGTTCCGTGTGTGTTCGCCTTCCTTTTCCACCCTCTTGCTTTAGGCGTGTGCATCCTGTAACTTCATTCTCCAGCCTCCCCCACCTCACTCCACCCCCACCAACAAACTTCCTGATTTTGGAATGGCTGAGTTGTTCAGAATTTCCTAGGGTGCCTCACAGTGTCAAGCATGGAGTAAGTTCAGAAGTGTGTTGTGAAGTGAGGAGCCAACTTGAAAGAAAAGAAGCCCCTGTCATCTTCATCACAGTTTCACTTACACAGTTGGCTAGCCCCTGCATGTGCCTCTGGGTCATGTCATCTGACTGAAAATGAGAGGCCTGGGTAATTAGAGGAAAGCTTACAAGACTCTAATAGATGGCACAAATCCATATTTTTAAATTTTTTTTCTTTTTGGAAATAAGGATGATAATGGAGAGTCTGATGAGGCAACTTCAGGATGACCTGACCTCGGGAACAGCATGCTGGGGGCTCATACTGTCATTACCCTGACTATGGTTGTCTTGAAAAGAAGTTTGTCGGCAGGGAGCAGGCAGCAATTTGGGAGCCTAGAAATATGGGGCGTCTAATTTTGTATCCTAGAGCTTCAGGAAAGTAAATGCAGAATGAGCAATTGCCTTCGCACTCCCCCAGTGGACACAATCAAGGGTCTGGAAAATGTTAGCCCTGAGCAATCCCTGCTGAGGAGTCTCTGTTGCTTTTGTAACTGTATCTTTAGGTCAGGGCAAAGTGTTTTTTCCCTCCACACATTAAAAGCCATTCATTCGTTTCATTCCAGCTATCACAAGTCACTGCCTTTGTGAAAGTTGGTCACCTTCGGGTGCTAGCTAACTGGGGATCATAAACATGCATGCATATACTCACAAAATACATATGTATACGTATGCTTGCATATATATTGCATGCATGTGCATTGTAGATATAGGCATGTGTGTCATACATATTCGCATGTATGTACACACATGTATGCATGTATACATATTCATGCTCACATATATGTGTGGGAGCATGTGTGCATTTGTATATACATACATATATACTTGTGTATTTGTTGTAGTGTTTAGTGTAGAATGAAGCTTACCAATGGATATTGGGGGAGAGGCAGATCAAAGAGAGGCAATTTAAGGGGAAAAAAGGAATTTTATAGCTGTCATTTGAAACAAACACAACTTAGAAGACACCCTTTGCCCACCCTTAGATCTCTCAATATTATGGTTATCCCTCTGAAACAGCTTCCATTTATATTTGCATATGAATCTATACTCGTGTTTTAATTAATTCATTAAATTGCTCCTTAAATTTAATAAGAGCTCTGCCACTGACTCTAGTGAGCTGATATGATCCAAAAAACCTTTTGTAATCTGGTTCTCCTACCATATTAACTCAGCCATTTTTTCAGACTTTGCCTTAAAGTGATGGTGTCACCATTTGTCTTTTTCTCTGGCTTTTTCCTCAAGTGGAAAGTATAGCATAATTTACCATCAATTAAAAATTGATATTTGATTTAAAAATTAATTTAGGAGAAACTGATGAAAATTTCTCATTTTTATCTATACATAAATATCTCCATTTCCAAATTTAAAACTTAAGATCATACATTTAGAGCCAAAAGGGACCTTACAGCTCATCTAGTCCAATCCTCCCATTTTATAGATAAAGAGATGGAAGGCTTGAGAGGCTAAATGACTTGTCCAAAGTCACACAGGTTATAAGAGGCAGTGCTGAGATTTGAACCCAGGTCAACTACAAGATCCAATTCTTTTAGTGGCAGTTAGGTGGGACAGGGGATAGAGTACTAAACCTGGAGTTCAAATATAGCTTCAGACACTTAACTAACTGTGTGACTGTGGGCAAGTCACTGGAAAAAAAAAAACTCTTCCTGCCCCAATTTCCCTATCTGTAAAATAGGGATAATAGCACCTGGAGCTGTTGTGAGGATAAGATGAAATATTACTGTAAATTTGTTATTATTTACAAGCATACAAATTGTATATTTGTAAAGAGCTATGTAAACCCAATAGCTATAAATGCTAGCTATAATTATTATTAGCTGTTATTTTTCTGTTGCACCATTCTGCCTCATTGTTGTAGAGATTGTTTCTTTAGTAACTTTTCTTCTCCACCCTGTTACCTTAGTGTAGTATTTCCACATGTGTCTGGTTATTCCAGCCTTCTTTCTGGCTGTGTTAATATTTTTCAACCTGTGCTTCTCTTGCTTATCTTAGAGTTTAGCTCCATAATTCTTTTAAGGTTTTCTGTTGCCTCCATAAGACTCCTAGGCCATTCTTTAGCCATCAACTCATTGCTCAGCCCTGAACAAGGCAATTCCTCCATCTACTAGGAATATACTCAAAGCTGAGGTTTTGCTGACATGACCAACTTTCTGAGCTGATTTGCAGACTTATGTCTGACATGTGTGAAACTCCATCATTGTTTTGAACTTGCCTCTGATTGCTCTAAGGTACCTTGCTTTTTTGTTTCTCAAGAATTTTCTATTCCTCCTGCCACCTTTTCATTTATAAATGCAATGTTATTGTGTTTTTCTCTGCTATATTGGGCCTTTTGGTGGAAAGGACAATCTGAGTATAGCAATGCCAGTGAGAAAAATTATTTGTGTATTAAATTATGTTTTTGTTCAATAATAAAGATTCTAAATTATTTTCATCTATTTGAACTTTTATTTGATAAGGGAGTTGATGTTTATTTCAGAATTTCTTATTTCTAAGTATTTTTTCACAAATGAGACTTGCTCTTCAAACTTGGTACCTAATATGAGACTGCATTCATCTTCCCATCTTTCATGCAGACAGTCAAGTTCTCCTCCTCCCATTAGACGACAACCCACCTGGAGCCGGTCATCACTGGTATGTGGAACATCGTCATTATGAAGTCATCTCACTGATGGAGTTAGAAACTGAATTTGGTCTTGACCTCATTAGTGATAGTCTCATTAGTATGGGAAGCTCCCACTGAGGAAACTCTGTCAATTCAAATTAGCAACTATTTACTATTTTCCATCAAAGCCAGCAGATGCTCAGTATGTGGCATGATGTGGTCTAGCCTTTCTTTATCTTTTTTTTTTTTGAAAAAAGAAGACAGTTGTCTGTTTTGTCACAATGTGCCAGAGTTCCATGTCTATCATTTCCTGTTAGACCTAGATCAGGATTCTCTTCCTTCAAGAAATCTGACTAATCCCATTCCAACATGAATATCCTATGTTTCTTCAGCACACATATAGTTTATGCTGCATTTTGATTCTCTTAATTTACATTGGTTTGACATTCTTTTACTGTTCTGTGGATATGGACCATGTCCCCTCACTAAGTTCTACAAAAACTGGGAGTGATGTCCTTTTTTTTTAAATTTCCCTTCTTCCCACTATAAGGCTTAGTATACAACTGAATAAATGTTTTTTGAATGGATAAATAAATGAATTAAAGGATGTGGGATGGCTAGTTGGAATAATAGATGTAAAATGGAATATGTTTCCCTATGGATAGAAGACTGGTTTACAAACAAATTTTTTATTTTTTTCCCCTAACCCCAAACTACTTTATGTTCCTTTTACTTACACTTACCTTGTCTTATTTTTAAACTGTTCCCCTTGACCCTAGAATAAAGGAATACCATACCGATTGCAGCAGATACATTCTGCTCTATGTTGTATTTTATGAGACTACAAATTCTCACAAAAAGCTAAACATCTAGCTACCACATACAGCATTAGATCTGGCCATGCCAGTGTTTTCCAGATAGAAAATACTAGAGAATAGTGGTAGAGTTTGTTTTAGATCTGCCATTTGATTTTCTTAGAGTATACAGTCCTGTTTGTTTTAGGTCAAGGTTGTATTTTTTTGAGTTTTCATTGCCCCCCCCATATGGTCTACTCTAAATAAAATTTGATTTTTCTTTATGAGCTATGTTTATTCATCAACATATCATTAGCAAAATAATTTGCTTAAGGGAAGTACATTGTTAGAAACTTATTCTTTTAGTGTTGCAAAAGATATTTTTGTTTTAGTAATTGCTTAGTATCCAGATGAACAAAGTGCTGTAATAGGCATTGTTTTAAATAGTGTAGACATTGTCCCCACCTTTTGTTGTTCACTGGAATCCTACTCTTTTTGACCCCATTTGAGGTTTTCTTGGCAAAGAAATTGAAGTAGTTTGCCATTTCTTTTTCCAGCTCATTTTACAAATGGAGAAACTGAGGCAAACAGGGTTAAGTGACTTGCCCAGGGTCACACAGCTTGTGTCTGAGGCCAGATTTGAACTCATGAAGATCAGTTTTCATGACTCCTGGCCTGACACTCTAACCACTGTGCCACCAAGCTGCCATACCCTTTAGCAACTTAAAAACCTGGAGCATCAATTTAAACTTGTCATATGGACTGCCATTAGATATATAATCTTGTATTGTTTGAAAAAAATAATTCTGTCCTTTGTTATTGTTTTCCTTTTTCCTTTCATTAAAATCTCAGTGTTTGAATAAGTGAGATCATTTCCCAACAAAGGTTCCTGAAGCACCATGGGAGGCCAAGCAACTATTCTATCCCTTGATCTGATCTTATATTTAGATTTATTTGTAAAAATGTTAAGGGCCTTCCTATTTGATCCTGATAACCTAGCCTATAAGGAAACATGATTCACAGCTTCCCCTTTCTCATGTCAGTTGACTTGTAACATTTCACTGATAGGAATGAAAACAAGACCAAGTTCATTTCCCTCTTGTGTCTATTATCATTAAATAGGGTTGCTGATTTCTCACTTTAGGTCATAAGAACATTGGATTTAGAGCTGGAAGGGAGCTAAGAGATCATCTGGCCCCAAACTCTTATCTTGCAGATGAAGAAACAGCTTACTAAAAAGATGAGATGGTTTAGCCAGGGTCACACAGCCAGAGCTGGGCTATGAATCTAGGTCCTCTAACTATAAAGCTACAACCTTTCCACTATACCATGATATCTCTCCAACAGATGAAGGTGAGACCCATATATATAAAGTAACTTGCCCAAAGCTACACATGTAGCAGGGAGTAGACCCGAGATTCAGTAAGTCCTGGTCTTCTCACCTGTGTCTTATACTCATTCTAGCCCAGTACAGACCCCTCTTCGCTATTTGAAAACCAGACATATCACATGCCCTGATGTCATAGAAACAAGTTAAAAGTTGAGTCACTTTTCCAAAGATGCAGAAAAATGCTTTTTGAGTTTTCAGTTCCCAAACCAGCCAGTGATATTTATGAATAAGTCTAGCACTGCTAACAAATTTTCTTTGCTGCTATCATCTATTTCCTTTCCCAAAAGGAAATTTTATCCCCTTCCATTCTTTATTGCCTTTCCTCTTTTCTTTTCCATTTTCCTTGCCTTTACTTTCTTCTTTGTTTTTTCATTGAATGTTCACCATCTCAATCCTGCTTTTTAAAAACAAAAGAAGCAAGGAAATGGTATACAATTCCTATTTTCAGCTCCCATGCTAGGCACGTATGGCATGAGAAATGCAAGCAAAAGGTGGTGTCTCTTGATTTTGATTTTTTTTTTAGCTTTCCTAGTTCCTGCTGCTTTCTAAAGGCAATCATCGTTTTAATAATATCAGTAAAACTCTTGTTTAAAATAATTATATAGTTATACTTTTTTTTAGAACAAAAGTGAGCTTAGAGATCATTTAACCTAACACTTTAACTTTACAGATGAAAAGCATAGGACCCCAAGAGTTGGAAAACAAAATAAATTTCTGTGTATGTTTACACACACACACACACACACACATACATATAAACATACACACACACATATATGCCTCATTATGGACTTTGAGTCCTTTACCTCTATGTCTGAAAGTCTCACCATCTTCTGTTGACCAAAGCTAGTAATACCTTTTATTATACACTCACTTTTACTCTCTTTTTCCCAGCCCACTGAATAGGAGAGAAATGGAGGCTCTGATAAGCAGCAGTAGGGTCAAAGGGTGGGCAAAGACAAAAAAGAGCAAACAGTAGTGGCCAAAGGCAAGATTCATTAATGAACTCTGGATGATGGAGTCGACCACAGATCTTAATCCTCTCTTCTAAAATAGGTAATTTTCATTTGCTGAGACTTTTCCTGTGTTTTATATGTTCTTTGTTTCAGCCGAGACAACAGCCATATATCTTGCCTCCTATGCATGTCCAATGCGGGGAACACTACACTGAAACTCACACTTCCCAAGGTATTTATGACTTATGATTTTGTAGTTTAAAAGGAAAAATAAATACAAGAAATTATAGAATATAATAAGAAAAAAGGGATTAATTTATTTGTTTTAACTCTGCCTTATTAAGTGGAAGGATCAGGAGAAATTGTGTTACTTTGGAAAGAGTGCTGGATTTAGAGTAGGAAGACTTGGATTCAGATCTTGGCTCTTGTCCTTACTTATCTCTATGACTCTTGGAAAGTAACTTAACCCTCAGTTTCCTCATCTATAAAATGAGAGGATTGGATTAGATGGCTTCTGAAGTCTCTTCTGTCTTAAAATCTATGTTCATATGATAGGGGATTTTATTAGCTTGTGGGAACTTCCACTGAAAGAACTCCTTCTACTTCTGCAGATTACAAGTCCTTTGTGAATTATTAGATAAGTCCTAGGGACTTGTCTGAGTCGCATAAGTGATAACTGAGTTTCCCAGGGTCTGTTCACCTTGCTGTTGTTGGAGGTGGAATTTGTACCTAGGTCTTCCTGATGTCAAGGGTCGCGTTTTATCCTCCAAGCCATATTGCCTATATTATAAATGCTCAGTCTGTGTTATTCAGGACTATAAGAGTTCCTAGGTTCATAAAGTTAGATCCGAATTGTTGACTTTAGAAGTCAACTAATTCAACCCCCTTATTTTATAGATGAGGAAAGAACCTGAGGCTTAGAGCTTTCCTAAGATTACACAGATAGTAAATAGCAGAGTTTTTGATTTGTGAAAGAGATAGCATTTTGTCCTCTGTCTTTTTTTTTTTTTTTTAGGCAGCTGGGGTTAAGTGACTTGCCCAGAGTCACATAGCTAGTAAGTGTCAAGTGTTTGGTCTGAGGCCAGATTTGAACTCAGGTCCTCCTGACTTCAGGGCTAGTGCTCTATCCACTGTGCCACCTAACTGCCCCCTATTCCTCAGTATAGACCATTAAAGTTAGATAGCTATATCTGTTATCTAAATTGCTTCATTATTTTCTATTATTTTGATCCTCACTCCATATTCCCTTGCACTCCAGGAACACTTCCCTTGTAGCTAGAAAAGATAGGCGTCTCAGAGAAAACTTCAACATGAGGCTTACCCGAAAGTTTTAGTTCCACAATGTTTTTTAAGATTTTCCCAGCATAGAAATATCAACAGCCCATTGGCCAGCCCCACACAAGGCAAGTCCTTTAGCTACTCTGACTCTGACTCTGAATTTCAGTATTTTTCTCTTATTAGGATCATGTTTTGCCTTTCTTTTAGAGTGTTTTATAATTTTGCTTCTGGGTGTTGATTATCTTTACCAGGACAGCAGCAGTTTTTGTTTTTTTTTTTAATATTTGGCACATAGGTTGGGATCTGGGGTTTTCTGTGTTTATTTCCTTATTTCCCTCTATCAGAGCATGTCCAGGTAAATGAGAAGATATGCATGGTCAGATGGATGTTAGTCTGGCAAATTCATATGTCTTATTTAACCTTTACTCTAGACAGCATTTTCCATGGAAATGAAGAAGCCTTCTACTGCAGGTCCCAGACCAGCCTGGACCGGTGTGCAATGGATTTAAGTTACTTAAATGGTACTGTTACAAATGGCAGTGTCTGTAGTGCCCACAGTGGGAACTCCCTCAATTGCTCTCAGAACTTCATCCAGGCTTCTCCAGTGTCATCCAATCTCAGCATCCCAGGGAGTGACATCATGAGGGCTGATTACATCCCTAGCCACCGACACAGTGCAATCATTGTCCCATCATACCGGCCAACTCCTGATTATGAAACAGTGATGCGGCAGATGAAGAGGGGAGTTATGCCCGTGGACAGCCAGAGCCAATCTCTTAGGAATCTCAACCTTGGTAATACTCATGCTTACAATCAGCCGGAGGACCTGGTTTACAGTCAACCCGAGATAAGGGAGAGACATCCTTATACTGTTCCTTATGTGCCACATGGAGGGTACAACAAACCTGTGGGCCGGGCTGACCAGATGAAACCAAATAATAAGACTGTGCACGGTAAGAAGGTTCCTAGTGCCATATCCCATACAGTGAGCACCCCAGAACTGGCCAACATGCAACTGCAAAATAACCACAGTTATAACACAGCTCATATGCTCAAGAATTATCTCTTCCGGCCACCACCCCCTTACCCCCGGCCCCGCCCTGCCACTAGCACACCAGATCTCGCCAGCCACCGACACAGATATGTTAGTGGTAGCAGCCCTGATCTGGTCACTCGGAAGGTCCAGTTGTCAGTGAAGACTTTCCAAGAGGATAGCTCACCAGTGGTGCACCAGTCACTCCAAGAGGTCAGCGAGCCCCTGACAGCCAACAAGCGCCATGCCACTGTAAATAAGCGCCACAGTCTAGAAGTGATCAGCAACATGGTGCGTGGAATTGAAGCTATGGCCCTGAAGACACTCAATGCCCCGATACCTCGTCGTAATACCCTTCGTGAACAGATGCAGCCAGAGGAGGTGACGGTTAGCCATGATGTCCAGGAGCAGCTCCCCCACTTCCATCACAAGAAGACCTCCTCCGATGCCACAATGCTGATCCATAGTAGTGAGAGTGAAGAGGACGAAGAGACTCCTGAAGCAGTTCCTCGCGTCCCCCCGCTGCATGAGAACGTGAGGTACAGTGCCCAGTTGCAAGCTGCTTTGGCCCGCATCCCTAACAAACCACCCCCTGAGTATCCAGGACCGAGGAAAAGCATTAGCAACGGAGCCCTGAGACAAGATCAAGCGAGCACATCTGCAGTCATTGCAAGAACCAGGGTCATGAGGCCAGGACCAACCAAAGCCATCAGTGTACCTCGACCTGACCAGCTTACCATCAATGGGTCCTCTCTTGGCCCGTCGATCTCAGAACCTGACCTCACAAGTGTAAAGGAACGGGTCAAGAAAGAACCAGTGAAGGAGAGACCTGTTTCGGAAATGTTTTCTCTAGAGGACAGCATTATAGAAAGAGAAATGATGATCAGGGTAAGTATTCTTTCCCAGGCTGCTGTTCTTCTGTCCTTTTCTCCACCTTAGCATGCCTCCCTATTTCTTTATATCTGCATACACAATCTGAAGATGTAACTCCTCCAAAAACAGAGACAGATAGAGAGCTCCCTCAGGAAATGTTTTGGAAGTTTCTAGAAAAATTGGAGCAAAATTTTAAAATGTAAAATTTTATTAAGATCCACATTTCTGCAACTTTAGTCACTTTGTATACTGCCTTTCTCTCACCATATATGTATTCCCTAAATCTATGATTTTGTAATGTATTTTTGAGGGAGAAGATTGATGTTGGTGGGGTTAATACCTGGGTCAGTCTTTTACCTACACTACCATTACACACCTTTTCTAAATAATGTTTTTAAAAGGAAAATATTTTTTAAATACATACGTGTGTACATATATATGTATAAATGTATATTTCAACAGGTGAATATGTAAGTTTCATCTTTCTGTGCTGGTTGTCATATATGAATTCATAGTACATCTGGCCTCATTTTTAAATTATGTTTTTTGTATTCATATGAAAAACACAAGAGCACCATAATGCTAAGAAGAATGGCCAGAGTTTCCCTTCAGCAAAGGGAAGTATCCTCTCATTTTAACAATTTAGTCTGTTTTGCTGCTAATGGTGTTTCATATCCATATGTGTGTATAGACTATCTAGATGCAATTTTATATTAGATGTGAATAATATGTGTTCCCTACTTGATGGTCAGATGATGCTTCGTGGGCAGAAGTGTTCAGAATGATGAGGAGAGAGGAATATCTAGTCCAATGAGGTGGATACCTTCCTTGCTTATTTTAAAAATCACTGGTAATAAGGTTGTTGCTTTAAATATATATAACTAAAGTCAGTGTTGTTTAGTATTCTAGGAAGTTTTTATTCTGTTTGAGAAACCAATTTATTTTTGACTAATCCAACTCAGATTGGTTTCTGCTTTTAATTTTAATTCACTGTAACTGTACTGTTAGGTATTTTTGGGTCATTTGAGGAACTCTAAACATTGAAATTTGCTCTGGTTATATTTATGCAGTTTCTTGAATTTATAAACCTATTTCTTCTACCTCCCTTAACTCTCAAAGAGCAGTGAAGGTAAATGTTTTAGGAAACCCAAACCCCAGGGTTTCAAAACAAAACAAAATCCAAAATAACAACAACCACCTGATTAATAGAAACATTTTTGTTTTAGGAATTTTTTTTTAAATGAGGCAGGTAGGGTTTCATGACTTGCCCAGAGTCACACAGCTAGCAAGTGTTATGTGTCTGAGGCCAAATTTGAACTCTGGTCCTCCTGATCTGGGTGCTGTATTTGCTGCGCCACCTAGCTGCCCCTTAGGAATTTTCTTATCCTCATGTTGGTTTAGACATGGTTGCAACAATATTCAAAATCTAATGCAGTTGTAATTCTCCTCCCATCCCTAATTTTTCCATAGCTAGAGGAAAATGGCAACTTCTTAATTTCACGAATTTGATGGGAAAGGGAAGGGGGAAAAAACCTTACCTAACTTGGGAAAAGAAGTAATCTATGGGAAAGAAACAAAACTAACTACTGTTTCTCTCTCTCAGTTCTAGAAAGAGCATCAAAATGCTGCCTGTAGCGGCTAAGTGGCACAGTAGATAGAGTGCCGGGCCTGGAGGCAGGAAGACCTGAGTTCAAATTTGCCCTCAGACACTTAACTAGCTGTGTGACTCTGGGCAAGTCATTTAACCCTGTTAGCCTGTTTGCTCATCTATAAAAGGAGCTGGAGAAGGAAATGGCCAAGAAAACTCCAAATGGGATCACTAAGAAATAGACACAACTGAAATGGCTGAATAGCAACAGCAGGGCTAAGGCAATTGAAGTCACCTTTGCAAGGCCAGTCTGATTTCCCCTTATCTACAGAATGTTTATTGTATTCTTGTCACACTTAGCAGTGCCCCATCTCAGCCCCTAGTCACATTCACACTCTTCTTCCAGCCATCAAATCCTTAAGTTAAAGAAATATAAGCAAGCTAGCCTGCAGTCTGGTACAGGAAATTCAAGAATTTCCTCCTCTTTAACCTGAACCCTAAATAAAAGGGAGAACCAAAGTTTGTCAAATTTCTTTTAGCTCACTGCCTAATGAAAAGTAAAGCCATGATGTCAAGTTCCATGGTTGATTACCCTCTGGGGTGGAGAACCTGCAGCTTCGAGGCCACATGGGGCCCTCTAGGTCCTCAAGTGCAGGCCGCACTTGAGGACCTAGAGGGTCACATGTGGCCTCAAGGCCACAGGTTCCCCACACTTGCTAATCATTAAGTTTTGATGACTACACTCATTTCCTATTTATTCCATTGCAGATCATTCACATACACGATTCAGAAGCTGTAACTCATGGTAGTTACTGTGACTTTGGGCTACAAGGCCAGTGAATTAGAAAGAAGATCACTTCACCCTAACCTTAGCGAACAGCCCTACATTTCAAGGAAGCTCTTGTTCCAGATTGTGGTACTAGGGGATGATAGAGAGAGTTTTCTGAGACCCTGCCTAGCTCTCAGTCACCTCCTGCTTGAGCTAAAAGTAGAAAAACAATAAGTGAATTGTCTCCTGCTTTATTTCATCCTTTGCCCTATCCTATTTATGCAGATAGTAGAGAATCGAATGGGAGGATAAATACAGACTAAAACAATGATGTTAGGAACATGGTATTTGTATGGTCATGCTTTGCTTCATCCTTGAAATTATTTCATGATTTCTATCCCCAAGATCATTCCCTTCTGTGACTCTGAAGTTAGGTTAGAATACCTTCTTTACTAAGCTGGAATAGAATAGAATAGGGCTGGGACATTGTTGGCATAGGTGCTGAGAACGAGCTCAAGCCGAATTCATTAGGTTTATTGA
Source organism: Vombatus ursinus (assembly GCF_900497805.2). Classification (NCBI taxonomy): domain Eukaryota; kingdom Metazoa; phylum Chordata; class Mammalia; order Diprotodontia; family Vombatidae; genus Vombatus; species Vombatus ursinus. The sequence goes on from NW_020954576.1 coordinate 38,040,291, forward strand.
GGAATCTCACCAAGCTGGGTCAGGCAGAAACCCTGACATCTCAGTGATTCCTCATGTCTCCTTAGACTTGTATGGCTGTACCTGGCCTGTTTAGGAGGGATGAAGTCAGCAAGGATATAATAGCTCACATTTCTATAGTGCTTTTAAGGTTTGTAATAGATTTTACAATAACACTGTGAGGTAGGTAATAGAAATTTGATCCCCATTTTAGAGATGAGGTAACTGAGGGTCAAAAAAGGTGACTCACCCCTGTTCATAGCTCTGTTGATTGTCAGAGTCAGATTTGAAGCCAGTCTTAGTGATTCCAAATCCAAGGTTACTAACAGTGTGTAGTACTATTGAAAAGTATTGAATACTATTGAAAAATATTGAATACTATTGAAATAGTATTTCTATTGAATACTATTGAGTAAGACTGTTGAATACTATTGAAATAGACAATTGAATACTATTAAAAAGACAATGGATCTTGATATGTTGTTCGGTCATTTTTCAATTGTGTCTGACTCTTTGTGTCTCCATTTGGGGTTTTCTTGGCAAAAATACTGTAGTGGTTTGCCGTTTCCTTCTCCAACGCATCTTAAAGGTGAGGAAATTGAGGCAAACAGGGTTAAGTGACTTGCCCAGGGTTACACTGGTATGTGTCTGAGGCCAGATTTGAACTCAGGAAAATGAGTCTTCTTTCAGTAGTAGTACTAAAAATATTTTAACTTGGGGGAGGAGGGATTACAGAAGGTTAGAATTTGCCCTGTGACAAGCTTGTAATGCTTCAAAAGGTGATTATCCACTTCGTGGACTTTTAGACCCTGTACTTAAACTTAACTTCATCCTTCTGTGTCCTGCTTTTGGAAAAAAGAATGGAAAGGGTACTAATCTTAGATGCCTTGAGGAAGGCAATGTGGTTTAGTGGAAAAAACAGTATTCAGAGTCAAAGAACTTGGATCCAAATCCCAGATGCCCTACTTACTGCTGGAATGTTCTTGGGGAAATCATTTTGTCTCTATGGTCCTCGGATATCTGCAAAAGGAGGGAGTTGGATTAATTGGCTTTTGCAGACCCTTTTAGCTCTAAATTTGTGATCTTATGATCAGTGAAGATACACTTTGGGTAGCTAGGTAGTACAGCGGAAAGAGCACTGGACCTAGAGTCAGGAAGACCTGAATTCAGATTTGACCTCAGATACTTACTGACTATGAACTTGGACAAGTCACTAGTGCCATGAACCTCCCTTTGTATTTTGGTTCATCACAAAACAGCTTCTGGACTCAATTATAGAACTATGGAGTCATGCTCAATGCTCTATAATCCACATTTACTTCACTCTATAGCACTTACACAAACTTTCACCCTATGTCATGCATCTTCCCTAACACCTAACACAATGCTTTGCACACAGTAAGAGCTTAGCAGATTTTTGTCAATGAATGAGAGTCATTTATTCTGCCCTTATGACTAGGATCACACCTAGAATCTCAGCCTTATTTAATGGCTTGGATTCATCTCTCTTTTGAAATTATTTTAGAACCTCAATATGATTTATATATGAAAGATCTTCCCTTCTGTGACTCTGGAGTTAGATTTGAGTACATTCTTCACTAAGATAGAATATAATTTTAAATGTAAGCTCCTTGAAGTCAGGGACAGTTCACTTTTTTTCCCTCTATATCCCCCTGGAACACAAAAGGAGCTTAATAAATGCTTATTGATTGATTGGGAGCACAAGAAACTCTTATTTTCTATTATGTGGCCTAGAACTCACTTAGAACTTGAGAACATTGTGGATGGATGATTCAAATTATTGTCATCATTAGGTCAGATTATACATTGCAATCTAATGGCCTCACCACATACTCCTTATCACCTGCTTAAAAAAAAAATCTTGCAGATACACAGGGGCCCTCACCCACTTCTGTGAGCTCTCTGGTGGTATATGTTTGTTCCTCTTTAGGAGCCTTCCTTTTGAAAGTAAAAACTCATCAGTCAGGTAGCAGCAGGTCCCCTGGGGCACAAGGAGATGAATGGGAAAGTTGTTTTTGAATTGACTCTGCTAATAGTGATCATCTGCATTCCTTGGCTGAGGAGTTACAGATTTGGGGAGATTAAAATGCATTCCTGTATTCTACTGGTATTATAAACAATCACTCAGAGAGAATGAGAACGTGCCTTTTCTTGCCAAAAGAATCTAGAGAAGCAGAAGATGGCAGGCTTGGAGGCTCAGAAGAGGCCACTCATGTTGGCGGCATTGAATGGACTCTCAGTGGCTCGGGTACCAGGGCGTGACGTTAGTCAAGATGATGCATCTCGATTGACCATGGATGACAGGGTAAGCGTTGGACTTGCTAAACATATGTTTCCTATCTGAGTTTCTTTCTACCATAATTTCCAATTTTTTTTTTAGAAAAAACTGCTTTCCGTGTTACTTTGCTCATCATGTTAGACATATTTTCAATGACACATTAATTCATTTACTTAAGAATGCAAAAATTGTGAAATTCTCATCTTTGCTCTCTATTACTACATTTGATCAGTCCCTTAACATTGCCTCAGTTTCTTTTTTATATTTGTCAAGGGGGTGAAGTGCTACTTGATTCAAATGACCAGTCCCATTAGCTGTATGACCTGCGAAATGAGGAGTTTGAACCAAGTGATTAGTCAAGTCTCTTCTGTGGTTATTGAGACTACCTAACATATATAAAAGTATGGCTCATTTTAGGAAACTTACTATATAAAAATCTGCATTTGCAAAATAGATAACACAAAGGATTGACCACAAGCTTCCCTACTGCATTTAAAGTATGAGTTGTTCTACAGCCATTTGCTTTACCCACAACTCTTTAGGAAGACTCCCGGGGAAAAAAGTGTTCTATTTAATATTGTTCTTCCTTAATTTTTGAAGAAGACCAGTGACCTCATAAGGGTGATTTCTTGACTTGCCAGTGTATTGGATTTAAGTGAGGCAGGGCCATGCAAAGTCATCAGCTTCACTCTCTCCTCCAGAGCCATCAAAGTCTAGTGACAATTCAAGATGACTGGCGATGGCCCAGGATGCAGTTGGATAACCTTGACCTTTCTAAATTAAGGTCTTCCTTAGGCAAACCTACACACTCAAATGCATAAGAAGACACAAGTACATATTCACCCTCTCCCTGGTTATTCCTCCCAGACTTCCTTGCCTGGAGCCCATTTATTTTATGGTGGAAAGGGTCCTGACCTTGAAAATCAGAGGACTTGAGTTCAAATCTCAGCTCCATTACATTTAACCTATGGGACTGTGGGCAAGTCCCTTTACCTCTTTTGTCCTTTGTTTCATTATCTGTAAGATAAAGGTGTTGGACTACATGATTTTTAAGGTTTATTCTTGCTTTAGTTCTATTACCCTATACTCTACTGCCATCACGAAGTGGCAGAACCATGCTGGACGAATTTAACATAGTACTAACAGTGCTCAGGTTTTTAAATCCTCATGTGGTTGTTCTCTATTATTTTCATATGATTAGTGGGTTGATTGACAAAAATGACTTTTAAGATACAAAGCTGTAAAACTTTCTTGAAATATGTTCAGAAAGAAACAATTGTGGTGAGAATGAAAGGCTCCATGAGAAATGTAATATATAATACAGAAATAGGCTCTTAGCCAATAGTTACAGAGTGCTCAGTCTTCCAAAATTTAGGATTATAGAGGGGAGGGAGCCCAAGAGAAAATCTAGAAAAAACATCCTCACTTCACACAGCAGTTAAGCATTTGTTAAGTGTTTAGTATGTAAGAAGCATTAAGTGCTAGGAATACAAAGAAAGGCAAAAATACAGTTCTTGCCTTCAAGAAGCTCTTGTTCTAATGAGGGAAACAATATTCAGAGAACTACAAAGGTGCAAGATAGCTAAGAGGGGAGCCCCTAGCAGTGATAGGGTGGCAGGAAGGGAAAGACTGGGGAAGGCCTCCTGCTGAAGATTGGATTTGACCTGACTGGTGAAGGAAGCTAGGAAAGTTAGGAGTTAGAGGTGAGGAGGAAGAGCAGGCTAGGCATGGGGGATGACAGCTGGTGAAAATGCATGGAATCCAGAGATGGAGTGTTGTGCATGAGGAACAGCAAAGAGTTCAGTGTAGCTAGTTTGTAGCTGGACGTGGAGTGGAATAAAGAAGAAGACTGACACGGTGAGAGGGTGCCAAGTTATGAAGGGCTTTAAAAGCCTAATAGAGAACTGTATATTTGATCCTGGAGGTAGCAGGGAACACTAGAGTTTTTTTGAGTGAGTGAGTGCGTAGGGGGAGTGGATGGTTGGAGAGGAGAGAAACAGAGACAGAGAAAGAAAGAGACAGAGAGAGAGAAAAGAGAAGAGGAGAGGCGAGGCAGAGAAAGAGACTGAGACAGTCGAAGTGGAGGGACTTTCTTGAAATATGTTCAGGTAGAAACAATTGTGGTAAGAGGATGAAAGGCTCCCTGAGAAATGCAATGTATGATATAGAAATAGGCTTTTAGTCAATAGTTACTCACTGCACAGTCTGCCAGGATTTAGGATTATAGAGGGGAGGGAGTCCAAGGGGGGTGGGGAGAGAGAGAGAGAGAGAGAGAGAGAGAGAGAGAGAGAGAGAGAGAGAGAGAGGGAGAGAGAGAGAGAGAGAGAGAGAGAGAAAGGGGGGGAGGAGGGAGGGACATGGCCAGAACTACACTTTAGGAAGATCACTTAGGCAGCTGCCTGGAGAATGGATTAGAATGGGATGAGGCTTAAGGTGGGGAGAGCAATGCATTGCAATAGTACCAGATTTCAAACTATATTACAAAGTGGCAACCATCAGAACAATCTGGTACTGGTTAAGAAATAGAGTGGTAGATCAGTGGAATAGACAATACACAGCAGTATATTGACTTGTAGTGTATGAACATACTAATCTACTGTTTAATAAACCCAAAGATCCAAGATTTGGGGACAAGAACTCACTATTTGACAAAAGTTACTAGGATAACTGGAAAGTAGTTTGGCAAAAACTACGTATAGACCAGCATCTCATACCGTATAACAAGATAAGATTAAAATAGGTACATGATTTAGACATAAAGGATGATATCACAAGCAAATTAGGGGAGCATGGAAAATTTTATTTGTTAGATCTATAAGGGAAGAGTTTATGACCAAATGAGGAGAGGATCACAAAAAGTATAATGGATAATTTTGATTACATCAAGTTAAAAAGGTTTTGTATAAACAAAACAGTGCAGCCAAAATTAAAAAGGAAAGCAGAAAACTGGGGAAAATTTGTATAGCAAGTTTCTTAGATAAAGGCCTTGTTTCTCAAATATATAGGGAACTCAATCAAATTTATAAAAATAAAAGCCACTCCCAAGTTGATAAATGGTCAAAGTATATGAAAAAGCAGTTTTCAGATGAAGAAATTAAAACTATTAATAGTCGTATTAAAAATGCTCTAAATTACTATTGATTAAAGAAATGCAAATTAAAACAACTCTGAGGTACCACTTTACATATGTCAGATGGATTAACATAACAGAAAAGGAAAATGACAATGCTGGAGGAGATATGGAAAAAATTGGGCCACTAATCCACTGTTAGTGGAGTTGTGAACTGGTTCAACCATTCTGGAGAAACAATTTGGAACTATGCCCTAAGGAATATAAAACTGTGCATATCCTTTGACCCAGCAATATCACTACTAGGCCTATACCTCAGAGAGATCAAAGGAAAACTAAAGGGACCTATATGTAAAAAATATTTATAGCAGTTCTTGTGGAGGCAAAGAATTGGAAATTGAGGGGATGTCCATCAGTTGGGGAATGGCTAAACAAGTTGTAGTATATGATTGTGATGGAATATATATCTGTGCCGTATAAGAAATGATGAAGGAAATGATTTCAGAAAAATTTGAGAAGACCTCTATGAACTGAGGCAAAGTGAAGTAAGTAGAATCAAGAGAACATTGTACACAGTAACCACAATGTTGCAATCATGATCAACTGTGAAAAACTTAGCTACACTGATCAATATAATAATCCAAGACAGTTGGGAAGGATTCATGATGAAAAATGCTATCCAGCTCCAGAGACAGAACTGGTAAACTCTGAATGCAAATTGAAGTATAATTTTTTTTTACTCTATTTTTCTTGCAAGATGGCTAATATAGAAATATGATTTGCATGATTTCACATTTAAGATGGATGTCATATTGCTTGCCTTCTCAATAGGTGGAAGAGGGGCTGGAGGGATGGAAAGACTTTGGAATTCAATTTTTAAAAAATAACAAATCTTAAAACAAACAAGCAAAAAGAAATTATTGTAATAGTCCTAGTGGGATGTGATGAGTACCTATAGAAAGGTGGTGATTGTGTTAGAGGAGAGAAGGGCATATGTGTTAGAGATGTTTTAAAGGCTAAAAATAGCATGATTTGACATTATATTGGATATGCAAGGTGAGTGTGAGTTAGAAGATGAGAATGACACCAAGGTAGTAAGTCTGGGTGATTGGATGGTACCTTCAATAATAATAGGAAAGTTGAGAAGAGAGGAAGGTTTTTGGGGACAAATAATGAGTTCAGTCTTGGACATGTTGAGTTTGAGATTCCCATGGGATGTCCAGTTTGAGATATCGTAGAAGCAGTTGGTAATTTTGGAAGCTGGCAGTATAAATATGGAAATCATCTGCACAGTCTTAGTATTAAAAACCAAGGTAGTTGATGAGATCAAGAGAGCTAGTATAGAGAAAAAAGAGAAGAGCGCTCCGGACAGGTGTTGGGGGATACCCATGGTTAGTGGGCATGTCCTGAATAAAGATCCAGCAAAGGAAACTGAGGAGCGGATAGATAGAATGAGAACTGGAAGAGAGCAGTGTCATGAAAACATAAGAATATTCCAGAGAAGAGGGTGATTGACTACATCAGAGGTTTCTGAGAGGTCAAGAGAGATGAGAGTTGAGAAAAAGCCATTAGATTTTTCAATTAATAGATCATTGATGACTTTAAAGAGAGTAGTTGCAGTTGAAATATGAGGTCAGAAGCTAGATTGTAGAGGGTTCAGGAGAGAATTTATTTTTCTCAAGATATTTATTTGGGAAAGTGGGGGTTTGCAGAAATGATTGGGTCAAATGAGTTTTTGTTTTGTTTGGATGAGGGAGATATGGGCTCATTTAAAAGCAGCAGTCAAGGAACTAGTAGACAGGGAGAGACTGGAAAGTAGAGTCAGAATAATAGTGATAGTACACTGGAGAAGACTGGAGGACAGGAGATCAAGGGTGCATACTGGGATGTTTGCTTTGGTCATGAGGATGGCTGCCTGTCTTATCATGCCAGATAGAGATGAAATAGGAGATACCGGAGGAAGACATCTGAGTGGTGTGGGAAGAGGAGGAGGGAAAAAAGGGACTTCTTCAGTATTCTCAGGATTTTAAGCTAAGTTCTCAGGTGAGAGTATTGGAGGCTTGAGGAGGAATGATAAGTGTTAGAATAGCTGCTGTGATGAATGGGATAGGTGATCAAGTAGGGAGGCATTTAAGGATAAACTTGTGGCAATGAGGGCTCAGTTAAGGTTGTTTAACATAAATCTATAGGATTTAGAATTACAGATATATGGAAAGAAATCTCGAGGAAAATATGGCAAAAGCCTATCATTTTAAAAATCAGGAAACTGAGACCCTTGAAGATTAAGCAACTTAATTATAGCTATTCCCCAGTATTGTGTCAGATGATCAATTTGAGCTTGTCTTCAAAAAGAGGTGATAACAGATTGTTTAGCAAAAATGTATTGTCCTTTGGAGTTTTGGCTTCTGTCTGTGCTTCACATCATATTCTTTTGGAGGTCCTGATGAAAAATAATGTGGCCAAAAGAAACTAGAAAGAAGGAAGGAGTTTTGATAATCCCCACACTAACTAATTTCATTGATACTTAAATGTATGCTCTAGCAAATTCTATCAGTGCTGTGATTATAAGCATATTTTAAAAGATGTGTTTGTATGTGAATCATTTAAAAATGACAAAATTGAAAAGAATTAAAATTTATGTCCTTTTGCAGTTTAGAACCCTGAAGAAGAAGTTGGAAGAGGGATTGGTATTTACAGAATATGAGCAAATTCCAAAGAAGAAGCCAGATGGTGTTTTCACTACTGCCACACTCCCTGAAAATGCTGAGCGAAGCCGAATCCGTGAGGTGGTCCCCTATGAGGAAAATCGTGTTGGGCTGGTACCAACCAAAGAAAATAGCACTGGGTATATCAATGCCTCCCATATCAAGGTAAATGGACAAGTGTGTGGGGAGGTTTTGCAAAGAAAGACTTGTGTGTTAAAGGAATAAAAGAATGAGGAAAAACTTGAGGGGTTCCCATTGTAATGTTTGGCTTTTTCCCAAACCCTTAGGGGATGTTTCTGAATGCCCATAATTTTCTTAGTAAACTGGAAGCGCATGCCTGTTACGGAAGAGAGAAGAAAAAAAAAAAAACAAACGAGCTAATACTCTCAGCAAGAAAGGAGAGTCAAGTACACATACTTTGGGTACCCATTCACTGCAAATGAATTGGGCTTTTTACTTCCCATGTGGATTATATCTCTGACTGAATTTATAAGAGAGATGTCAACCAAGTCATTTTCACTTTGTTTTTACCTTGTGAAACCTATTACAGAAATTAAAGATACATCAGAATCCAATTTAAAGTGGGTTGTGTTCTGAAAGTTCCTTCATATATAAATCCCTTGTTTCCTGGTGGGGTGGAGGCAGAAAAGGCTGTAGATTATCAATGAAGATCAAAGAAGAGTTCGGAATGCCTCCCTGGTTCTTGGAAGCCGAGGCCCAGTGTTTCATTTTGGTGAGGAAGCTCTTGTTGGCCCTGCCAGCTCTTGGTCTTTTGCTGCACTTGGTGCTGCTGGCCCTAGTGAGTAGATTCCTGTACAAAACCCAGCAGGAGGGCTGTCAGACATCTGCCACACCTTCACACTACTCTCTCTTGTGCTTCTGGGTGTTCCAAATCATACCAGTCCTGGGACACATGGAGTTCTTCCTAGGGCAAAGGATCTTAACCTTTTTTGTGTGTGTGACATAGACGCCTTCTGCCAATCTGGTGAAACTTACAGAATCCTCAGAATAATGTTTTCGAAAAATTAGTAGTTGAAGGAAATAATAAATTTCAGATAGAAGTTAGTGAAAATAAAGATGTAATTCTTTTCCTATTCAAGTTCATGGACCCCCTGAAATTTTTCCATGGATCCTGATCTTGGGGATAGGCTGTGCAGTGCCTGTCCCAGAATAGAGTGTTTCAGCAGCAAGAGGAAAACAAGGAGATTCTAGTCAAGGAGGAGTCTCAGGATGGCCAGAAGAGGATCTGTGCAAAGCTCTGTTGGGTAGTCCTGTTTAATAGGAATGTATATGTAGAGCCTATATCAGATTGCCCGCCGTCTTGGGGAGGGAGGGGGAGAAAAATTTAAAACTCAAAAGCTTATGGAAGTGATTGTTGATAAATCAAAATAAATTAATTAAAAAAACATTTAAAAAAGGATTTTCCTAATTAGCCAGTACTTCATTTATGGACTGAATTTGACTCCTTCCTGTACCTGCTGGTACAACCTTTACTTCCACATTATGAACTGTCCCATGGAGAAGACCGTTGTTTTGCTGGTCATATCAGTGGTCAATGGCTTTTGCCTCCTATTCATCTTGCTAGGTGTTTTGAAAGAGGATGTCCCAATGACTTCAGGCTGAGTTGGAGCAAATGCACAGATAGCTGCATCTAGCCCAGAAGCATATGGAGGTTGTATTACGACATGGCTTCTCTTCAAGACAGAGCTGTGACCTCCAGAGACATTTCTGGATCTTGTAGTTGGGTCTTCTCTCAGGTTGAGGGAGAAGTGAGAAACTTGAAATCTACAGGATGAAGACTGTGAACTCTACCCTCCAAAAAAAAAAGCTTTATATTTTAAGTAATTGTTTTTTGTGTTCATGTGTGTGTTTGTTTATCAGCCATATTGTGTATATTGGAGTGTTAAGGGAGGACTAGCAACTTTGGTGTGAGGATTTGCCGAGCCTTTTATGGGTCTGCTGCTCATCTACCTTTGGTGTCCAAACAGTTCTCTCCTCTCTCTCCTGTGGCTCCAAGAAGCTGTAACATGTGCAGCAGCCGTACCCCAGTAAAACCGTATCAGCAGACGGGCTTAACCAGGTTGTGGGTAACCAAATGCCTCAAACTCATTGATGAGTTGGGGGGATATCTACCCCAAGCATGTGAAGACTTCCCCCTGGCAGAATGGGCAGATGTAAGCAATTTGTTCCAAAGGCCACAAAGGCAGCTGAAGCAAGTGCTGTTAGAGCTTGGTCAGACATTGAAAACACCAACGTCATCTACTTCATCCCAGGCCATCGCCATTCATCTTGACTTTTCTCTCGCCACTGGACTCTGATGACTCTGAAAGAGAGAGTGAGGCCAATGACATTGTGCAACTCCGGGTCACTTAAATCCAGTTAACACACAAGTGATGTCATTGTCCTCTCTGAAAATGAAGGACAAACAACAACAACAACATATCAACCATGCAGTGGAAGGTAGAATAACTTCTTAGTCTGATGATTCCCTTGAGTTAATTTGGTAGTGATCATGATAACCCGTGCATATGTGGATTGCAGTGAGAATTCAGACTCTGGTTTAGGTGAGATTAGTCAGCTAATCATCTTGTTAACTATAGAGGGTTTACATTTTGTGAAGGGCACGCAGCTCTTTACAACATAGTTCTCACAAAATTTGAATTGTTAAAGACCTGTAATTCGTAGTTCTTCTTGTATATGGGTGACCCAGTCATGAGCAATCTTTTTGTGTTTTTCTCAGGATTTAAGTTTAGTCCACTACACTCTACCCAGAGTCAGAATTTGTAGTTAAACAGTGTATCACATGTGCACATACATGCATGCATATGCACTTTCCCTAGCTAGTATATGACATAAACCAAGCTAATTTATTAAACCAATTAGTATATTTTGTACACTTTTTCTTTTCCTTCCTTGCTCATTTCCACTGTTTTCTCAGTGGAAGTGATGGAAGTTCATGCACATGCTTGTAGTGACAGTGTGAAAAAGCTGTGTATATGTTTATGATAAAGGTTGAATGAACCACAGCCCCGAAAAGTTTTTTGAGAGTGTATTCCTGGTCCTCTCAGATTTTCAGTCTTTGACCTTAACCTGTAGCAATATTAGCACAATCTTTTTAATTTCCACTAAGTATTAAAGTACCTCCCAGAATCAGTTGTAATCATTTTCTTTTTATAGTATAAAGAATGTGCTGTGACTAGATACAGAGTTTTTGTGTCTGAAGTCAACTACTTCCATTTTCTTTGTACTCATGTGTAGTATCAGAAGAATCCTGGTAGGCAGAACAACCAACCCATTGTTCAGTTTATTTATGATGAGAGAGAGAGAGAGTTAGAGAGGAGAGGAATGGGGGGATGGGAGGAGAGAGAGAGAGAGAGAGAGAGAGAAGAAGAAGAAGAAGAAGAAGAGGAGAGAATAAAATCAGTATCTTAGCCTTAATTTATGGTCTCAAATTGATGCTTCAAATCATAGTTTTAAAATAGAATACTGGATCAATAGACAATCTGCTAAAAGTTATATGTAGCAATATTTTGCTATCTCATACTCATAATAGAATGTCACAACAACCATTTTCCATTATTTTCCCACCTTTGGAAAGTAACTGGTACTGCTTAAACTGTGTCCAGAGGGACTTATTACCAGAGAATAGGGAGGAAGAAGTGCCCTCAACCAACTACTTTCTGAAAGGCTCATTCATCATTTGTAGCCTTAGTGACCATAGCATGTATATAAGAGATCCATAGAGCATGCAAAAACATGTAGTCATGGTTTTGGAATATAGTTTTGTGACATGTCGGTATTCCCTCCCTGGGTTCCAAGGGACAGCTAACAGAGGCCAAACAGATGTTCATTTACTTAGAAGGTAGTCATATTTGTGAAATTTACCTTAGTAGCTTGTACTGTCTGTATAGGTATGTGTTTAATTCAGATTTTAATAAACTCCTGTCATTGCATGAGAATGTGGTAAAATGCTTTAGGCAGTATCCTCTTAGAATATTTAAAGGTCACATGTAACATGTGCCAGAAAGGCTAATGTTGAGAAGCACACTTCCACAGATAAGCCCAACTTTTAAGTGTACATGAATTTTATTTCCCACAAATAATAGGAAGATACAGTTAATAGCTTTGACTCAAACATGCCTAGATGATGAGAAGGCAGTTGACAAGGTTTTGCCTAGTTAGAATCATGTTAGTATTATTTCATGGGACATAAAAAATGGAATGAAAAATCAATGCCAAACTCATGCACAAAGTTCATTGCTTTCATGATCATTTAAGGATCAGCATTGGTTGATGAGTTTAAATGGACTAGCCTGTCGATTTTCAAGTCAGTTTTGTGGCTCAGGGCATAGGGACTCCTTCCAAAGCATCCATTTGCCCCTCTTAGCGTAGCCTTAAGCACTTTGGCCAGTCTTTTTGTTTGTGGTTGTTTTCATCTGATATTTATAACTCTGTAGTGAACAGTGGCCATGAACTAAATGTTAGTATCCTTTCAAGATCACTTCCAGCTGCATAGGGGTGATTTGTCTTCCTTCAAGATCACAAGCTCATCTCATCTCATTTTGAAGGGCAGATGAGGTTGGATCTATGGGATTGTTATGGGAGAGTTGTAGAGTATGATGGAACAAAGAGCTATGTGAATTTGCAATACATCTGCTCAATGATGGCTTACAGAGCAGCAGTTTTACTTCTACAACAGGGAGAAATACTCCCTAAAACAATTTTTAAAAATCCCAGGTGTCTTTAGTTGTTATGCTTCTGGAAAAATGAAAGATTTTTAAAGTGCAATATTTTGTTCAGTATTTTGAGAAACAAAAATTGTTTTTGTTTAAGACTAGAAGTTCAGCAAAACAAGCTGAAACAACATAATAATTTTTTAAATATATTCTCAGCTCTTTGTAAATTATCCAAATCTGCATTTGCAGTCAGGAAAATGAAAGTATTGGTGGGCAGAAGCTCCCTTGAGTTTAAAGCTCACCAACTTTGTGACTGTGGAAAGAGATGGGTTTTTCCATTGTGCTACTAAGTTAATTACCCCTTGGTAATTAACCAATATAGGGAAATGCATTAACTCTTTCAGGCAATCATATTCCACTGTGATGAGTTACTTTCCCTGTGCATTTTGATTTTTTTGGATGCATAGCTGCATTCTACACAAATGTATGTGTGTATTGCAATAATGTTATTTGTGAAGCTTCAGCTTTTGTCTTGTGGTCTAGGTAAGAAAGAGTTATTGATGATATCCTTTCTTTTATTGGTCAGTTATCAAGGCAAAATCATTTAAAATGAAATTGTCTTTTATTGCCAGGCATAAAATGAGAGCACAATTTATAGATTTGTGAATTTTTCTTTCCTCATTTTACTGGTATTTCCTCATACTAGAATCTGACTTTTTGTCATAGTATATGTGAGGGCAGGGAAGGGCAGGGGTGGGTGTATACTTGCATGTATATGTATTATTAGAATGGTAGGATTGAATAAGTTATTTGAATATTTCTTCCCAAATTTTCTTGAGTTTATATATCTGAAAAGGTTTTGTATCATTAGATTGGAAATTCCTTGAGTGTAGGGGCCTCCCCCACCTCACATTTTGTATTCTCACTGCTTAATACTGTATCTTTCATTTGGTAGATACTTAATAAATGTCTATTGAGTAGAATTGAATTAGCAACAGAAACGTCTAATTTATCCAACCACCTGAGATGTACCATAGTACACTTCCCTTTTATTTTCAAAGATTAATTATCACAAAACATATTTAAATAAACATTTAACACGTGGCTAGAGCAAAGGATCTTTATGTTTGCTATAAGCATCTGAGTTAAACGATAATAGAGCGTTGGGCCTGGAGTCAGGAAGACCTGAGTTCAGAGCTAACCTCAGATATTTACTAGCTGCATGCCCCTCAGGGCAAGTCATTTAACTTCTGCTTGCCTCAGTTCCTCAACTATAAAATGGGGATAATAGCACCTTCCCTTTCCCTTTCCTTTCCCTTCTTCCTCTCCCTCCCCTCCCCCTCCCCCTTCCCTTTCTCCTTCCCATTCCCCTTCCCTTCCTTTCCCTTTCTTTCACCTTATCTTCTGGCTTAGTTTTTGGCATTTTTATTAACATGTGTTTATAAGATGGGGAAAGAAGGTTGCATGGGATTAGTGTTAATGGTGTTCTCTCTGATTTTTAGGTAGCTGTTGCTGGAGAACAGTGGCATTATATAGCAACTCAAGGTCCTTTGCCCCATACCTGCCATGACTTCTGGCAGATGGTATGGGAGCAAGGGGTGAATGTGATTGCTATGGTCACAGCAGAAGAGGTATGTGGAATGATGGCAAATCTTTTCCATGAGTCCAGGTGACAATGCAATATGATTGCTTTTGGAACCTCCTTCCCCACCCACCTCTTCCCATAGATCCTCTTTGGATCATAGGATCAGAGACATAGGGTTGAAAGGGACTTTATTTATCCATCATCTAGTCCAAAGCCCTCATTTTAGATGTGAGGGAGATTGAGGCCCTAGGAGGTGAAATCACTTGCCCAAGTTTGCACAAGTAGTAAGTGACAGAACCTGGGTTTTGAACCCAAGTTCCATGGCTCCAAATTCAGCCCTTTTTCAACCTAACCCCACTGCCTTCTTGGCATCCATTTTATTTTTCTCATCTTTTCCACGTAGGCTTTGTTATTATTGTTGTTTTACTCCTAGATATATTTTACTCTTGTAGCTTCTCTACCTCTGTCATCCCATTTTAAACTACTGCTTAGATTACTGTGAACCAAAGAGCAAAAATAACAAACTTCAGTTCAGCTGGATGACTTTTTGTTTGCTAAACAAAGCAACAATCTTTCCATTGGAATCTGAGAACCTTGGGCTGCACTTGGTTAAATTGACATATATATTCCAACCCTGGCCAAGGCCAGCTCCACATACCATCATTCTTATCAGCTGAAAAGAGACCAGAAGCTGTTGTTCCTGTCTCTATTCTTTGGGGAGAGGAGAGATTCTTTTGATTCTCCTGCCAAGACAAACAGAGTTATTTTATTGTAATTGGAGAATAACACCACTGGCTGATCAGGCAGCCAGCTTTGTGCTTTGCTCTTCAAGATGAGGAAGATGGAGGTTTCTTCTCTTGTCATCTGCACTAATTTTTCTACCAGCTCTTTGCTTGCCTTTCATTATCACCTAAGGTTTTACTGTTTGTAAAATGGTGTCACTTTCCTTTTCTGCCTCTTCTAATATTGGTAATAATAATATTCTAATAGTAATAATATTATTAATATACACTCTGGGTCCCTTTTCTGACTGTTGTAAAGAGGTGAGGAGAAAATGGAATTAAAAGAGACTTCTATTCTGGTTACTAACCATTCAGGTGGGTACTCTGCAGATTAAGTAAGATGATCATAATGGAAGACATCTAAATGTCCAAACTTAGTTCCAAGTATCAGGTCAAGTCTTATTCCATGACCATTCTGGAGAGGACGATTTACTCTTCTCTGAAAAATTTCAACATCTTAGCACCTCATTAGATTCATAAACCTGGGCCCTAGAAATCATCTAACCAGCTTCCTCATTGTATAGAAGAGGAAGCTGATGCCCAGAGAGATGAAGTGATTTGTCTAACAATAGGTGGCAAGACAGGGACCAGAACTGAGGTTTCCTGATGCCCGTTTCAGATCTCTTTTTGCTAAAACATGCTGCCCAAATGCTAATAATCAGCAAGTATTACTTAATGTCTAACCAAAATCACTCAGGCTAAAACTTAAACTCACTTCTTTTTTTTAATACAAGCCACAGCTGAAATTAAGAGAACTTCTCACCTCCCCTCCCTTTTTTTCTCCTTTAATTTTTAAATAGGCCCTTCTTCCTGTAGGCCTGTGGTGTCCAGACTTTTCCACTGTGGGATGATCTTTTGATTTCCGAAGATTCTTAGTCACCAGAGTGTGGGCTGGGTGTGGAAGTATCCTTAACAGTAAATGAGCTAGGATTGGACAGTGTGTGAGGGAAGGTTGGTGGAAAGATTATGGCCATGAGATTTCCTCTGTGCTGGAAATCCTGTCAAAGAGGATGTATGGTAGACACTGCTGACCTTGAAAACCAACTGGAAAATTATATTTTTCTAGGTGGGTAAACCATAGATTAGGTTGATAATATGGATGTATCTCACTTTATGGAATAGAGCTTTGCCTGAGAAGTTCTGTGTCAATTGCATTTTAATAATATCAGTCCCGTTTCACCTATTGCAGAGAATGCTATTCCTCATTTAAGAAACCCTGCTGAGAATCTTGTAAAGCTGAGAATCTTTTTGTAAAACAAATAACCATTACTAGTCTGAAAAATCTGATAAGTTTTTAATTTTTTTTTAAATTGAAGCAGACATATACGTCACTATAATTCACTCTTTCCTTGGGTGTAGGTTGCTAAGAATGTGAATCTGTGTTTCTACTGGAATGAGTGTCTAAATCAGATACTATTCACAAGAGGCAGTGGGTCTCTGGCTCTCTTCCCAGTATTCTCACTACTCACCTCATTCTCTTCCTATGTAAGAGACTGGAGAAGAAATTCCATATTTTCAGAATGACTCTAAGCCAAAATATATACATACTATACTTTTTGGTGTCTTAGACACCCTTTGGGAGTGTAGTGAAGGCAATGGACTATTCAGAACATTGTTTTTAAATGTGTAAAATAAAATACATAGGATTATGTAGAGAACCAATCATACTGAAATATAATTATTAAAATATAAGAAAAAATTAAGTTCATAGATTCCAGGTTTAAGAACCCCATGGGCCAATGAAGAGAACACTGGATTTGGAGTCCATGGAGTCAAGCTTAAGCTCTGGTTCACTTACTTCCTGTACAGTCTTGGGCAAGTTTGCTTAACCTCTCTGAATTTCTGCATCCTCACCCATAAAATTAGATGTTTGGATTAAATAACCCCTAAAGTCCTTTTTCGTTATGATTCTAAGATCTTCCTAACCCATGATTAATTCTGGGTTTTTTTTAACCTTGCATTCCAGCATTTTCTATCTTCTATAAAATTTGATTTGATTTTTCCCATTTGTCCTGATGTTTCCATTTAGATATTAATGTGTAAGCAGTGTTGTCTTGGTGACCAAACTGGTGAAATGATTTTGTAATTTTTTGAGGTATTATGTTGCTATTGAACATTCAGGATGGGAAAGTACCCAGGGTGGGATGATAAGATATGTCTGAATTTTGGGGTTGTGTTCTTCATGAGGAAATTTATGGAAGACCATTGAGGACACGCAGATTGTTCTTGAGTTTTAGCATCAGGAAGATACTTTAATATTCTATCTCATGGAAAGTAATGAAACTTTTTTTAAAAATTTCCAATGTTATACTTGCTTGTGTAATGATTGTTACAATTATCTAAATCTTATGGAGAATTCACATTGTGCTAGACACTGTTCCAGGTTACTTTTTTCACAGAGAAGCCATTCTTCTCTTCTGAGCATTTGATTGGGCATCAGGTTCTCCCCCAAGGGGAAGAAAACTTATGTCAACCACCTTTTTACCCTGGGACCTGTCATATAGCACTTTGCTTTGTGACTCAAAAATGCATTTATCATGTAATACTGCCTATTGTGATGCTTTTAAGTCATAATTTCTCAGGGGCTGTAATCTCCATGAAAGCAGGCACTGTCTGAAATTTATATTGTACCTTCCCCTTGCCAGCATAGTACTATACACACAGTATATGCTTAATGTTTCTTGAATTGAATTGAACCCATTTTCATTTTTGCTTTTTGTGTATGTGTGTGTGTATGTGTATGTGTGTGTGGTTTAGGAAAGCGGAAGAACCAAGAGCCATCGGTACTGGCCCAAACTGGGCTCTAAGCACAGCTCAGCCACCTATGGCAAGTTCAAGGTGACCACAAAGTTCCGAACTGATTCTGGTTGCTATGCTACCACAGGTCTGAAGGTCAAGCATCTTTTGTCTGGGCAGGAGAGGACAGTGTGGCACTTGCAATATACTGACTGGCCAGATCATGGTTGTCCAGAGGATGTCCAAGGCTTTTTATGTAAGTTCTGTGTTTCATGAATGCAATTGCTGAATTGTTTTGCCATTTGAAGACAAGCCACACAAGAAAGAGTAAAGTGCTAAAGAGTCTCACTGAAGAGTCAAGGTTACAGTGCTAACAGCATGTACTTATTTCCTATGTTGTATTCTTGGTTACAATTTGTTAAAGTGAAAACATCCTTTCATCCTGTAATTCTTTCCCTCAAACCCCCCCCCTTTTTTGTTTCTGACACTGGGTCTCCCTGTCACCCAGGCAGGACAGCAGCCGTTCACAGGTCCCACGCCACTGCTGATTGGCATCAAAGCTTCGACCTACTGTGTTTCCTCCTTAGTCTCATTTACATCTTCTTAGGCAGCTTTGTGTCTCCCCCCACTCCTGGGGGCTGACCACATTGGTGCTAGCTTTAACAGGGACACCCAATCAGCTTTAGCACTACTACAGCTAAGGGACACCCTAACTTTTGTTTCCTCAGTAGCAGGGACTTCAGGTATATGCCACCATGCTTGGCCATCTCATCTTACACTCCTCCTAACTGCTTGCATTAACTGAAACCTTGTTTTTCCCAAAGGATTCTACCTCTTTAAATACTGGTCACTCCTTTCTCCTCCCCCAACTTCACAGGTCTTATAGGAAGAATCTATGGCACTTCTGGTTGCCTGTTCTGCCAACATAGGTCCACAATCTTTGAATTTCATACTATCTGATGATACTGACATCCTTCTGATCTTTGCTATTCTCATTTCCTAACACCCAGAGTACCTTTTCACCTCTCTCAATTACTTTCATGAGTTTATGATAAAAAATACAATTCAGTACATGAAGGGATTCACCACAGATGCTCATAAGCACTATTCTCCACCTCTCTAGGGAGAGAAGAAAGAACCTGGGCTTGAATGTCAGGATAGAGGTTTTGATTCAACAGCGGAAAAAAAAAAGTTCCTGACTAAAAGTGAGAGAGAATAGAAAATCAATCATTTCTTCTTTATGGTTGAGGCTTTCACTTACCTACAGTACTAGAGGATCTGGAGAGGACCTTTGAGATTATTTAGTTTCACCTTTTTGTTTTATGGATGAGGAAATCAATGTCAAGATAATTGATTTGCCCAAAGTCACACAGATTGTAAGTTGCTCTGGTTTCAAACCCAGGGGCTCTGATTTCAAATTAATCTTTCAAATTAATCGCTTTTCACTGCTCTGTGCTGTGTGTCTGTGTGTATGTATGTCTGTGTGTAATCAAATTATTTTGGGGGCCCTTCTCAAACTAGAATTCATGAAAGTTTTATGAAGAGAAGGTTGTAGAATCAGTTTCTCTGGGTTTTTACATGAATAATAAACTGTAGTTTTCCTGGAGTAATTTAGCTGTTGCCCTGCCTAGAAACAAAAGGCAAGAAACAGATCATTTCTGTTTTTTTCAGCTTGAACTTAAATATCAAAAAAGAACATTTCTACACACACAATAGAACACAAAAAGATTCTCTATAAGACTGTGAATCTCCATTTCATAGCACTTGCTTTAAAATATATGTGTGTGTATGATAACTTCTATACATTACCTTCACAACTGCTTTTCTTGCTTGTGCTTCCGTCTGTACTTCCTTCAGTTTTCTTTGCATTTGAAAAAAAAATTCAATGGCTTTTTAATTTTTGGCATACTAACCATTTCTTCCCTCCTCCATTGAAAATTGAGAAAAAGAAAGAATAGACTTTTATAACAATTAAGCAAAGTTAAGCAAAATGAATTCACGCAGGGTTCAGGTCCAAAAATGTATGTCTTTTCTGTCCATCATCTCTAAGTCAGGAGGTGCTTCTTCGTATGTTTCTTGAAACATGGTTGATCATTGCATTGATCAGAGCCCGTGTCTTTGTAGGAATTGTTCTCCTGGTTCTGCTCACTTCACTCTGCATTAGTTCGGTCTACTTAGGATCACCTGAAATGATCTTCATAATTTCTTACAAACCAATATTTCATTACATGCATATGTACCACAATTTATTCAGTCATTTTCCAATTGTGTAAGAAGCAGCCTAAGGTATCCCCTGAGATTCTAGTTTTCTTTATTCTTTTTTTCCCCTTTTGCTCCCTCCTTCAGGATCAGTAAGATTTGTTTGGCTCACAGCTATTTTTTCCTTTATACCTCCTTAATGCTGTGTGACACATTCCCCTTTCCCCCAATCTTTACTTGTTTCCCTGTTGAATTTGATGTATTTCTACACTAGACTTGGGTGTTTTGGGAGTGAGGGGGTGGTGTGGCTGTGGGTGTGGGTGTTTTACCCTCCTTTTTCAGATAAGAGAGGCTCATGTGATGCCTTCATTCCTCATTCCTTGCTCCCTCTGTATATCTTTCTTTTCATGCACTTGAATTATGAGAACTAGCAGATTCCACCCCCTTCTTCCTGTCTTCTACACTTTATTGTTGTTCAGTCATTTCAATCATGTCTGACTCTTCATGACCCTGTTTGGGGTTTCCTTAGCAAAGATACTGGAGTGGTTTGCTGTTTCCTTCTCCAGCTTATATTGCAGATGAGGAAACAGGCAAATAGGGTTAAGTGACTTGCTCATGGTCACACAGCTACTAAGTGTCTGAGGCCAGATTTGAATTCAGGAAGATGAGTCTTCCTGACTCCAGGCCCAGTACACTATCCACTGTGCCACCTAGCTCTTCCCTTTTCTATACTAATGTAGTCCTTTTAGCTTTGTAACAAGCTTCCTTCTGTTTTCCTTCTCCCAACCATGAGAACAGAACCCATCTACTTCAGGACCTCTGCTTTTGTTATTTAATTCTCAAAAACCCTTTAAAGACATTAAGATTCTGGAGGAACACTTGTTTCTTCTACCTCTAGAAAATGTGAGAATTACTTCACCATACATCTGCCATCTGCTCAAATGTATTTGCTTTTCTAGCTTTCTCTGAACTTTTGGGGTTTGTATTTTAAAGTTCCTGCTCAGATATGGTATTTCCATCATAACTGCTTGGAAATTCTTTGTTCCATTAAAGATCCACTTTTTTTTTATAAGTTATTCTTAGTTGTACGCCTTTATCTTTGGCCTTTTGAAGTATTCTAAGATTTTCTCTTGTTTTTTAGTTACAGCAGCCATAGTGATCCTGACTATAGTGCCTAGGTACCCAAATTGCTTTTCTCTGGTTCCAAGGATTTTTTTTCTTCTAAATGGGAACTTTGTATTTTGGGTGTGACCTTTATGGAATTTCTCCTTTTGGGGTTCCCTTCAGGAGATGACTGGTAGATTCTATTTTTACTTTATCCCTTGGTTTCAGAAAGATCTGGGAAGTTTTCAAAATCAATGGTTATTTAAATCAAGTAATTTAAATTTTCTTCCCCTTATTTTTAAAAAATAAGTTGATTCTGTTCTAATATTTCTTACTGCCTCATAGAAGTATCATTTCTATTTGGTCAATTCTAGTTTTTAGGGAGTTGATTACTTAAGTAGGATTTGTCCCCTTTCTTTTATAAGCTATTCTCTTTCCATTTCTTTCCTCTAGAGCTTTTATTTGTTTTTTATTTCATTTTTATCTCTTGCTTCAATTCTGATACATAGTCATGTAACCCATATGAATATTCCATCATTCATAGTACAGTCCAGACCAAAGTTGGACTTTGCCCTAGGGCACAGCCTGTTGTTAAAAAAGAAAAAATCTGTCCTTTGTGGAGAGATTCTATTGCTCAGAACGTTACCCATTAAGGTGAGAAGGCATAATGTCCAGATCCTGAAATTGAGCTCTCAGTGTCCTACTCTTCCCCCCATTTTTTCCTTTCTTTGGTTTCTTCACAAATTAAAACTCTACTAGGGTAATTGAAAGTGAAAAGGGGGGGGGGGGGCAATGCCTAAAACCAATCAACTTGGTAACTGACTAGAACTCAAGGAAATATTTTATCCCAGAAGTTCATTGAAAAGACATTAAACTTTATCCTAGTCGATCTAATTGAAGAGGTTGGTTTGAAATGGTGAAAGAATATGAATTAGGGAATATTAGAAAAGACTATGTTTTGTTCATTTTAGGTATGTGAGTAATTCAATAAGTCTGACTTACCACATCTTAAATTTTTCTAATTTTCTAATGTTTTAGGTATATATTCTTTCAGATTGTCTAAGGTCTATCCTTTTAAGCTAGATCATCACAGGCAAAGTACCTAGAGAGTATTATCTTAGTCTCTTAAGAAATTTCTTCATTAAATTGCTGTATGATATTATACCCATACTTGTTAAAGATACATCATTCTTTTTGAACAGGATTTTGAACTCTCTTATATAATTGTTGAGCCCTATTCATCAAATCTCATTTCCCTTGTTCTAAAACCCATATGATAAATTTCTTTGTGATTTCATACTTACAGAATAATGGTTGTCTCTACAGACAAATTTACATGTTGTCTTTTATCATATTTAGAATAATATGTAATCTATTGTTTCTTCTTTTTTTTTTAACCTTAGTTACTGAGAAACTTAGAGCCAGACTCAGTCCTTAATAGTAGTAATTAGCTTATCTCAAATGCCTCCTAACGCTATTCATGTATTCCTCTTAAATGGTTTATCCCATTGGTTTAATCCTTAATAATTCTGTCTTGCATTGTTTAAAATTTTGTAAACCACATTAAATCTTGCTGGGAGTAGATTTTTTTTTAAATAACTGTTTTTAGGTTTATATACAATTACTTGAATAGATAAGAATCATGGATTCTTTTAACTTGCAATCTCTTCAGTAAGTATTTAAATTGAATTAAATATGCTTATAACTTTTCACTAGTTTAATCATTTTTCCTTTGACTTTATTTGTTTTAAATTTTGTAATATGGATAGAATGATTCACTGAGAAGTAGGAAATTTATCAATTTAGTCACTGCAAAATCTCGATTAAGATTGACTTTTACCATATTTATTAAAGTAAGGCTTCTGGATAACACATGATTTTCAAATATTTTTTCCCTCCTTGTTCTCAGTGATCCATTTTGTTACTAACTGGCCCCTGTATCTTTGTAATATTGTTCTTTCCATCATAAATAGTAGTAAAGTATGAGTGTCAGGCTGGACATTGGACAGAACACTACACAGCTATTCTGCCAGGCAGAAGATGGAAAGAGATACAATTTGATGGGGGGGAAACATGACACATGTTGAAGCTAATCTTAAGTTATTTAATTTAATGCCTCAGTCATAACAGAATGAAAACCATAGTGAACATTAAGTCCAGAAAAAGTCTATTTAATCTCCATTTTAGAACCAAAAAATGAAGTCAAGTCTCAGTTGACATTCATGCCCATTCTACAAGGGAAGAGAAGAAAGGGGCAGATGGATGCTCTCTTTCCCCAGAAATTGGCTTTGACAGGCAAGAGTTTCAAGGGGACCTTGCTGTTGTTCTGATCCCAGTCTGTTAATAGCAGGAATTGCTGTAAGTAATGTCTAGAATCATCTGCTTATGGGACTTGGGGATTTGCAGAAGGGAAAAACCAGAATTTAATTTTTTAAAAAGAACTATTTAATTTAAAGGACCAAACTCTCCCATGGACTAATTGACTCCCAGCTGGTACTTTCTGGATCCAAGACTGCACAGTGGGTACTGGCCAAATAATTAGTGTCTTGTAAGAACTGTAAATTATTGTCACTTAAAAGGAAAAAAAATGACTCTATGAATTTTTTCAACCTTTATATGAAACCATGTAGGATTTCTGCAACATGATTTGCATTTTGTCTTACAGCATATTTGGAGGAGATACAGTCAGTGCGTCGCCATACCAACAGCATGTTGGATAATACCAAGAATTGCAACCCTCCGATTGTTGTTCACTGCAGTGCTGGTGTGGGGAGGACAGGGGTGGTCATTCTCACTGAACTGATGATATGCTGCTTGGAGCACAATGAAGTAAGTTGGTTTGTATTCCATGTGACTGTCTTATCTTAGGGAGATAAGTCTACATGATGGAAAAATGGCATTTTGTCAAGGGGAGCAAAATAGTTTATACAAGTTGGTTTGCAAATGAAAATGTTTCACTCCTCTCCTTTTTCATCTCCTCCTCCCCAAATTCTTGTTTCTGGTTTCCTGATGAAGTGAGTTTACTAATCTGGGCCAAATTTTCCCAGTTCATCAAATGAATGGGGGCACTAACGATTTTTGTGGTCATAAAGACAGAGTGGATGGAATGCTAGATTTGGAGTCAGTAAGACCTGAGTTCAAATATAACCTCAAACACTAGATAGTATGAACCTTGAGCAAGGTTAGCACTCTGTTCCTTGATTTCCTCATCTGTAAAATGATGATAATAATAGCATCTACCTTCCAGGGTTATTGAGATAATGTGAGATGATATTTGCAAAACACTGTGCAAGTCTTAAAGCATTACAGAAATGCTGATCATTATTATTCTGTTTTTATTATTATGGATCCCTTTGGTAGTCTTCTGAAACCTATGGACCTCCTTAAAATAATGGTTTTAAATGTATGAAATAAAATCCATTGCATTACAAAAGAAACCAATAATAATGACAAAAAGTTTTCCTGATCTGTAAAATTGTGATAATACTACCTACCCTACCTACTGACAAAGACTCTTGTGAGAATCAGAAAAGCTGAAATCTATAGAAACCCTTTGTAAAGTGTCAAGCACACAGATATAAGGGGTGATAGAAAGAGAAGTGAAAATTTGGAGCCAGTCATTTTAAAATTCTCTTCTTATTTTGCATTTGCTTTAAGAAACTTACACTCTTTTTTAGACCCTCTGGTTTTGTTGTGGGATGTTTTTGTAATGGGTTATTTTTACTGTATACTTTTGAGATATTTTCTCCCACATTAATTCTGACTTTTCCAGATATTGGCTCAAAAAAAAAAATAGAAACCTTGGACAAATCTCATTCATTAACCCAAATACCAGACATCCAAATGCTGGTGATAATAGAGATGCCTTATGAGAATGTGTTTTCTTTTACTGGCAGAAAATTCTTTTTTAAAAGAGGTGAATTTGCTGTATTGTAGAATTAATCGGCTGTTAATTTGCTTTATGGTAGCTGATCCGAAGGTCTCATTATATAGAGATGTGACTTCCTCTATACTTGTTGGAATAGTTTGCTATTCTGAATCTTCAGTTCACTTAGGCTATGTGGGTTAGAGGGACTGCACACAAAGAATTCACACTTCCTACACTCGTTGAGTTTTCAATATAGCTTAGATAAGACCAGCAAAATTTAAAGAATAAATGGTAATAATAAACCCTTCCTAGAAACAAAGTAGTTCACCATTGATTGAGGAATAGCTTAACAAATTGCGGTATGAATATTATTGTGCTGTAAGAAAGAGCAAACATGATGAATACATTTGATGTTCAGTTGTGTCTGACTCTTTGTGACCTCATTTTGGGATTTTCTTGGCAAAGATACTGGGGTGATTTGCTATTTCCTTCTCTAGTTCATTTTACAGATGAGGAACTGAGGCAAATAAAGTTAAGTGACTTACACAGAGTCACATAACTAGTAAGTAAGTGTCTGAGACCAGGTTTGAGCTCATGAAGATGAGTCCAAACCCGGTACAGTTATCCACTGTACCACCTAGTTGCCCTTGATGAATACACAGAAGCATAGAAAGACTTAAAAGAATGCAAAATGAAGTAAGCAGAGTTAGGAAAACAGTATACACAGTGACTACAATTATGTAAATGCAAAAAAGAACAATCACAAAATAATTTAAAATTAATGATGCAGAATTACAAGGAACAAAGTTTGGCCTAAAAGAAAAGGCAGAAGAAGACATCTCCCTGCCACTCTTTCACATAGGTGGTGGTTGGTGGTTAATATTTTGTGGTTGTAAAAGTTCTAGTATAACCTTAAGCTTAAGCAATTCAGAAAATTGATGAGATAAGAAGGAAATTTTGTTTTAAATGGGAAAGCATAATGCACAATCTTTATCAGAATCTGAATTACAATTTATATAATTACATTGTGAAGGCTGTAGTTTGAAATTCACATTGAATAATATCTTATGAAAGATGTTTATATTGAAACCTGGAAATTTAGACACTTTCTGTTAAACATTATGCACTATTCAAAGGCATATAAAAATCTTGTCTGTGAATGATTAGCTACAGAATGTTATGTAATATAGATGGGAAATGGGTGAAAGAAGTTCCATCCATCTCTTACTGTGAAAAGGCACTCTTAAAAAGAGAAGGGAATGGACCCTCTCTTGTGGCATGGGGGACTAGCTAAATGAATAAAAATTTTTATCACCTCCTTCCATTCTTCTCCCTACATTAGAATTCTTTCTTGACTGTCCTCTGTTCACTGTCATCCGCATGGTGCCTTTGATGGAAAAAAGGGTGGGGGGCACCAAAATCCAAATACAGCTGTTATTGATTAGGTAAAATAAATGAAATCATTCTATATAGGGATGTTTTTTATGTGTTTGTAGCTCATAACGGGTGGGAAAGTACAGGATAATCCACTGGAGAAAGAAAGGCATATTTGGATGCCCCTCCTTTTTTCTGCTTTGTTGTATCCCTTTCATCTCCCCATTCCTACACCTCCCTCTATCCCTCTATTTTGTTCAACTTGAGGAGTAGTGTTTAGTGGGCTTTTCCTGACATAAAAGGTTGTTCTGTTCTGGGCTCTTTGGAGAGCCTTCAAAGCCTGAGCCATGATGATGTGATGACACAAGGGCTCATTGATCTCCAGATGTCATTGGCCCAGTAGAATGCAAACAATGAGCGTCAAAGCCAGGACAGGACTGAATGATGGGCTTGGCTACTAGGGCCTGGCTTCGACTCATTTTTGTGTGCTTGGCTCAACCAAGCTGTCTGTGGTGTGGCTGAGCATAACTTAATTCCTAAGTACCTCGTTGTGTGCCAGAACATTCTTTGGTGGAACCTAGCAAAGCCAAAGAGAACTTCTGTCTTCTTTGATAGCCAAAGGTGATGTGATGACTCTTATTATTTTTCTCTGTTCTTTACTCTGCCCTACAAAAAGCACAGTTAGAGACAGGTTTTCTCCATCATAATCAATTGGTTAAGAAAGCATATTAATTTTGTTATGGTTCAGTGGTCAGGCATGCTTAATTGAATTCAGGCCCCATTATTTTTTAAAACAAATCTTATCAATGTTGTTGTTTTTACATGGCTTAAATTTCTCTCATAACAAAGAATTTTTTTAAAAGAAAAAGTAGAGAAAAATCAACCAAAGTGAAGAATGCATTGAAAAAATCTGGAAATGAATAGTTTCATACCTATGGACTTCCCACCTCTGCAAAGGAGTGGAGGAGGTATCTTCTCATATTTATTCTTTGGAGTAAGACCCCATTCTTTTGCCAAAAACGAAAGAAATTCCTTGTTATTATCTTCTATTTCTCCCTGCCCTTCCCTTTCACCCTCTCCCCCTTTCCCAAAGACCCACCTTGGACCTTGCCAGGTTAAAGTGCAAACCTGTGGCTCTGTGTTAGAAAATTAGACTCCCTTTTGTCCAACCAGATTTCAAAACATACTTCAGTCCAACTTCCACCATTCTCAGTATAGGAAGCCTTTAGTACCATTAGATTAAACACCTCAGCATTCTAACTTGTGTATCACTTAGAATTTGTTCTTCTAGTGTTAGGAAGATGCTTTTTCACTCAGTTTTCTTTTGCATATTTTTCTTACCATGAAGGAGATTATTAGAACCACTGAACCAAAGGCTTCTCTATGAGGGTTTGACAGATTCTAAAGGTTGCAACAACATGTGGCACATGGATCACTAGATTTGGATGCAGGATTCAGCCTGATTCAAATCCTGCCTCTGCTACTTATTCTTGGCATGAGTTTGGGCAAGGCATTTCCTTTCTCTGGGCCTCTGTTTCCTTTTCTCTAAAATGAGGGTTATTGGACTATATGACACCAGAAGTCAGTTCCAGCTTTAATTCTATGATCCTCTGCATAACTCTTCACCATGCTCTATAATCTTGTTTTCTCATGCTTTCACTTATCTAAATGCTGCCAGTAAAATTTTAGTGCTCAATCTATTTTTCCCCCCAGGAAATGGCAGTTCTTTAGTTTACAAGACATTCTCTTGACTGAACAGATTCAACTGCCTCCCCTGCCCAGATAGGCTAAATTTTTACTTGGCACATGGCAGGTATCTTGAAGTTAATGTTTTTTTGTTATTTTTACCCTATGTTGGGAGGGAAGGGGGGAAGAGTCACTAGTAAGACTGAGCAAATGCCAACTGCCTCAGTTGATCCTTTTAATAAACCTGCCCCTTAGAGCTGGGGGTGGTCATGGAGAGATCCCATGGAGATCTTCCTGAGGAAGTTGTGTTGTTCCCTGGTCAAAGAATTAGAGCTACTATAGTCATCCATGCCCTGAGCTAGTGACTTAAATCATAGACCTGCGGAATGACAGAGCTGGAAGTGATTTTAAAGGTTGTCTTCCAGAAAAATCTAAACATTTTGCAAATGAGGAAACTGAGGATCCTTGAGAAGTTAAATGACTTTCCTGAGTTCACACGATTAAATTTCCGAGCCCAGACTCTGGTCTCTGTGCTTTTCTGCTCTACCCCATCCTTCAGTACCCTTCAGCACAATCTGATAAGTTTTTACTGATTAAATTGATATCTCTTGTATTGCTTTCTGGAAAAAGACCCTTAATTGAATCTTTAGGCTTCCTTGTCTTCATGGTACTAAATACTATGGAACAGAGTACAAAAGATCCCCAGCCTCATGGAACTTACTGCCTGACCTTTGATTTTTGAATTTGGTGGAAGCTCAGGGCCTCTCTCCCATTAGTAAGCTCTTCCTGAAACCTCCATTTTGGGGAAGGGCCTGCAGATGACCATCCATCCATGATTTTCTCTTACCCCCCAAGTGGTTGCCTTCCCTTTCTCAGCTCCCCTTTGATGTGTTGTCTTCCTCAGTTAGTGTGCAATCTCACTGAGGACAGGAAATAACTTGCTTTTTTCTTGTATTTGTATCCCCAGTACTCCACTTGGCACCGGGCATATAGTAAGACTTGTCTTGTGAACAAATCTTTTTTCCCCCTCTCTTTAGTCCCTAAGGACTCCATTTTTAAGTCTTTAGTGTGCAATGTTTAGTTAGCTGTAGAAAAGGCTTTGTGTTGACTTTCTGTATATTTTTTATCTCTTTATCTTTGTTCATGTTTTTCTCCACCAAGAGAACATAAGATCCCTGAGTACAAGAACTGTTTTTGTTCTGTTCTGTTTTTTGTTCTGTTTGTCTCTGTGTCCCCAGAGCTTAGTACAGTGACGGGCACATTGTAGACACTTAATAGATCTTATTGAATGCATTAATGTGAATGTGTAAGAGAGAAATAGCATGAATTGCATTGTAGGTGTGGCTGGTATTTTTTTTTTTATAATTTGTTGTGCTTTAAATGCTAAGTAAGCAAAAGCACACAATTGGAATTGTATTATTCCATTATTTGAAGCTTCCGGGTTATCTTTGCCTTTTATATGTCACTTTATGTCATAGATTGAAAGGGCACTGAGGCTTAGAACCCTGCCTCATTAACTTAGACATATAGGTGTCATTATGAGGCTTTTGCCTTTTTTCCAAGGAAGGTTTTCAATGAATGGAAACGGGCCGTTGTTGTCTGATAAGAAATATCTCCTGACCTTGCCGCCAGCCTCACAAACCACTTTGTTATCCACCAGATGTTTGGATTATAATTTATGTAATTACTTTGTGACTTTGTAGCTTGAAATTTATATTGCATTATGTCTCATAAAAGATGTTTGTACCAAAACCTGGAAATTCAGGTATTGTTTTCTGTTAACACTAAATGGACTGTTTAACTATTCAAAGACATTAAAAACATTTTCTCTATAAAAGATTAACTACAAAATTATATGTAGTCTAGGTGATACTCTATTCATACTGTAATAACTTCATACTTCCAAAGTACACTTTCATATAGTATCTCATTTGATTCTCATAGTGTTCCCATGATTTAGATGCGTGCTATTTCACATGATAAAACCATGCCCAGAGAAGTTAAATGACTTGTCCAAAGTTACACTGTTGTGTAATGGGAATTATAGATTTGAAACCAACCCCCTCATTTTACAGATGAGGAAATTGAAGCTCAGAAAGTTTAAGTGATTTGCTCAGGGGTCCCACATCAAGGAATTGTCTAAGGTAGGTTTTGAACTCAGTTGTTCCCTTCCTCAAGTTTAACCCTTTATCCATTGTGCTACCTTAATCAGTAGCAGGACAAGAATTGGCTTACATCTTTTAATCTAATGTTGCCATCACATATCGGTAGTGACTCATTGGCTGGATTATGGAAGGAAAGGGAATAAGTATTTGTATAGCACCTACTATGTGCCAGGCACTGTACTAAATGCTTTACAAATATTATTTCATGTGATCCTCACAACAACCCTACAAGGTAAGTGCTACTACTATCCTCATTTTGCAATTGAGGAAACTGAGGCAAATAAAAGTTAAGTGAATTCCCCAGGGTCATATAGCTAGTAGGTGTCTGAGGCTGCATTTGAACTCAGGTCTTCCTGACTTCAGGATCAGTGCTCTATTGGTGCTTCACCTGTCTGCTGTGATTATCAACCATACCCACAGTTAGCAACCAGGATTATCATCTTGCTTTCTGAAAAAATTAACTATTCTTCTTAGTAAATCTTACACAGAAGATAGGTGCTCTTGTCTTTTACTGTTTTAAGACTTAATGTTTTCTTTTCCCTTCAATTTACAGAAGGTGGACGTGCCTATGATGCTGAGACACCTGAGAGAACAGAGGATGTTCATGATCCAGACCATCGCTCAATACACGTTTGTCTACCAGGTCCTTATCCAGTTTCTCCAAAACTCTAGACTCATTTAATTTCTCATAAGATCCAGTTCTGTGTGGAAATGGGTCCTACAGAACCTTGTGGAATGAAAAGGCCTCCAGACAACATCTAGTGAGCCAGTATGGTGCAGATGGCTGGCAATGAGCACACCCCAATCCCTCCAAAGTTAGGAGCTCAAGGGGTCCCTCAGGAGAGGAACATGAGAGATAATCATGGATTATTTTATATGAGATAATTTATTTTTTCCCTTTGGAATAACTTTTGTGAATTTCTGTAATATCTTGTTGTACCATTTATAATGACTCCGTGTAGAACCACATTTTGACTGATCTGCATTGTAACTTCTTTGTGGGGAAGATTGCCTGTTGGGTCACCTTAGGGACTGAGGCTTAAGGTAGGAAGCACATCTTCTCCTTAGTAGTTTTCTAACAAACTATAATTCATCATCAGTTACAATTGTTCAGATATGAAGAAGGCAAAGGAATTATTCCTTCACAAAAAATACTAGGACAAGTCTTCCTGAAAGTAGAGAGTGATTTCGTTGAGTATATTTTTTTTTTAGGCAGTTGGGGTTAAGTAACTTGCCCAGGGTCACACAGCTAGTAAGTGTTATGTGTCTGAGGTCAGATTTGAACTCAGGTCCTCCTGACTCCAGGACCGGTGCTCTATCCATTGTGCCACTGAGCTGCCCCTCATTGAGTATTTTTGCTTCTTAGACTTGCTGGCTACTCTCTTCTTTCCCTTCTAATCCTCTTTTCATTACCCTCATTAGCCTCTCAGTTTCTGAGGTTAAGTTAATGTTTGGGAAAACAGAAAAAAAAATTCCTTCCTCTTGGTCTGAGCAGTACAAACTCCCAAGGTAGATACAGTACACTTGTCTCAGCCACCCACAATTCTGAGATTAGTATTCTGTGTTTCCCTCCCAGGGACTATGTTTCTTGTAGTTGCTTCCTTTGGTGG
The DNA here is from genome assembly GCF_900497805.2 of Vombatus ursinus. NCBI lineage: Eukaryota > Metazoa > Chordata > Mammalia > Diprotodontia > Vombatidae > Vombatus > Vombatus ursinus. Next base: position 38,072,147 of record NW_020954576.1, read on the forward strand.
GTTCATTTGATGAGCCCAGTGGCCTTTGGGGCACTCTGCCAACCCCATCTGTTCAGTCAGGCTAGCTGCCTGATTGATATCAGCTGATGGACCAAAGTGGGAAGGGAACATACTTGACATTTTTCGTTATTTAAATATGGTGGATAGGTGCCCGGTGGGGTAGGTGATAGGTGCAGTTAGTCTATCCATCAGTCTATCAATAAGTTATTGGAAATGTTGCAAAGGAAACAGTTGGGCGATCTGATTTACAGAGCTCTTTGGCACTCATATAGCTAGTCTCTTGGCAGGAACCCCCCCAAAAGCTTAACCACAGTATGTGTTAGTCATCCCTATCTTTCAGTGACCTGTAAGGGCAAAAGCCAGGACTACTGATAACCAAGAGCTAGTCCAGCTTCACTGCCTATTCCTTTCCTGGAGATCTTATCCATGAATTCTTCTAGTGAAATACTTTGTTTAATTTCATACATTCAGCACAAGCTAGTTCCATTACTACCCCTGTCTTGAGATCTGTTTGGCATTCTGTCTTATCAGTTGTACCATCACTACCCTTGTAACTTTCTTGCATTCATATATTGTGTTTCATCTTGTTTACTCCTGGCATGGATTTAATTCAGTGCTTGACAAGACCTGTCTCTGATGTTCCAATTCTTTTAGGAGATGGCCATATTGCAGTGCCATTACACACACACACACACACATACACACACACACCTGTGAGTCCTAAATTGGTATTGGTATTGTCTTGGTGTTGGTATTCTTTTTCATTATGTGCACTCACTGTTCCTTACAGTATATTTTTCCCTGGTCTGAAGGTGAACAGAAGGAATACCCCCAGAACAGTCAGAAGTATTCATAGATATCTCTGAATTCATTGTTGTATGGTAGGAGCTATAAGGAGACCTTTAGAAATCAGATCAGAATAGGAATTGCGTTCTTGTCTATATAGCAGTTTGCATCTGGTTGCATGTAGCAACTTCACTCATGTTTATTTCATTTCAGTCGATTGATTTGTAAAGAAGAAAATGTGGGGTTATAAAACTCTTCCTCCTCCCCCCAAAAGGATCACGGGTTACTGAGGAGTGTGGCTTCCTGTAAGCTTTGCCAGATTCTGGGAATCTTAGCATATGTGTTCCAAAATCAAAGCCATAAGTATTAAATAGTATAGAAAGAGCACATATCAATTTTCCCACTGGACAAGGCTTTAGAACTTGATGATCTTTTAATTGACAATCTTTGTTGTTGTTGTTGTTGTTGTTGTTGTTGTTGTTGTTGTTGTTGTTG
>NW_020954576.1:38073437-38080791 GCF_900497805.2 Vombatus ursinus
TGTTGTTGTTGTTGTTGTTGTTGTTGTTGTTGTTGTTGTTGTTGTTGAGTTTCACATTGCTTCAATGTATGATGACGTGAACATTTTAAATTTAAGTTTGGTCCCTAAACTGAAGGACACCCAGATTTTGTTTACATGAGGTCGCAAATGAATGCTTTTTCCCCCCCATAATTAGCTCCATTCCCATGAGCTTCACTTAAATTAGTCCATGGGATCCACATTGAGCTCTGTTAATAGTCTTCAGTTCATCAAATGGAGGAGGGAAAGAGAGAGAAACACAGACTTTGTGGGTGGTGTTTACATCGAATAGCAAATAAATCCAAAGGAATGGTTTTTTTTTTAAACCTATTCTGTAGATTTTGTACATATTTTTTAAAAGTGCCTTTGGTCTTTGAGCACATTTTGCTTTTCTTTTCAGATTTCCAGCAAATGCCAACATATCTCTTGTTAAATTAGTGGCAACCGTTTAAACTCCTTTTTGTGGCATCTGCATAATAATTGCCCAGAGATGCTTTATATCTGGGAAGCAGGCCAAGGAATAAACCTTGAAGCAAAGTGTATTAAATTAGTTATCTAGTTAGAGCTTTTGGAATAATTTCCTGATGATGTATCAAGTTTGAACCTCGAGCTGTCGGGTTCCATTGCTGCAGTTTGGATATGAAAGGGAGAGAATTAAATGGGGTTGGGGGGGGGAGATGGTGTGGGAGGTAGTGGGCACTAGCCTCCGGATCAGAGCTTTCTGGTGAAAATGTTTGTTTTTTCTGCAAAAGCCTTACTTGTTGAGACAGAATTAAATGAAACAACATGATCCATGATCCACACATTGAAAAAGGAAAATTTAAACTGCATAGTTATGTAGATTTATATGTACAGTGTATAATCATTGAGTGAAGGGAAAATGTTAGTTGTCAACTCTCCCATATACATCCTTAGCAGACAGCAGGATCACTGAGAAAATGAAAGGGAAGTGAGATGACTGGTCTAGTATGCTTAGACTCTCCCAAGGCCTCTTTCCTTTTCCCAGTTTTTTACTTTTATTATAATCTTACCATTTTTGGCCTTTGCATCTTTTTCTCTTCCTCTGTGTAGAGATCTGGTGTTGCATATAGATGTCAGGAGAATCTAGAGGAAGAGTAAACTCATTGCTATCTTACAGCTGCTGCTGTTGAGTTTCGTGGGTCAAATTTACTATTGAGTTAATTAAATAAGTGAAAGCAGATTTCCTGCACAATAGAGAGAGACTGGAAAAGTCACTTCCTACTCTTTACTTTCATAGTACTGTATGTGTAAACCTGTAACTTTAAGAAACAGCACCTTAATTTTTGCCCAAAGTTTGAGTTACAATAATTGCCTTATAGCCTGGAATAGCCTTAATTTTTCAAAATTGTCTTCCCAAAAAATTTTTTTTTTAAATTGTGTTCTAGCCCAATGTTCTTATTAATACCTGGTCTTTAAATAGAGCCAGGGTAGGTAACTATCTGTATGTCATATCCCTTTTCTTTCAGATCATGCAACTTCTTGGAAAAAAACTGTTTTAAACCATTTTTTCTGCCATTTATAAGTTTTTGAAATAGTGCTTGGTGCATAGTAAGTGCATAATATTTGCTAGTTTACTGACATGTGAAATGACTAAAACTCCCTCAAGGAGCAGCCAGGGGAGAGAAGGTTTTCAGATAAAGGGAATTATCAATGAGGAAGAATATTCATTCATCTAACATGTAGTTATTTCAATTCCTACTGTGTGTCAGTTAGTGATCTAGGCACTGTGGCCACAAAGACAAAGCATGAAATAGTTGTTGTCTTCAGGGAGATTCCATTCTAGTACATACAAAGTGCAGCACAGTCACATGAATGACTATTCATTTATTCACAATCACAGGGCACCATGTTGCTGTGTAGTAAGTACTTGTAGAATGAATGAATGAAGTTTGCTTAGGCTAGAAGCTTATGATCTGTTCTAATTCTAACAGTTCTTTGAGTCTGCCACACTATCCTCTCAGTTCTTACAGCTTATTAATAACAACCATGATCCCTTTTATTCTTTGTCAAGTCATTTGAAGACACTTTGTCATGCTTATCATGATTCCCTAGCCAGTTAGGTTAAAGGGCAAGTATTTTGATTCTTACAACTCATGACAAGATTTATGGGGAAGTTGATCATTGTCCTATTGGAATTAAGTTAATTTCATAGGAAATGTCATGCTTAACTAATTTGTGTGTGTTTGTAGACTGAGGATTACTTGTTTCCTTGGATTTTTATCCAAGTTAGTGATGGGGGAAAAGTGCATTATTTTTATACATAAAATTGCTTGGAATCCAGATCTTTAGTGTTTTCTGTGACAGTGATCAGCATCATACTGCTTTACTGTGCTGCTGGGTGAAGGTTACAGAATTGCCCTCTGATCAGAGAAAGTCAGGTAGACACAACAAAACATAGAAGCTGAAATAATTCTACATGGACAGAGTGTTCAGTATTGCCTTTTCAGCATGTTTAATAGATAGTGGCAGGAAGGATTTAGAATTGGATCGAACTTCACTTTTTTCACTTACAGAGACTTCTTGAAGGAGAAGTCTTTTTGCGCAAACATGAAATGCTTCTATCAGGGTCCTTTGATTTTTTTTCCTCTGTAAAATGGGGGAGTGGGTATAGCTAACCTCCAAGGCACCTTCCATCTCTAACTTTCTATGAGTCAACTCCAGCTTCCTCTTCTGTCTTACTGAATAGCGGGCCACTTACCCAGTAGTGGTTGACTCTGTTGTAGCGTTTTGGTTTCAAGCATTTCATTAAAAGATTGCTTAATATTCACTTAGCCTTTACTGTGGCTTCTTTTGTTTCTTGGACTTCACAGAAATAAAAGCTCAGTTGCATTCAATGATGATTTAAAAAAAAATCTGGACCATATCTTGTTTTTTAGGGGGAGAGAAAGTAAGGGGAGAACAGACCAGTGATTTAATTTTGTGAAACCGGAAATTCCCTCCTCACCAATGCAATCTGCAACTCATTTGTTACTTAGAATCTTACAGACTTGCCTGGGGGCAATGAATCTAGTATATATACAGCTAGTATATAGCAGAGACAGAATTTGAACCTAGGTCTTCTTGACTCCAAGTCTAGCTGTCTAGTTATGCCCCCACTGCCTAATAAACTTTTCTTAGGTCATTGCTTTAGGTCTTTCCAAAATTTACTGTTTCTCATTTCTCTCTTGACACTGAATTTTCTTTTAAATGAGTATATGCTAATCATCTTCAATCTCATCATCATCATCTTACTGATACTTGAAATAGCTCTGTGAATTAAGCAATGTAAGGATTATTATCCCCATTTTACAAATGAGGAAGCCAAGGTTTAATTCAAACCAATTTAGTAAGCATTTATTAATTGTAGGGTGAGAGACATCATGGAGTACTACTGGATAGAATTCACCTGGGAGTCCACAAAATCTGAGTTCAGGTCCCTCCTCTGACATATAATAGCTATGTAACCCTAAACAAGGTGTCTAGCCTCTTAGTGCCCCCAGACAACTTTTTATGACTGTAAGTTATAGGACAATTGTTCATATTCACTAGTGGGGAAAATTTCCTTACTGGGATTTCCCCTATGCCATTTAAATTACAGGTCTAGAATAAAAAGAATTTGTAAGGCACCGTGATTAGAGGAGTTAAAGTGACTTGCTCAGGTACACCTTGCAGCTTTTCGGGGCCTAGATTCATACTCAGCCTTCACTCAATTAAAATCCAGCCTTCATTCCACTATCCTGTGCTGCTCCCATGAACCATCACTTCTCCAAATGAATGCTAGCAATCAATGAGATGTAGTTATAGGTCAGTACCCACCACAAGAAACACTACAGGTGGGTAGTCTCTATTTTTTTGTTATAATGTGACTGTTGTTCCATGAAGGCATCTCCCAGAACATGGAAGTGGTTTTGTTATAGAGAGGGTCTTGCAGTAGTCATGATTATTCAAGCAAGATTTCATATATCAGTGGGCAGGCCTGTTGATGCTCACTACAGTCATCCTTTCCTGAAATGCAGTCCTGACCACTTAACCCCAGCAAACGGGAGGATCATTAAGGTCCCCCTTGCCAGGCAAAAACAGAATTTGCCTTTTGATCTGGTTCTTTGATATGGTTGCTAGGAAAAGCAGGTGTAACCATTTACATTCTCTTTGCGGAGGAAAAAAATCTTTTTCAGGACATGCTAGGACCAGTCTGTGTTAGAGAGACTGCTGCTGAGGAAGAGGAGTTCCCCAGCATTCTCCTCTGCTTGGAGAATGTTGTTCTCAGCCCCATCTTGGTGTCACTCAAGCATTTTTCAATGCCAGTGAACGCCTCCCTGGGGTGGTAGAGGTCAGAAGGGCAATATGCGCATTCTAAAGTATCAACCTGAATGTCTTTTGTGAGATACCAAGCCATATTGGGCCCTCCTGGGAGCTCTGTGGGGTCTTGGCTAGTGACTCCTGCTGTACTTTTAATGGTTTTGTTAAGCACAAGTCACCTTCAGTTTTAAGATTTTTTCCTAAATTAGCATTGAAACCATTGATAGACAAGGGGAGAAAATTTGGGAATCTTCAGATCCCATTAAATTTGCTAATGCAGATGGGCTTAAGAGTTAGAATACTTTATATGGATGGGCAAAAGTGGTTTGTCTTTCCAAGATGGTTTTTTTCCCTCTTCAGGTTGACTTTTCATCTATAGCATTTTAAAAGATATCAAAACGTTGTTTGTTGAACTTTGCCCCACTCTTTGTTGACAAGAGGCCTAGAGATACTCCTGTAGAAAGAAACAGTAATATGCCTGGAGGAAATAAGGGTCAAAATGGAAGAGTGTGCCATTTTCTGAAGAATGAGTAAGAAAGACATTGATTTTTATAACAACATCTATATAGTGCTTTAACAATTTGCAAAGTACTTTTTACATATACTATCTCATTTTGTCTTTATGACAACCTTGAGATGTAGGTGCTATTATAGAGGGTAAGTGACTTGCTCAGGGTCATACTGCTAGCAAGTGTTTAAGGCAGGATTTTAACTCATCTTCCTCTTACTGAAGGCCAAATGTTGAGCAAATCTGGAGTTAGCATCCAAACAAAAGCTATTTCCCAATTATAGTTTTTCTTCATGTCAGAGAAATTTCTTGGACCTTGGCATTGAGTATTAGGCATAGTTCTCTTTGCTTCCATTTCCTCAGACTAGGGGCTTTTTTGTTGTTTGGAGAAGGAAACATGAGCATCCATCCCACATAGTTTGGAATGTCAGTTAACCCAATTACTTGCAAAATAAATCCAAGATTGCTTTGTTATATCACTTGAAGGCCAGGACCGATCTGTAACTGTCCCTGTTTCTGCTCTGAATTCAAGTGCCTTTGGTTGTGTCCAAATAAAAAGCCATAGCTGATCTTGTCTTCAGTCTACCAAAGTCACACTTTCAAAATTGTTTGGTAAATTTCCCGGTGTGATGGTTCATGTATTTAGTTTAAGGTAGGGGAGACTGGGAACATGGAGAAACGGTGTATGGAACCTCATTCTGAAGATAGGCTCTAAAGTATTCATTTACTTTCATATGTTTTTACCGTCACTGGAAGGAATGTTCATTTCCTGGCTGACTTCACATTTCCCAGTGAGAAAACAAGTGCTCTATGGGCAGGGACTGTAGGGAGCTGAGAAGACTGTACCTCTGTATTGGCAATTATTTTCATTTTTTAGTAATACTTTTACTTGGTGTATATGTGAAGTAGAGATTTGAATGAGGTAGACTGCCAGATTAGATGGTTCAAACCCACAATGGGTTTTTAGGTACCAGCATCACTCTCTGCTTTGTTTTGTGCTGTGGAAATATGATTTTATTTGACCAATTTACTGTGGACTATGCCTATCTGCATAGTGGGCTTCATATTACTGATAATTAGATTTCACAGGCTTAGACTTTTCTATTCTTGGGATCATTAAAGTATAGCCACTTGTCATCCCCCTTGAATAAAAACCATTCTTATGCTAAAGAATGTAAAACCTAACCAATGATTGAATATAGTGACCAGATGGACAGACTGTCTTAGGGAGGTTGAGGATGGGGGGAGAGATGGGCAGGACTGCTATACTGTCATCATCATCATCATCATCATCAAAAGAACTATAATTTCACTGATATAGTAATTATCCATTAATTGTATAAACTGAACACACTTAGCTTTTATTCATGGAAGTTTGCCTGTTTGGCCTAATAATTTCAAAATGGTACAGTTTATTAGTAGAAAAAGTCATCTAAAATTCCAAATGTATTCCTACCCATTGACTAACCAGTTCAAGGAAATTTTATTTTTTAATAGACAAGCTCACCTAGTTTCAGGGGATAGCCCAGTTTTATATGGTGTCCCAAATAAAGTCTTGCTTTTTATAACCGCCATCACCTCAGAGCAGTGGTCAAAATATCTAGATAACTGATAGGACTTGATAATAGCTCAGGAATGTGAAGTTACACTTTTGATTCGCTGCTGGTGGAGATCAGTGACTGACTTCTTAAGTTCTGCTCACCATCTGACAACCCAAGAAGAACTATTGTTCCAGTTGTTACTAAGGTTTGGTGCTGCTATTTAGGAAGTATTTTGTAATAATTAGTCAAAAGTTGACTTCCCATAGGATCACTGCGGTTATAGCCAGCATTGTGACATTTATAATTGGAAACAGAACCTTTGAAAACTAATCTCTAATCTCCATGCGCTGAGACATGATTGCTTTCAAAGACTCTTTGCACAGATTACATTTTCTTTTTTTTTCAGCTGTGAAGCTGAATGAGTTATAGGTCCATCAAGACCACAGAACCTTAACCAGGTCGAAGCTGGCCAACTCACAATGGTTTGGGAAAGGTGGTCAGAGAGGCTGGTTATCTTTTTTTTTTTTTTTGGCTAGGCAATGGGGTTAAGTGACTTGCCCAGGGTCACACAGCTAGCAAGTGTTATGTGTCTGAGGCCGGATTGGAACTCAAGTCCTCCTGAATCCAGGGCCAGTCTCTATCCACTGGGCCATCTTGCTGCCCTGAGGCTGGTTATCTGATTAATCAAGGCTTACTAGTCTCTCTGATGTCACTTTTCCCTTCCTCATGTAGTAAAACACAAAATGTTATCCTTGATAAGTTCTGTTAAAAAACTGGAAGAAAGAAGAATCCAGAATGTTTGGTTTGGTTTGCTTCCTTGGTCCTTGAGCTCAAGACTCTAGATACATGAATGTGACACGTCATCCATCAAAGGTGGAAGCCCTGGGAGTTAGTAATAATGTCTCCCGGAGGAACAAAGTTATATCACTGTTCTTAGGGCTTCTCTCTCTCTCTCTCTCTCTCTCTCTCTCTCTCTCTCTCTCTCTCT
>NW_020954576.1:38080801-38128637 GCF_900497805.2 Vombatus ursinus
TCTCTCTCTCTCTCTCTCTCTCTCTCTCTCTCTCTCTCTCTCTCTCTCCCTCTCCTCTCTCTCTCTCTCTCTCCACTGCCATTAGTCTTACCCAACTGTCTTAAGTCATAGACACCTTCAAAAACCTTCACATACCTACTGATAGAACTCATCAAAACAACCTTTTCCCCATCTAGACAAGGAAATCACTCCTGTAAACCTACCTTTTACCTATTTGTTTTCTTGTTGTTCTCTGAAGTCTTACATACCTAAGTAACCCTCACATTTTAGTTAGAGGGGTAGTTCTCATTGGATTCCCTATGGGCAAGCTTTGCTTCTTGAATTGCAAAATTATTAGATGGTTGGATACTTAAAAAGGAAAAGAAGTTTACACATGCAGATGACTATTAACTCTGTAACGATATGTGATTTGTATTATACCAAATAACTTGCTAAGTTAGCTTTATTTACGTCACTGGGTTTTATTGTCCCGTTTTTACTTTAGTATTCAAATGTTTCCATTGGTCTACGTTTATATCAAACACTGTAACAAAGTAGAATGATTCAAAGCAAATGGTGATTTAATAGTTTTTGTCTTGATACTATGTACAGGTAGTCCCTAGCTGACAAACAGTTCTTAAAAGTTCATTTGTAAGTGGGTTGTTTGGAACTCAAAGCACATTTTGCTTGCGAGCCAGGCCACAGCACCTTATTTGACCCATGATATAAGTGAAAACAGTACTGTTACAGTTACATTTAAGAGGCCTGGGAAATGTAACACTTTCTACCGGAGACAGTGGAATTTGGAATGTTGAGTACATAGTTTTTATTCACTTCTTCTATCCCTCCCACTGTCAGCAGTGACTACTTTCTGTCCAGCAAGAAATGTGTCTCCCTCGGCCTCTCCCCTTAGCAGCAGCCACTGCCCATATGGCAAGAAAGGAACATGATAGCTATGGGAATATAGTGTTTCAGGGTTTACACAGTGCTTTTCTCACAACGACCTTAGGAGATAATGTGTGCATTATTATCATCCCCAAAGAGAAACTGAGGCTCAGAAAGTTTAAATTTGCTTCCACTGTTGGAGCTGGAACCTAAAACAAAAGTATTCTGAGGCAATACAGTGGAAATGGGAGCTTGATTTAATCAGAAGAATCGATTTCAAATCCTGATTCTGCCACTCACTAAATGTAATCTTGGCCACATCGCTCCTGTGCACCCATTTCCTCATTTGTGAAATGGAGATAACAGGTGTCCTACCCACCTTCCATGGTTGGTGTGAAGGTTACATGAGAGAAGATGTGTGTGAAGGCACCTGGAGAATCAGAAAAATTGCAAATGTCAATTACTATAGGGATTATTATTGGAAATGCTTCTTGATCGCTTGGTATTGAGATCTCCCCCACTCCTGCACATATACACCCTGTTGAGCGGCTGGCCAGCTATCTGTATATACATTTGTAAGTCAGGGAATGTCCACATATGTATTGAGGTCATTACTAATTTGGTATGGATGTCATACCAGGTTTATAATATTGAAAGCCTTTAAATGAAACAAAAACTATGCATGCTATTGTGGTATTCATCAGTAAATAAGCTTATGCTTGCCAGTTTTATCCTGTGTATAAAACTGACTACTTTTGACAGTATTTTTTGCACTGTTTCTTTTCTTTCTGTTTTTATAAAGTTCTGTCAAGCATCAGTAACTTAGGATAATGTTTTACGGTGCTCACTGCCTTGCTGTAAATAGTTTCATATATGTCTTTTCAAATGTGAGACTTTATACTCGGTTTTTTTGTTTTTTTTTGGAAAAGATGTCTGTCCTTCATATTCATATGTAATAAACCCTTTTTCAAAGAATTTGGTTGGCATTTCTCACTTTTCTTCCCTTTTTCATTCTAAAAAGGCTGTCAGCGAAGTTGTCACTTTCTGTTAACATACACATACACATATACATATACATATACATACACACACACAGACACATATATAGCAATCAGGGCTAAGTAACTTGCTCAGGGTCACCTAGGCTTGTAAATGTCTGAGGCTGGATTTGAACTAGGTCCCACTCACTCTATCCACTGTGTCACCTAGCTGCCCCTTTGTTTCAAAGAAATAACTGCAGGAATTTTCTGCCTTTTTGTTTTTTAACAGAAGCTTACTGATTTTATTCATCCATATTTGACTCTAACTTAACTGTTCACAGTGAGGTTTGCTTTGAAAATGAATAATTTTTCTTCCTGGGAAGACCTCATGAAGGCCAAAGGGAAGGCAACTGCTACTTTTGGTGACTTTCCCATACATTGCTTCAGAAACCAGGAATACTGGACATGGGAAAACAAATACCTTGATGAGAATCTGGAGAACAGCACACCATAGTGGAAAGAGAATCAGGACACCTAGCTTTGAATCTCAACTTGAACACCTACCACTAAGGAGTCACAAACTCTCTGAATTTGTTTCCTTCTCTGTAAAACAGAGATAATAGTTGTACTACTCACTTGACATTACTTATGTGAGGGAAATGCTTTGTAAGTCTTAAAAATTAATAGCAAACATTTTCTCCAACCTATGGGTTGTGAAGGCCAAACAGTGCCTTATCTAATGGTCTGCCTCCAGGTGATCAGTTTCCATAGTTAGGCTGTTCTTAGGAGAGTAGATTGTTGGTCACTGGGATTGTACTCAAAGCTTATCTATCATGATAAACTTGTGCACAAGCTTAAATGTAATCTTGGCCACATCGCTCCTTTGCACCTGTTTCCTCATCTGTAAAATGAAGGTAACAGGTGTCCTACCCGTCTTCTATGGTTGGTGTGAAGGTTACATAAGAGAAGATGTATGTGATATATTGTGCAGGCCCTCATCACTTCATACCCAAACTATTGCAGTGAGTTAGTCTTTAGGGCACTAAGTTTCACCTCACCCCAGTCCAACTGTCAAAGTTATCTTCCTAAAGTGCATCTGACCACCATTCCCACATTTGATAAGCTCTACCAGAATTTAACAACCTGTTTGACGTTCAAAGTCCTTCATAACTGGGACCTTTCCTACATTTCCAGTCTCCTTATATTATACTCCCCTCCACATACTCTGGGATCCAGTGATACTGGTTTCATTGTTCTTGAACTCTATCTCCCATCTCCATGTGTTTTTTATTGACTGCCTCCCAGGCTTGGCATTCTCTCCTCCATCTCTGCCCCCCGGGTTCCTTTAAGTCCCAGCTAAAAATCTCCCCTTCCATAAGAAGCCACAATCTCCTTTTGTGTTAATAATGCCTTCCCTCAGCAGAAAACTGGGGATTTTTACAACCAGTGTCTCTGATAAGGGCCTCATTTCTTAAATACATAGAGAACTAAGTCAAATTTATAAGAATATAAGTAATTCACCAATTGATTAATGGTCAAAAGATATAAACAGGCAGTTTTCAGACAAAGAAATTAAAGCCATCTATAATCATATGAAAAAATGCTCTAAATCACTATTGATTAGAGAAATGCAAATCAAAACAACTCTGAGGTACCACATCACACCTATCAGATTGGCCAAAATGACAGAACAGGAAAATGATAAATGCTGGAGATGTGGGAAAATTGGAACACCAATGCATTGTTGGTGGACTTGTGTACTGCTCCAACCCTTTTGGAGAGCAATTTGGAACTATGGCCAAAGGGCTATAAAAATGTGCATACCTTTTCACCCAGCAATAACACTTCTAGGGCTGTATCCCAAAGAGATCATAAAAATGGGAAAAGGACCCACATGTACAAAAATATTTATAGCAGCTCTTTTTGTGGTGGCAAAGAATTGGAAATTGAGGGGATGCCCATCAGTTAGGTAATGGCTGAACAAGTTGTGGTATGTGAATGTAATGGAATACTATTGTGCTATGAGAAATGATGAGCAGGTGGACTTCAGAAAAACCTTGGAAGACTTGTATGGACTGATGCTGAATGAAGTGAGCAGAACCAGGAGAACATTGTACACAGTAACAGCCACATTGTGCAATGACTAACTTTGATAGACTTAGCCCTTCTCAGCAATGCAAGGATCTCCAAAAATCTCACAATGGAAAATGCTATCCACATTCAGAGAAAGAACTATGGAGTTTGAATGCAGAGCAAAGCATACTATTTGCTCTTTTTTTTTCTTGTTTCCTCTTTCTTGTGGTTCCTCCTATTGGTTCTAATTCTTCCTTAAAACATGACTAATGTGAAAGTATGTTTAAGAGGAATGTATATATAGAGTCTATATCAGATTGCACACCCTCTTGGGGAAGGAGGCAGGAAGGTTGGAGGAGAAAAATTTAAAACTCAAAAGTCTATGGAAATGATTGTTGAAAACTAAAAATAAATTAATTTTAAAAAAGAAAAAAAATGCTTTCCCTCTGCAAATCATCTCGTTTATCCTCTATCTTGTTTGTACAAAGTTGTTTTATTTTGTCTCCCTCAGTACACTGTGAACTCCTCCAGAACAGGAACTATCTTTTGCCTTTCATTATATCCTCCTTAATACAATGCTTGGTACATAGTAGGCACTTAATGAATACTTATTGACTATTATATGTTCAGTTGTTTTTCAGTTGCGTCCGACTCTTCATGACCCGATTTGGGTTTTTGGGGGCAAAGATAGTCGTTTGCCATTTCCTTCTCTAGCTCATTTTACAGATAAAGAAACTGAGCCAAACAGGGTTAAGTGATCTGCCCAGGGTCACAAAGCTAGTAACTGTCAGAGGCTAGATTTGAACTCAGGAAGATGAGTCTTCCTGAGTCCAGGCCTGCCATTCTATCCACTGTGCCACCCAGCTGCCCTGTTTATTGACTGATTGATAGAACCTATTAGAGTGTGCCTCTTAAAAACATCAATGCCACCTTTTGACTGAGAAATTCCACTACTATAGGGTTATACTCCAAGGAGGTTATTGATAAAAACAAAGTCCACATATATATTAAAATATTCATAGCAGCACTTTTTTGTGATAGCACAGAACTGGAACAAAGTAGATGCCCAACAGTTGGGGATGGCTAAACACACTGTGGTACAGGAATGTAGTGTGATACTATTGTGTTGTAAGAAATAATAAAAATGATTAATACAGAAAGGTATGGAAAGATTTACATAGTTTGAAGAGCCAGGAAAACAATATAAACATGACTATGACAATGTTAATGGAAAGAACAAGCATAAAACAATCAAAAGTGAATGTTATAAAATTATAAAGAATAAACATGGTCCCAAAGAAGAGATAATGAAAAGATCCCTCCCCTCACTCCTTTCCTAAGGTAGGAGGTCCGTAAGTGTGGTACATTACCTAAGTTTTCAGACTTTTTTGATGTTTATTAGAATTACTGGGGTTTTTCCTTCCTTTTTTCTTTCTTTAAATTTTTACACGGAATGGTTTTCTGGAAGGGGGAGGAGAGGTATACTGGGAGAAATTCTGGTGACATGTAAAACAAAAGATATCAAAAATGTATTTTTAACAAATACTACAAATGATGAGACACTGGGATAGGACTTGGAGAAACACACACAGGGAATGAGTAGTTCAATCAGTTTCCAAAAGCTGTTAAGACATTCTTTAATTTATTCACAGTTCTTTTCTTCTTACATGTTTTTCCCCCCAAATGGCTATAAGACCTAAATATGCTTCTTTCTTATCTTCCTTTGTCCTCTTAGTGTGGCTTTAGGGCTCCCATGAATACTCTAGTCCAAAAAATCCTGCCAATTCTTGACTTATACCTCAATAGTAAAATGGGATGAGAAGATAGCTACAGAAATGTCTATTTCTTATTAAGAATGCCATATGTAGACTTTGGGGGGAAGCAACCTTTATAGCTATCCCAACTAGTACAAGCAGCTTGTGAAAACTAAAAGTAACTTAAATCCAAACATTAACAAGTTTCAATTATTAACTAATGGGTGAAACTCATGCGGACTTCAAGAAACTTTCCTAAATGAAAAATTCCATAATTCTGGTCCAAATACCATTCCATGCCATACTCCCCCATAGCAGCCGTTGCTAACAAACACTATTCCCTGGGTTGCTGATGTTTAGGCTTTTGGTATGCAATAAGCCAGGTTGATCTAAAGCCTTACTGGAAGTATGGGGTTGAGATAGAATGTTTTTTCCTCAATAACAAAGCTGGAAAGGAAACGACAATTTTCTCCTCAAGTTTCCATTGGAATCTCTCACCAGATAAAAGGTGCGAGGGTGTGTGTGGTGGGCAACTGCATAAGATAGTCATAGATTTAGAGTTGGAAGGAACCGTGAAGGCCACCTAATACAACACCCTCATTTTACTGATGAGGAAACTGAGTCCCAGGAATGACTTGCCCAAGATCACACTGATAGTAAATACCAGAGGCAAGATTCAAACCCAGGTCCCTCTGACTGCAGAGACACTGCTTTCTCCATGGCATATGGTGTAAAGGATGTTATCAGAGAGATGGATGACTGTACAAGAAGGTATGTTGGACATCTAGGAAGAATGAGGGAAATGGATGTCCCATGGACTCCAATGGCAATAGGGGCACTCCAACATTGGATAAACCTGATGTGTGTGCTGCCTGCCTTGGGCAAGTCACCCTTTCTGTTTGCTTAAGTTTCCTGAGCTGTAAAAAATGGTGATAATAATTGCACCTATCTCCCAGGTGTGTTGTAAGGATCAAATAAGATAACATTTATCAAGTGTTTAGCATACTGCATGGCAGTCAGTAAGTCAAAAAACATTAACCAAGCACCCACTATGTGCCAAGCACTGGGCACAAAACAGACAAAAGACGGTCCCTGCTTTCAAGGAGTTTGCACATAGTAGGTGCTACATAAATAGTAGCTATTAGGACTGTTGTTGTTATCACTATTATCATCATGATGTACAAAGTGATCCACAAGGATTTATGGGAAGATATGGAAAAGAGTAGCAAGTCCTCAAGCTGGGAGATAGAAACAGTTTACCAAACCATCTACAAAGCCTTTTTGTAAAAAAGCCATTTCTTAGACAGTATTTAAGTATCTACTTCTGGCTGATAGAGGGGGAAGGGAAAGGAATAAGTATTTATATAGTGCCTACTATGTGTCAGACACTATGGGAAGTGCTCTCATTCAAGCCTCACAACAGCCTTGCTGTTATATAAGTGCTATTATTATCTCCATTTTGCAGTTCAGGAAACTGAGGCAAACTGGTTAAGTGACTTGTCCAGGGACAAACAGTGTCAGAGGCTGGATTTGAACTCAGGACTTTGATGACAATTAAGTACCATCCACCAACTACAGAGGCAGCGGAACTAACAAACCACCCTCCAGTCAATGAACTGCTTAGAGGTATGCAACCCAAAGGCCATCCATTATTCCCTACTTTAGGAACCTTTCCTCTCCCCTTATTTTCTCCTCCCCACACTCCCATTTGTGTTTCCTGCACTCTTTCTTTCTTCTCTTTTCTCCTACCGGTCTCTTTGTCATCAGCAAGGTAATGAGAATTCAGAACTTCAGAATGCAAAGCAATCCAATCATTCGGACAAATCACTTCCCCTGGCCAGGGCTCAGTTTACCCATTTGTTAAACAAGAGAATTGGCCCAGAATGATTTCTAACGTCTCTTCTAGCTGTAAATTCCACAACTTAGGCTATACTTCTAGAAGGCAGTGGACAGATTGGGTTACAAATCCCTCACAGGATCCTCCATTCCCCCATAATCTAACAAACCAACCTTACAAGTTTCCCTAGAAAATAAATAAAAAACAGACCATAAGGACTTTCATTATCCCTTTTATTACCTTACACCCCTCGGATTTATTCTGAACATTAAAACAGGCAAAGAGGAAGAAAAAAAATGGATTTTTTTTCTCTTCCAACTTGATCTGTCAAAAGCATATTGTATGAAACCATGGCATTATCTCTTAGAAAAAAGCATTCAAAAATTAATTTCATATGAAGGATTAAGAAGTTTAAAACAAACCTCTGAGTAAGCAATAGGTAGGGGAAGGTTTTAAGTGCATCGAATGTTTCTCATTCCAGTTCTATTAGAGAAATGCCAGAGGGCCATGCTTCCAAAGGACCCTCATGCACTCAATTCTCTGAGGTTTCCACAAAGAATTTAAATAAAAGCTGAAGGGATTGCATAGGTTCAGTGGTCTTCAATTTCCTTTTTAATCTCGGAAATGTAGGGATGATCTTTGCCATGAGCTACTTCCATAATAGCGATAGCCTAGAGGAGGAAAAAAATGGTAAATGAGAAAAGTGACTGTTCTCTTTCCAACCTTCCTGAAGAACCCTTTTCATCCCCTCACAGCCTAAAAGAAAAGCAGGGAGAGGTTTCTTCATGCTTACCCTGTGGCCCAGGTTGAGAAATGGGATTCTTTATTTTTAATGAAGGCAGGTAAAATAATCAAATTACTCAGGTTCATGGCTATCATGGGGTTAGGGTTAAGGGACCTTAGGGGTCACCCAGGCTCACTCCCTCATTTACTGATCAGAAAACTGAGGCCCAGAGAGTAATTTCCCTAAGGTCACAAAGATTTTTTTTTTTAATAGGAAACTGAATAAAAGACTCTGAAACCTTCTTAACCATTTTTATGTGTATTATGAACCTCTCTGGTAGCCTGGCAAAGCCTAGACAGTTCAGAATATTTTTAAATGAATAAAATGTGAATATTGCAAAGGAAGTCAATTATACTAAAACATAATTATCAAAATGTTAAAAAACAAAACAAGTTTTTAATTCTAGGTAAGAACCCCTGCTCTAAAGCTAGTCTACACAAGTCAAACAAGGTAAAACAATCAGGAAAAGATTTTCCAGATTGTTAAGCTTTAAAAAAGAAACATACATCCCCATATCTCCTGGAGTTTCTCAAGGGAGCTTCTGTGGTAAGGCCTCTTTAGCCTCACTTTTCTGGATATTTTAGGAGAAGGAGAGTCTCCACATTGTTTGGCCACAGGTTTTCTACTCCAGTTGGTCGTGCTCAGCCAGGGCTAGATGCATTGACCAGAGGGATCTCGAACGTGTTAAATGAATGCATTTCCCCAGGAAAAGGAAAATTTACCAGTAGGGAATGGGAAGTGGAGGGCGGAGTTGATGGAAATCTAATCAACTGAAATTATAATTTAAATCATTAGAGAGGAAGAGCTGATTTAATCTTCTTTTCCACCAACTTCATTCTTTCTTAGCAAAACTACATCAGAGTTTTACTCTGATACCTCACTATGGTAATGTTAGATGGTCCCTACCATAATGTGAAGGCTTCATGTATGTGCTGTTTTTCAGTCGTGTCTGACTCTTCGTGAACCCATCTGGGGTTTTCTTTGCAAAGATACTGGAGCAGTTTGCCATTCCCTTCTCCACATCATTTTACAGATGAGGAAACTGAGGCAAACAGGGTTAACTGACTTGCCCAGGACCACACAGCTAATAAGTGTCAGGCTGGATTTGAACTTAGGAAGATGAGTCTTCCTGACTCTAGGCCCAAGACTCTATCCACTGCACCACCTAGCTGCCCAAATACATGTACTGTCTAAATTCATAGTCATATCTGGCTGGGTCACAACCATGTTTGAAGACTGTCTCAAAAGGTCTTACCCACAGCAAGGAAATTATAGTTCTGTGAGTCTCAGGGAGCAGGGGAAAAAAAAAAATACACACACACACACACACACACACACACACACACACATATAAATCTTGGTAATCCACAGGGAAAAGCAGACTAAGAATTTGTTTAAGTATATCTAAAGGTATGTGGGGGCAGCAGATGGCACAGTGGATAGAGTGCCAGGCCTGGAATTTGGAAGACTTATCTCTGTGAGTTTAAATCTGGCTTCAGACACTTATTAGCTGTGTGACCCTAGGCAAGTCACTTAACCCTGTCTATCTTAGTTCTTCATCTATAAAATGAGTTGGAGAAGGAAATGGCAAACCACTCCAGTATCTTTGCCAAGAAAACCCCAAATAGGGTCATGAAGAGTCAGACGTGACCGAAAAAATGACTAAATAAAGGTATTTAATTCAATTCCACAAACATTTCCTAAGTGACTATTATGTGCTAGGCTCTAGGATATAAAGATAAGACAAAGGGCTTGCCTTCAAGAAGCTTCCATTCTACCAGGAGATATAATATGTCCACAGATACTAAACATGAGGTAACTTGAGTAAAGGCAGAACAGCAACCACTAGAGGAATCAGGAAAGGTTTCCTGTAGGAGGTGGCATTTAAGCTGAGATCTGAAGAGAAGTAGGGGGTCCAAGATGCAGATGTGAGGCATGGGACCCAGCACAGTCAAAGGTGTAAGAATGTCCCATGCAAGGAACAAAAACTAGGTCAGCTGTACTGGAATAATGTAAATAGAGTAACAGGGAATGTCTGGAAGGGTTGACAAAAGCCAGATTACAAAGGGCCTGAAGTGCCAGGAAGAAGCGTTTTCCCTTTATCCTGGAGGCAATGGGGAGGCACTGAAGATTTCTGTGTAGTAAAGCTTCATGGTCAGACCTGTTTGAAGACTATTAATTTTGCTGTTCTGTGGAGGAAGGACTGGAGAAGAGCAATATTTGAAGCAGGCAGTCTTAAAATATCCTGGGTGATATGTGAAGGCCTGCCTGAACCAGAGTGACTGGTGGTCAGGTGAAGAGAAAGGTTTGGATGTGAAAGATATTGTGTGGGTAGAACTCTATGGCATGGCAGCTGATTAGACATGAGAAGGGGGTAAGAGAAAAAAGAATCAAAGACTCCACGGTTACAAACCTGGGGAACTGAAATGAGAGTGATATTCTCCATAGAAATAAGGAGGTTTAGAAGAAGGGTAGGAGGGAAGGTAAAACGTTTCATTTTGGATGTCAAATTTGAGATGCTTCAATGGGCCATAACGGGCAGAGATATCATTTAGATAGCTGGTGACATAGGACAGGAGCTCAGGAAAGAAATCAAGAGCTGGATATATTGACAGGAGGACCATTTGCATAGAGAAGATAACAACTCAAGACAACTGATGAGATCACTAAGCGAAAGAAGAGTAGAAGGCCCAAGACAGAACTATGGGGGACACTCGTGATTGGTTGGCAGGAGATGGATGATGTGCCAGGAAAGGAGCTGAGGAGTAATCAAAAATGTAGAAACAGAACCAAGAGAAAACGGCATCACAAAAGCCAAAAGGTGGAGAGTGTAGGAATGATCCAAAGTTTCAAAAGCTTTAGAGAGAGATCAAGTAGAATGAGAACAAAAGATTAATCATTGGTAACCTTGGATAAAATAGTTTCAGTGCAATGATAAGAAGTTAGAAGCCAGAATGCAAGGAATTGAGAAGATAATGGGAAAGAAGGAATGGGGGTAACAAAGACAGACTGCTCTTTCTAGTAGTTTGGCCGTCAAAAGGAGAAGAGACCTAGGAAAATAAACTCAGGCTAGTTACAGTCAAATGGAGGTTTTGTGAACGGGGAGACCCAGTCATCCTTGTAGGAATCACTGAAGAAGCAGTGAAGGAGAAACTGGAGATGAGAAAAAGAATGACTGATGAAGCAAGCTAGCAGAAGAGACAGGATGGGGTGGGATCCGGCACATCAGTAGAGGGGTTGATCTTGACAAGGAGATTAGAATACAGCAAGAGAGAATGAAGGATGATATAGAGAAATTTAATATGCAGAGTAAGGGAGAATCAGCCTATCAACCACCAAATACTTCTTTGAATAAGTGAGGGTACACAGTGGATGGCCTCTACTTTCTTAGCAAAGTAGAGGGAAGTCTTCTCCTCAAAGGGCTCAAGGAGGGAGTTGAACAGAATGCCAAGAAGAGAAAAGGTTGGGATTAGCTACTGCGGGGCCACAAAGATTTATTATAAGGATTGCTCTGCAGAAGTGGGGCCCTCAATACTCTTCACTGCACTGCAGGAGAGTACATGGAGGGCCCATCTCCACCTCCTCCTAGACCTTGCTCTCCAAATGACAGTACAAAAGACTTGGCTGTGACTACAGCAGGAGACCAATGGGGCCAAGGTTATGGGCTGGATCACAGCGTGGGCCTGTTTTGTCACTCAGAGAAAAACTTGGTCCAGATGTGTGCCATTGGTCATAGCTAATCCTGTGAGGAGAGTGACAATTCATCTCCACACATGTTGAAATACTTCCTCCAGCTGGCAGCTCAAAAGGATCAGCTTTGTATAAGAAGTGAATTACCTAAGTTGTCCTATTAGGAAAAAAAAGTTATTTAACATTATTCCACTTTATTATACTCGGGTTCAGACAAAAATAACCTTCTTTCTGTTTCCCAGATACAACATTCCATCTGCTGTCCCACATTCCCTTTACTGTCACTTTTTTTTTTCTTTTTGGTGGGGGCAATTTGGGTTAAGTGACTTGCCCAGAGTCAAACAGCTAGTGAGTGTCAAGTATCTGAGGCCGCATTTGCACTCAGGTCCTCCTGATTCTAGGGTCAGTGCTCTATCCACTGTGCCACCTAGCTGCCCCTACCTTCACCTCTTAATGGCCAGCATTTATAAAGGGTACCAAGTTTTGTGAGTGTAATACATATGCTATCTCCTTTGGTCCTGACAATAACCCTTGTAAGGTAAGTGCTGTTAATATTCCCATTTTACAAATAAGGAAACTGAGACTAACAGATTACGTGACTTGCCCAGGATCTCACAGCCAGTAAGTATCTGAGGCAGAATTTCAACTCTGGTGTTCAGGACTCCAACTCCACACTCTCTCCACTGGGCCAAAGCTCAGCTCAGACACTTCCTTCTACATGAGGCCTTTTCTAATGCCTCCCCCCTCCCTCCTCCCAGCTGCTAGTGTTCCTTCTCCTCCCTCAGGTTACCTTGGACTTATTTTTTATATACATCTACATATACATGCTCTTCCTCCCAATATAGTATAAGCTCCTCGAGGGCAGGTACTGCTGCACTTTTGTCTTTGTTCCCACAACTTCTAGCACAGTGCCCTTCATATCGCAGATACGTAATAAAATGTTTTTTGATCAATTATTATCAGCGAAGCACTCCAGGAAAAAATAACAAATTTTTTTAAAAAAAACATTTCAAGGGGTAGCTAGGTGGCACAGTAGATAAAGCACCGGCCCTGAAGTCAGGAGGACCTGAGTTCAAATTCGGCTTCAGACCAAACACTTGACACTTACTAGCTGTGTGACCCTGGGCAAGTCAGTTAACCCCAATTGCCTAAAAAACAAAACAAAACAGAAACAAAAACAAACAAAACAAACCATTTCAAGATTTGCAAAATACCACAGCCCCATGTAACCCTGCAAGACAGGAAGCAACGCCAACATTTTACTTTTACAGGTGAGTGAAGCATGCTTGGCTAGGAGAAAATGGTCCCATCCCCACCTTCCACAAGAGTCAGCAGAAAAGCCAAGTTGCTGGGGAGAAGGTGAATTACCTTTTTCAGGGCTTTTACTCCCGAAGCTTTGTGTTCTAGCCCCATGTATAGCCTTCCTAGCTTGAGCCACATGGAGGCCACATTTAGGGAATACAGTGGATAATGTTTGCTAAAAGACAAGAAAGAAAGAAGACAAGCCATCTTATTATCAGATCTTCCACACTAGCATCCATGTGTCCAGCCTGGAGAACCAAGAAGCATGAACATGCGCCTTTAATTCAGTGCATCTGTTGTGGGTTGAACTCCTTAAGAAACAAATGGCTTTTTTCCATTCTGTGGCCACAGACTTCCTGCCCCAGTCAGTAATCTTGGAAATGTTTACCAACAGCAAAACAGGGAATCCAGTTGGGAAAGTCTTGGTGGATCAGCACACCCCAGCCCAACAAGTACTCACCACTACATGGAATATGAATGTACTTCAAGGGTCGTGTGCAAAATAATTTAAAATGAACCAGGAGAGGACGCTCTCTGGAAAAAATCCTATGGCAAACCCATTTTTAAAACAATGGCCCCCTTACCTATTATGGAAATTCATGTTAATATTCTGAGTTTTCTTAAGGCCTGGCATACCTGTATTAGAGAAACAACCCAAAGAAAATGGCCAGTGATGGTGGCTCAAAGAGACCATTTTTATACATGAAGGATAGCACATAAGCTAACAGTTCTACAGAACTTAGTCCTTCTAGTTGTGTGCCCACATGGAGGAAGAACTGCTGGTTAAGCTCCATGAAGCCAAAGACCGCACTGCCCATTTCTTTGCCCTCCCCAGTACAGACTAGAGAAACATATTGTATATATTGTATATACTACAGCAGATGCTCAGTGGAACCTATGGAGCAACACATGAACTAGTGGGGCGTTCCAACATACCGGGCAGTTGTGCTAACCCTTTATCTGGGGTACCCGCGTCTCCCTACACTGGCAGCATCAACCAAAGGAGGAGATTCTACCTACAAAAGGTGTGTGGGCTGGGACTATGGAGAAGGGTTAGGGGGATGTGTGAGAAAGGTCTCTATGGGAAGACTTCTTGTTTAGTTCAATGCTCTGTCCTACAGAGGCTCTGTCGGAGTTAGGGGCTGAAGTGGGCACTGAGTTCACCTGAGTGATCCTGGGAACCAACTGAGAACTAGGCTGAGAGCTGGGGCTGGGTATTTCTGAGTAAAGTGTGGGGAGGTTTTGAGAAAGCTCTGAGCTTGCACATTCCCGGCCTCACCCACTCCAGGGTACTGGGAGGTGGGGGTGAGGAATTTATTTAGAATTTAAATGACAAACTCAATCTCTGGGCAGTTTTCAAGAGCTTACTTCCCCTCTTGCTCCCTCTGCTGGCCAGTCGAAGCAGTGCTACCTGAGGACTGAACCTTCAGAGTAAAGTCAAATCATGAAGAGAGAGCCCACCCACCCTGTGGGCTTACACAGAGAAACAAGGCTATCTCAGCCTCATGGAAGGGCGGCTCAATCCCTATTAGTGTAGGGATCACCATGGCTGGAGGGTGGGGGACTTTCCCCAATACCCAACTGAATTAGCGACTATTTTCTTATGGGCTGTCCCTGAAAGCAGAGCCCTAAAGAGACAGAATAGCTCCCAGACTCTTAGTCTCAGGGCTTTAAGGGTCACTGAGGACTTTATCTTATCCACCCTCTGTGTAGTTAGCCTTCTGTTCCACACCAGTGAAGTCCTTTCCTGCTTTCAGAAATATTTTGGGGAAAAAATGCCTCGGTCTTCCTCAGCCATCCATCCTGGAGTCTAGTCATTCTGTCAGGAAACTTCTGTGTCTAACCTCAGGATGGTATCCAGCAGAAGAATTTCCAACTCCTACTCTGTCCTTGGCAGAGATGGAGAACAGGGATGGGTGAGTAACTGCTCTCTGTGAGAGGGTACATCAGGAATGACCACAGAATGAGTCACGTCTCAGGAGAACGGACCAAAAATGCCCAAAAGGGGACAAAAGATTTTTAGTGGTAAGAGAACAAATGGGGAAAATATGCAGGAAAGCATGATTCTGTACTTATGATTTATCGTGGGGCTTTCCTCTTGAGGAGGGGCAATTATGTCACAGGGGATAGAGAACCAGCCTTGAAGCCAGGAAGACCTGGGTTCAAGTCCCACCCCTGAAAAGTACTGGCTACATGACCCTAGGCAAGTCACTTCACTTTTTAAATGAAGGCAATTCCTTAAGATTATAAATGGCAGAGAAGGTGCCTGTATTGGTAGAAAAAGTTTTCTCATCTGGGAGTTCCCTATACCAATGAAATCACTTGTCCAGTCTCTAAATCTGTCTTTCCTCAAGACAATCCTGTGAGGTAGGATACTACGGGGTAGTTACCTATTCTGCCCCTAGGGTATACTCATGTGCTTTAGGCAAGTCCCATGACTTGCCTAAGGTCTGTCACATATATATATGGGGAGGGGGAGAGAGAAAGCACTGGAGGTGGAGTGGGCCTTGGGCCTGAGACCTTTCCTACTATACCTCTCTAAAAAGGATTTGAAATCTTTAGCCTGAGTCTACAGCTATTCCCACTGAGCATGTCAAATTCTCTTTGCCCAACTTTGGAATAATGGCAGAGGTGAAGAGTCATTTAGACCTCCATGGCTGTGGGCTTACACAAAGAAACAAGGCTGCCTCATGGAAGGGTGGCTCAATCCCTACTAGTGTAGGGATCACCATGGCTGGTTGGGGTGGGGGACTTTCCCCAATAACCAACTGCATTAGTGACTATTTTCTTATGGGCTATCCCTGAAAGCAGAGCCCTAAAGAGATAGAATAGCTCCCATAGAACAAACACAGACCTTGTAACTCTATCCTAAGATGTGCAGAGAACCAAAGGCTGCCCTGCTAGGTACATTCCAGGAAGAAAAATTAATCAGCTTGGATTTGATTATGGCAAAAATTCTAAAATACTAATTCCATTTCAGCACACTGTGACCTGAATAACCTCCCCAAGTCACCTGTAGGGCTTAATGATTTTCTGTCCATAGCGCAAGGCACCTTCCCAGTCCTGCATGTATAGGCAGACGCCCATGGCCTGGTACATCATGTGTAACATGTACACATTGCTGTCTTCAAACAAGGAGCCCATCTTCTCCTGGCTGAGCTCACAGATCTCCAGCAGCTCGCTAGGGGTTGCACTGGAGTCAAGAAAAAGGAGTGATATGGCTGGCTACCCAAAGTTATGAGTGCACAGACAAGGCTACCCAGGATCATAAGGTTTGGTAAAGTGTCTGAAGAGCTCATGCCCTAAGTCCTTACAGCACCCAAATTCCATATTCAAACCATCCCAGAAAGAGAACAATCTACATTGCTCTTAAACATTTCTTGAAAACAAAATAATTCTAATAAAATTACTTATTTTCATTAAGGAAAAAAAATCAGAAAAACCTGATTACAACAGAATACAATTTCAATAGAATTGAAAGAATTTTAGCCACATGGAAAATGATTTTTTAAATTAAAGCATAATTTGAATAATGTCTTAGAGCTAGAAGGGAAATTAGAAGTTGCTAAGTTCCTAGGTATACAGCCAGAAAGGATGAAGAAGTCATTGAGGCCAACCACCTCATTTACAGACGAGGACACTAAGGGACAGAAGGGATAAGTGATTTCCCCAATGTCACACAGGTACTAAGGAGCAAAGTCAAAACTGGAAATCAGATCCTGGGACTCCAGGTTCAGCAGGTTTTTTTCCCCTTCTCTTTCTTTTTAAAATAATAAAAAAAAAATCCTTATTCTGAATTGAAACATCAAATAAAATGAGCATTTCCACTTACAAAGTAGAAGAGAAAAATAAAAAGATTGTAAATGAAACTGAATATTAGATACAGTTTGTTTTTTCCTTTCAGTATATAACAAATTCAATACATAACTTTCAAATCTTCCTTTGTTTCCTTTTGGCCTTTTTTCTATTCTCTTTTGTGCATTAAAAAAAAAAAGCTTCAATGACCTTTTTAGGCTATTTTCAATGTACCATACTCTAACCTCCAACTCAATAAAGGAATCACCTCTAAAATACCTTTGCTAGCTGATCACTCAGTCTCCCTCTGAATAATCCCAGTAATTTTTAAATTACTGGGCCCATTCCATTTTTAAATACATCTAATTGCCAGGAAATTTTGCCTTATATTGAACCCAAATTTGCCTTCTCTGCATTTCTACCCACAGACCTTGGTTCTGCCCTTTGGAGCTACATAAAATAAATTATACTCCTTTCCCACGAAGTAACCTCTAGGAGAGAATGCTATTATATGAAATTATATTACTATTCAAGGCATGTAGCTGAGAAAACATTCTGAGAAGGATTTTGGTAAATGGGAAAATTTTAGAGACTCTTAGGCAGGTTTTCAAGTTATGACTGTTAGCCACAGGAAAAGCTGGCTCACTTAAATGCAACAACTGTAGGAAGCAAGGGGGCAGATAATGCAAAAACCATGGATAACACCCTCTCTCCTATTTCCTTTCCCACCTCAAGCCCTCAAACACTTAGATCTGCCTCTACAAAGCAGTTAAGGACACTTGTGGATGGATACGCGTTCAACCACACAAATCCCCTGGTGCCCAGTCCTAACTTTTCCCATTGCTCATCCCCTTTATCTACAGATTACTTTGCACACAGTAAGTGTATAATGCATGCTTTTTCATTATAAATACTTAATTCATGTGGATAACTCAAGACTGGTTGCACAATTACTGAGTATCTACTATGATACTTGATACTATGAAGCTCTATAAAGGTGCCTTCGAGGAACGAAGATGAACTTCTTCGGACCCTTGGCAAGGAAGCAAATGATCCTACCTGGAAGCCGAGTTCAGTCCAATCTACTCAAAAAAGAAATGGGGGAAGTTGCTTTCTATACTTGACAAGGTATAAAATCTACCTATTGAAGAGGCTTTCTTTGTTCAAGATTCAGACCTCATGCCCCCCACCTTTCCCTCCTCATCTCTTGCAAGGAGAGTGAGAAAAGGATATATTTATAATGCTTGGCCCTCCTAAATTCCTCGATGACATTCCGTGCATATTTCACCATGTCTCGGATGCTTTCGGCCTTTGGGGATTCGTTCAGTTTTCGGATTTCCACCTTGGCTTTATCCTGAAAGAAACATTTATGAATGCTATAAAGGGAATTATACTGATAGAGAAATCTTTCAAGAATTTACACATCTTTGTATCTGGATTTGCAAGTTATTAGAGCCCACGGGCACTAATGGAAAAGGTGAGTAGGGGACAGTGAAAAGGATGATGAACGAGAAGTTAGAAGGCCGGATTTGAATCCCAGCTCTACTGTGTGTTACCTTGGCTAAATCCCTTTATTTCTCTGGGCCTCAGTTTTCTTATCTGTAATATGGGGGTTGATTTTATAAGTTGTGTTTTGTTTCTTTTTTTAATAAAATGGATCCCTGCCAGTTGGAAGAATGGATGAATAAACTGTGTCATATGAAGGTAATGGAGTAGTTATTACATCATAAAAAATGACTAATACAAAAATTCATAGAAACTTGGGAATACTCGTGTGAACTGATGCGCAATAAAATAAGGAGAACCAGAAGAATCATTTACACAATGACCGCAACAATGTAAAGGAGAACAATACTGAAAACGTCAGAACTCTGATGAAGTAAGACGAAATGTAACTCGGCAGAGAGGTGAAATAGGTCCTCTAGGAATGGAATGAGGTATACACCTTCAGATGCGGCCAATGTATTGATTTTGCTTAATTGTATTTTCTTTGTTATAGGAGAAGAAATTATTGCAGGGAGCAGGGCAGGGAACTGGGCAGTATTGGGCAATGCAAAAGAAAAAAAAAGGAATCAAAAAACATTTATAAAATTCTTAAATTTTATAAATTTATAGAAATCTAATTATAGAAAGGTACTTTCTAATTCAAACACTCCAGGTTTCAATGATTCTGAATCAGGCTGGGATGAACAGAAATTAGGCAGCAGACCTGAAAGAAACTTGACTTTTTACAATATCTTTTTAAAAAAACTGGATTTCATGGGAACCTTTGCCTAGGGCAGGGTGCTCAGTATGCAGCTGTGGTCACAAGGGGAAAAAAACAGGGCAGGGTTGGCATTAGTCAACATCAGGTTTGATGTGGGTGGTGCTATGGTAAATTCGATCTTGCCGGTCTCATGGCCTAAAAACTTCTCTAAACTGGTTTGTGAAATTGCTGGAATTCTCCATTTGTGGTTTCGCTCCTCTCCCCTTCTCCCATTTTTTCCCTCCCACTTCCAAAGGTACATTCCATTTTAAGAGATGGCAATTTGGTAATTCCTTCCCGTGCCCAAATTCTCATGGAAACCTCCCCCTGCACTCCACACTGAGCTGCCAGAAATAGGTCTGAGTAGAAGGAAAGCAGACTACCAACTGAGGTTCTCAGGAATGTCTTGGCAAAGTTGGTGCCATCTGTAAAACGAGGAGGTTCAACCTGAGGCCCTGCCCAGCCCTCAGATTGGCTGAAACATCAGACACACGAGAAAGGCCACTCTGGATCAGCTCACTAGTCCCTCTATAAATTATACAGTCTATCAAGCATATACACAAGAAACAAAACAAAGGGGTTAATTAGTTTTTTTATAAAGAAAAGTTACCTCCTTGACCAATTTCTCATATTTTGGTGGGGCATAGGGTAGGACTCTGTGCCCTAGCACTTAAAGGGAACTTCAGAGTTCATCTCTCCCAATTCTCTCATCTTAGAGATGAATAAACAGGCCTAGGGACATTTCCAGGGACTTGTCCAAGATCACAAAGTTGTCTGGAGGCAGAACAAGTAGGCCAGAACCCACACCTTCTAGGAGTATGACCTGTACCTCCTAGGAGTATGCTCTTTCCCCTCTACAGTGCTGCCATGGTAACAGACCTCTAAGATGTTATTGTCTGAAAAGGGAGAAGGGAATAAGCATTTATATGGCACCTACTATGGGCCAGGCATTGTGCTAAGTACTATTCACAAATATTATCTCACTGGATTCTCACAACCACCCTGAGAGGTACAGGCTATTACATTATCCCTATTTTACAGATGAGGAAACTGAGGCGGACAGGTTATGTGTCTTGCCCAGGGTGGCACAGCCAGTAAGTGTCTGAGGCTGGATTTGAACTCAGGTCTTCCTGACTCCAGGTCCAGTACTCTATGCATTGAGACAATACCTATCTCCAAAATGGATGGAAACGAGCATCTTTTCCTATGATAAACATTACTGGGATGTGGGGAGTCGAATATCAGTTTGGAAGGAGGGGAAGGATGCTGCTTCTGGAAATGGATCTTGAGAAGTCCAGGCACATTAGGGTGACCAGACTGTCTATGCTACAGAGGCCTTACCTTTGCTTTGGTAGTACATTCCCTGCACTCGCACATAAAGAAATAGGAGTCTTTTAATCGGTCATTCCGATCTTCGGTAGGATATAGCAGGTCAATATAGCTAGTAAAAACCTAAGGAGAAAAAAAAAAAGATGACTATAGTGTTCAGAGGGGACACAGTTTACAAATCTTATCACAAGAGTTAGTGTGGTGTAATGGATAGAGCTCTGGACTTGGTGCCCAGAAGATCTGGGTTCAAATTCTCTCACAGATACCAAGTCTGAGAATCTGGGCAAGTACCTTGGTTTTCTCATCTGTAAAATGAGAGGGTTGAATTCAATTACATCCCAAGTCTCTTCTCACTCTAGATCTACGATCCCATTCCCTAAGATATTAGTAATGGTCTAGGAATTTTTCATTAATAGGCCCTAAGTCAAAGACTTTCACAAATGAGTTGTAGTAGAGTACAGTGGGTGACCCGAGGAATGCACAAAAATTGAATAATTTGGGTTCATCATTCCCTCATATTGGCTTCTTCTTGTGTTGGGAAACCCCCTGCCACCAGGCTAAAATGTCCCAATTCTGAAAGGGTTGTTGGTTCTCTTGTGGGGTTTCCGTGTCCTTACTTCTCTCTCCTCACTCTAGAGAGCCAACTGCAGATTTCATCCAGCAGGGGCCCACCCGTGACTCCTCTAGAGAAGAAATGACCCTTTGGTTTGGCAACTGCATGCTATCCTTGGTGCTAGTTGCCATGCTTTCTAGTTTTTTGCACTTTTGTTGCATCAAATTGGATTTCTTGGATGCTTTTTTTTTTCCGGAAGCATTGGGGTTTAAGTGACCCGTCCAGAGTCATACAGCTAGCTGGTAAGTGTCTGAGGTCGGATTTGAACTGAGGTCCTCCTGACTCTCGGGCCGGTGCTCTGCCCACTGTGCCACCCAACTGCCCCCTCTTGGACATTTTTATTGTAGCCACTTCTGCATGGTAAAGAAACTGGTGGTGAGGTATCTCCCCTTGCCTCCTAAGTCACACTGCAGTGGAGAAAGAACCTCAAAGTTGCAGCTTTCGCTGCCAACAGTTCTGTGTCCCAGCCTTAGGGCAGCACCAAGAACAGCAGGGATGGGAGATGCAGAACACTCGCCCTATACAGCTGGTTGCTTTTGATTTTGCCAGCTGTGCCCAGGAACCTGGGAAACCCTTACCTTTGGTGCCCATCAGGTCTGCTCTTGAGTTTTCTAGCATGCTCCTGTCGCTAAGCCTCTGAGCATATGGAAGAGGCCAACATTTAAATAGCCATTCTCTCTTCACTGGGACCAGCATTTGCTGATCATCCCACATAATCAGGCAAATGTCTGACTGAACAGATGGATCTCAAATAGCCTTTTAAGCGCCAGTAACCTTGGGTGCCAAAACATAGCTATGGGAAACCAACTTGGAGGAGACACCCCAGGTCTTAATTCTAGCACCCCAAACTCAACGACCTACAAAAGCAAAACACCAACTATTCATGACACACTGCTCACTGACCCCTTCTCTTTGCAGGGCTGGAAGCAGGGGAAAAAGCGCCTTTCTACTTTTACTTAGTGAGATCACTACATAATTTTCAAATTCTTGAGGAATAAGAGGAAAAAGGCAGAAAGAGGCACAGAACAAGTCTTTCAAACATTCTTCCTCTGTAAAACCCTTCCGCAGACATCTTTTCCTCTTGCAAGGGCTAATGGACGAGCTTGTGCAATACTCAATTAGCCCAGAAGATGGCGACAAAGTCCGGCAGACTGTCCCTGCTCATCTCAGCTGGTCACTGCAATGAATTGCTCATTTTTTCAGTGTGTCCCCAAATGAGCATTTCTGTCTTAAATGGCTTAATTATTCTGACTAATTGGGATTTTTTTTTAAACAAAGAGGCACTAGGGTAGATTTTATGAGACAGATATTCAGGAACTTAGATAGTTCTGCCAAGGCGAGGGCACATTTCTCATATATATAGTAAGAAGGTACAAAGCCCTCTCTAAGAGGTAACAGTTCGGTTTTTCAGAGAAATCTGTGTATTTCAAAGCCCTGATAGCTACATCTACCCAGATTGAAATTTACATTAGAAATTAACCAGCTGATATCTGACTTAAACTACAGAATTACAACAATGGATGTTCCCCCTAGTAACTCCAAAGTAACTGTAACTTATTTTTAACCCAGACCCTACCCGTTAATTTAAACTACTCCACAATGGAGCCACTTTGTAGGTGAGCAGAAGCTAATTGTTAATACAGGACTGTCCATGTAACTTTGCTGGCACCCAATCAATACTGTATGATGACAGTACAAAGGCATAGAGAGGAGAATGATGTGGGGTATTCATTGAACAAGAGAGTAGCACCTCTAAAGCGGGACAACCCAAGAGAACATAAGCTCCTTTGGGGCAGCAACTGTTTCATTTTTGCCCTGTATCCTCATCTAGCTATGTCTGGCACACAGTAAGTGTTTAATAAATGCTTGCTGATTAAGTGACCAACTGACCCACGCAATCTTTTGAGTGAAGCCAGCCTCTTCTCGATCTAAACTGCTCATTTTGTTCATTCCTTATAAGAGTCAAATATTTGACTGTCCATCTTAATCAGATGTCTTAAAAAAAAAAAGCAACCACATTTGAAGCATCAAAATAATTTCTGTTGACCACCAAGGGCAAGTTAGTGGAGAGTATGAGCTACAGCATATTACTAATGATAATTTCCACATAAAAATTAAATATGAGATTTCAGTTATGTGTGATTTGAAAAGGAGGCAGGCTGGTCACTTATGTATGGAAAATAAGGAATAACAAATGAATGGTCTGAGTACTGCCCTGTCAAGAGACCTGTGGGGAGGCATACGAGGAGGCTTTAATAGAGGAATTACAAAAAGACATGGGAAAGAATCACAAAGGATGGAAAGGTATGAGGGGTTTAGGCGTCTGTACAGAACATGGATCCACTGACGTAGGATACCAAAAAAAAAAAAAAGACAGACAACAACAACAAAAAGACCCTTAAGTATAGAGAGACATGGAAGAGAGATGGTACACAATATTAATGTGACTAATTATATATACCAGTTAGGGTAGACCCTAATTCAAAGGCTACCTACCAAATTGCAAGGAATAAATAGGAAAGAGTACCAAGCTATAAGGCTGGATAATCCATAAACCAGATAAATAGTCCCATGAAGAAACTAAGAAAAGACTAATGTTTAGTGGGTGGGATTCATGGCCATTATTTCCAGTTCTATTCGCTTCCCTCTTCCTGCTGACCCTGCACTGATTTTCCCCCACAGGTTAACCAACAAGAAAGGCTGGCTGACATCCATCCCGTCTGACATCCATGCTGTCCCATGCTCACACTTACCTCATCTCCAGGGTTTATTTCCTGCACAGCTCTCACTTCAGCCAGGGTCCCCTTATAGGTGACAATCACATTGGGACAACAACTGTGGTTCATCAGTGCAACGCTATTGTCAATGGAGGAAAAACAAACCATTTATCTCAAGGTGATTGGCAAGAAGTTAAGCACCACTCAGCTGGACAGAAACTTCTAAAGAAAGACTGTCACTTCACCATACTAATCTTTTAAGCTAATAATTAACAATTTCACTCACTCTCAAGGAAGTATAATCCTATCCAGGGATTATAACCTTTAATGGCACTGAAAACAGAATTGCTTTGTGGTAAATAAGAAAATAAAGTGAAAAAAGCCAAGCCAGAAGAATGGAGTAGAGGCTAACAAAATAACACGAGAAGTGAACGAGTATAAACGGACCAAAAAATCCAACTGGGGGCTTTGAAAGAGGGACTGAAAAAGTTTTATGATACTTCATGTCCTGAAATTATTTTAAATAAAATTGTTCCTAAGCAAGTTTAGTTGTTTCTATTGGTGCTTAATATTGATTTCTAATAAAATTAATTTTAAATGTGGGTCCACCAAAAATGTAAATCTCCCCCCACTAAGATGCAGGATTTAAAGATCTAAGCATGTACTCCATAATAAACTGTAATAAATAAGCAAAGGCCACTTATCAATAATTTTCCAAACCACTTTTTACATTAATGGACCATTTCCAAAGCCAGCTGTCTTCAGACTCTGAAAAATTCCCATTCTCTCTACAATGCCTGATTTCCTATGTGGCTCTGCTTAGGACTTCTTGGCTGATCTTGACTGAGCAAATTCATTTGAGCCTCTCTGCACCTCAATTTCCTCATCTGGAAAATTGGGACAGGGCTGCACCTGCTGTTCTCATTCTACTTCTCAGGACTGGTGGGAAGGATAGACAGGTTCATGTATGTGAGGGGCTTTGAGCTTCTTCTGATTGTATCAAGGTCAAAGTTCTAAGAACAAAAATTTCTAAACTACAGGGGAAAAAATGCTTGATCTCCGAAAATGCTACCTTTGAAATCCCAAGGCCGACAGGAATTTCAACCCAGAGGACTTTTTCCCCCCAATTAAAACTGTCTGAAAACTGGGGCTCATCCTCAGACAATCTCTCACATCTATAAATGTTATTGTTACAGTGCCTGATATTATAAATTTCTTAAGCCCTTTGATTACTAAAAGAAAAAAAAAAACCTTTCTTCCATTTGCACCAAGATTACAAAATGACAGCACTGACTCGGTAGGTCAGTTTACTCCTTGAGGTCTAGGGGAGAGCCAGCAACGTCCACTCCTGGGTACAGAGGAGAGACCAACTACTTTCTTCTTGCCTTCCTAAGCTTACTGCTACCAGAGACTTGGGGAAAGGGCAAAGCTGGCTATCTGGCATCCTGTTGAACTCAGCTTTACTGGAATGTGGTGAGGAGGGGTCAGTTCCCCCTACTCTAAACTCAAGACCAAGAGACCAGTGGCTTAACTTATCATACATGAAAGACAATCAGACTCTTAAATATAATGAACTCCCAGGCTTAACAGGTTTTCATTATATTAATAATGTCAGAATATACTACTGTAGCTCTCTTCCAGGAAATATGATACCTAGTTTTTTAGGGATTTTTTTTGGGGGGGGGACTGGAAACAGAATTTTATTAATTTAGGGAGCTCCTTTGAGACACCTCTTCTAATAATGCTGAATGGTACTTGCAGTATTAGCCACCTGACAGGAGTCACAAGAAGTGATTTATCCAGGGTCACACAACCTGTATGTATCAGATGTGGGGCTTCTGACTCTGATGACAACTATCTAGCTATGCCCCCTAACCCACCACAGTGCCTCATGCCTAGATCACTAGCAAACAAACAAAAACTACTTTTTTAGGCATCCACGACTTCAGAAACAGAAACCTTTTTTAATTAAAAACAAAAAACTAAGCCTTAAAAATAATAAAAAGAACCTGAAACTGTTTTTACGGTGCCATAATTATTTTTAGTAACTATTAAAAAGTACTGAAAAAATCCCCTTGCTCAAAATGCCCTAATGGCTCCCTATTATCTCTCAGATCAAATCCTCTATGTAGCATATGAGGTCCTTCCTGGTCCAGCTCCAGCTTTCCTTTCTAGGATTCTCACACACAACTTGAGAGGTAGTGGGACACACAAGACAGGGCACTGGACCTGAAGTCAAAAGAACTGGGTTCAAATCCTACCTCAGAGAATAGCTGTGTAACCGTGAGCAAATAATTTGATCTTTCTGTGCCTTAGTTTCTTATCAGCAACATTAAAGAGTTGGGATTCACTCTCTAAGGTCCCTACCAGGTCTCAATCTATGATTACAGCTATGTTCCTTCCAGGGCTCTACTAAGTAATCTACCTAACTTGTACTTCTGGCCAAATTGGCCCACTCGTTGTTCTTTGTACGTAACATTTAACTCCTCATCTCATTTCTTTGTGTAGGCTTGGAATGGACTTCTCACTCATCTCAGCCTCTTAGAATCTTTGCTCACTTCAAAACTCAGATCAAATGTGACCTTTCATGAGATAACAGTAGGTACCTGCATCAGACCTTTCGTTATCCTTCCAGCAGTGAGTTTCCCCCTTCCTCCCTCTCAAATTAACTTTGGATTTACTTTTGATTAACCAATCAATCACTAAGCATTTATTAAAGCTCCTATAATGTTCCAGGCATTGTGCTGAGGGCTGGGATTCAAAGACAAACAAATTAGCTCTTGTCACCAAGGTGCTTACATTCAGTATCTGAACACAATATTTACAAATATAAGTATATACAAAATAAATACTTTATAGATATGTATATACATAATATGAATACACACACACACAGATATTGTATTTCTTTATAGCTGCATGTGTGTCCTCCCTAGTTGCTAGTAACTAGGCACAATGAGCAGGTGTTTAATACATGAATGCTGATTGATAAATGTCTACTTTGGTCCCTAAGACACTGGCCTCAAAAGAATTCACTTCAGAGCTAGATTTGTTTTCAATGAGACCTCTACAGGGGAACTCTCCAATGTCCTCCTTCTCCCCTAGAGAAAATGTCATGAAGTCACTTGTGTGTGGCTATCAGAATTCAAATTGTGGCTAAGGACTCCATGTGGTCCTCCAGTGCTTTTATTAATGAAAAAACCTTCTAGTCATTCTAGAGGAAGCACAGTCACTGCTGTTCACCCAACACAAAGCAACATATAAATTCGTTGGTGACTTCTTGTCATATTCTCATGCATGGGTTAAGTATCAAATTGGCAAAGTCAAGAAAATACAAGAAACAAGAAAAAAAAAAGAAAAAAAATCTAAAAAAAGAAAATACAAGAAACAGATATAGGAGATGACAGACAGCCTGAACCATGACCAAAGATAGGGGTACATGCCTGCATGTGTCCATTCAAATATGCATCACCTCATTTCTTTTCTAGGTAAATCTTATTAAATTCATATGACATTAACTTTTATTTTGAGATAATTTGGATATGGACTATGTTGACTATTCCTTTGTACTATCTCTGAAAAAGGGTCATTAAAGGGTCACTTGTGTTTGTCCAAACACAAATACTGAGAAGAACATATAAACTATTTATGAAAATATACTGGTAAAACATTTTTAAAGCATCCATTTTCATCAAATAAGAAGCCTGCTAGTATCAAATCATTATTACGTCTAGTACTATCAAGCGATCAAATGAAATAACATATGTAAAGCATTTGGTAAACCTTAACACACTCTATAAATACTAGCTATGTAGCTATATGTACATTATAGAAGGTTCTTTAAGGATAATATTTTTAAAGTGCTTAGTATAATGGCTGGCACATAGTAGGTACTTAATAAAATGCCTATTGCTTGCATCCCCCTTTCTTTTCCTACTCAGAAATATTGTGCTAACCTCATCTGAAACACTCTTTCTTCAAAAGTGGGGGGTGGGGGTGGGTTGCAGGAAACGATATTTTTTTAATAAATTTCTCTAATTCACTACTTCAGCTGGGCCTCCCCCCACCCCAGTTCAGTCTGAATTAGTGAGGTTTTTCTGCATCTCACACTGTGCTTTTCCCATATTCATAATGATCAAAAGTTGAGATGAGGTGAGAGCCAATATTTCTTCTAAGCAAAGCTACAGAAATATCTTGGTTGGCAATTAATCATTGAAACTGAAGATTACTTGAACTGAAGATTATGTAGAAAGCAAATTTCTCAGTAGGGCATGGGACTATTCCTCCTGTGAACACTATAAAGTGTTCTTTAATAACAGTTCTCTACCCGGCACGACTTAACAAGCAACTGCTCTGATAACTACTACCTTCAAATCCTTAAGTGGAGGGGAAATATTTTGAAACCTGGCAGAATTAAAAAGGTGCCTTAATTTACTTGGAGTTTTATGTCTGCCACATGCAGACACTAGGTAGATTATTTAAAAATCAAAAAATTCAAATTCATATTAAGCTAGAGAAAAGGAAAGAAATGAAGGAAAACCCAACCTACTCTGGAAATATTGCTGATCCCAAATGTGAAAGTTCCTCATCTTCAATTGTGAAGCCATTGCAATTAACCTACAAAAAGAAAAAGGGAGAAAGCAATAAATGAACAAAATAAGAAGCAAGAGTTCCTTGGGGTACAAACCATTGTCTTTCTTTTTGACCTCTGTCACTCTAATGAGCATCTTTCCAGTTCTGTCCAATGCTCCTTCCACAACACAAATGCACATCCTTTCTTTAAATATGATGGTTTTGCTGCTGACCCTCATCAACAGGACATGTGCTTAAAGTTTTTTCACCAATAAGGGGGAGAGGAGAAGCACTTTTCTACCTCTGTCCAAATTCTTTATTATCCTGGAACTTTGTTAAATTAAAAAAAAATTGTTTAAAATCAGTGGGCCACTAGCTAAGGCTTGGAAATACTTTGGTT
Source organism: Vombatus ursinus (assembly GCF_900497805.2). Lineage (NCBI taxonomy): Eukaryota > Metazoa > Chordata > Mammalia > Diprotodontia > Vombatidae > Vombatus > Vombatus ursinus. Next base: position 38,109,757 of record NW_020954576.1, read on the forward strand.
CTATAGATATAGAGATCAGTTTTGATGGGACTTCTTGACCTTATAGCTCAACGGTGGCATGGGCCATTAAGAGATGAGAGATGTTTCTGACTATTTTGACCTTCCCCCATTCCCCAATGATTGTGGCCTACCAGACCGGGCCATTTCTAGGCTGGAATTAAAAAAAAAAAGAATTATGAAATTCACAACAGGATGACTTGCTTCTGAAATCCCATACTGTAATTCATGATGCCCATGGCTTAGCAACACCTCTGTTAACTTCCAAAGCAGCAAGAACTTGAAGAGGTTCATTCGTTTACCTGCTCCTGTCCTCCTCCCAGCACTTAAAGCCCTTCATGATCTGACTCCAGCATATCTTTACAGGCTGATTAGACACCACTCCTCTTGGGCTCCATGCTCCAGTCAAACCAACTATTTGCTGTTTCCCATACCTGACGTTTCCTTCCTCATTTGGGACTTTGCATGGGTTACTCCCCAATTCTGAAAGCTGTTCCTGTTTATTACCCTTGTCTCTCGTATCCTCTGATCCTTCTTGGCTCAGCTCTGGCGCCATCTCCATCAAAAGTCCTCTCCTAATTTCTCAAGTTGACAATATCCCTCCTCTCTCTTCCACCCCACCTCAACAAAGTCCCATCCTCTTTGTTTTATATACTGTACATTCTGTACTTATCTGTGAATATACTAAATGCCCAAGTAGAATATAAGGTCTCTGTGAGCAGAGACAGTCTCACTTTTGTATGCATGCACATGGAGTCTCAAACAGAAGAGGTGTTTAATAAATGCTTGCAGATTGATTAAGTTATCTCCCATATGCATAGTACACTTTTTAGATTAAGTGTAAAAATAAATGAGCCATGGCTGTCTATGGATACCACACATGCTGCCATAAGTGTCAAAATAATTAGTTCTCACTTAGTCTGGGCACAAATAGTTATTAGATTTTACCTAGGTACAACTCAATTTTTTGAGTAACAGGAAAAAAAAACAGATAGATGCTACATTATAATGAAAAAAACAAAGAAACAAAAAAAAAAGCAAAAAAAAAATGCTCCACGGTGAGCCATGAAGCCTAGATGTTAGAGCCCTTAGGGAATTCATTTGTTTATTCAATAATCATTTATTAAGAGCCTACTTTTAGGGCAGCTGATAGTACAATGGACAGAGTGTGAGCCTGGAGTGAGGAAGACATGAGTTCAAATCCAGCCTCAGTCACTTACTACCTGTGTGACCCTGGGCAAATCACTTAGCCTCAGTTTCATCATCTATCAAATGAACATAATAACAGTGTCTATTCTCTGGGTTGCTGTGAGGATCAAGTGAGATACTAATTGGAAATTACTGAGCATAGTGCCTGGCACATAGGAGACTCCATATAAACATTAGCTATTACTATTACTCTACTAGTTTATTTTCTATCCCACAGCCTGTGCCTAGCATGTGGCAGACATTCAATAAGAGGACTACATTGGGGCAGCTAAGTGACACAGTAGATAGAGTACCAGCCTTGCAGTCAGGAGGACCTGAGTTCAAATCCCGTCTCAGACACTAGCCGTGTGAACCTGGTCAAGTCACTTAACTCCCACTGCCTCAAAACAAACAAACAAAAAAAACCAATAGGAATACATCCTAAAATCATAGTTGAGGGGCTGGGAAGGACCTCAGAGGCCATCTGGTTCAAGCCCATAACTTTTTAGATGAGGACACTGAAGCCCAGGCAAGGTTAGACTACTTGCCCAATGTTATATATCTAAGGAACCAAGCTAGGGTTTGAATCCGGGTGCTTTCACTCCAAATCTGGCACTCTTATTAATAATATACCATACTGTCCTTCAGATGACTAAATGAGTAAACCAATGAAATCACTATTTGACCTTACACCACTCAACTAACTTCTCTGCCTCCCAACTTTCCTATTTGTCCAAGTCTGACCCCAACTTAGATGACCTTGGAGAGCTTTCCCAGCTTTAACATTCCATAAACCTATCATTCTTGAACTCCACTTCTAGTCCTTCGCCTTTCCCTACTCTAGGGGATTCAGAAGGCCAGGATTTTTCCATGATGGCAAGAGTCTCTAAGTTTCTTTCTGGGAGATTATGATTGGTTTTCAAGATCCAATTCTACAGCAATTTGCTTGGCAAATTCCCCTCCCCCACTGAAATACCCAGACAGAAGGAAAAGTAAATTTCACATATCAAATAAGAAGCATTGGCCATAATTCTTTTTTCCCCACCTAAGTCAAATCAGGCATTCACTCCTTTGCTAAAGTTATTCTCATAATTAGCATTTAGACTAGATGTAGGCTATGCACCAAAAATATATTTCCCAACGATGTGTATATTTGTGGCGATTAAAACACACGTCAATCCCAAGGAGGGAGTGTGGATGTGTTCCATCGCCAGCTGCAGTTCTGCCAGCAGCAAGTTCATGCGCCAACACCCTCGCCACACACTTATAGAAAGGAAAGAATCGAGAAGTTGGGATAGAATAAAAATGGGTCACTCAGAGCCAGCATCAGAGACAGATGGCATTTACCTTTTTTCTTTTTTTAAAGGATTTTCTTTTGAGATTTTTGAGAGTTCCCTCCTCTTTTTCTTTGCTTTAAATCACAGACAGGAAGAGTATACTAAGCCCTATATTGGTAGCAGCAAAAAATTTTTTTTGTCAGTACACAATACAAATTTTGTAACAAAGAAATGTTTTTTCCCTTTTTTCACTTAAAAATAGCCATAAGACTACATTTCACCCACCTCCCTTGCTTGAGGTAGGACAGCACTTTTCAATCACTCCTAAAAGAATCACATAGCTTGTTTTTTAAACAAGAGATAGGGGACTTGGGTCCTGACCTGCCATTCACTCTGCTCTAATCTCTTCCCTGAGTTTGTCCCACATCTACTACTTACTACCTACTGAACTCAACCTAGGTGTCTCACCAGGACCTCAGTTTCCCAATCTGTAAAACAAAGAGGTTGAACTGAGAAGACTGTTGAGGTTTCCTTCTTAGCTCCAAATGATGATTCTATAATCTTAGGTCCTACAATTCAACACAAACCCATAGGATTACAGATTTAGAGCTGGAAGGGACCTTAGAGGTCCTCTACTCCAATTTTACAGATTAGGAAATAAGGTCCAAAGAAATTAACTAGCTCACTCGAGGTCACACAGGGTAATAAGGGGCAGAGGCAAGATTCAAACCCAACTCCTGTCTAAAACTGAACTCATTCTCTGCCCGTCCCCGTCCCAATATCCTTCTTGGCATCACCACCCTTAGTCACTCAGGCTCAGAACCCTGGAGTCTCACTGTCCCCAACCAATTGGCTGCCAACTCCCTTTTATTCTACTCTGCATGTCTCATATCCATCACTTTCTCTCCATTCAAAAAACTCTTATCACCGTTTACCTGGACTACTGTAGTAGTCCCTTTTATTTATTTTTTGATATTTTAAAAATAAATTTTATTGATCTCTTTTGTTTTCTTACTTTGTCTAAATTTCCCCTAGCATTCCACATGATAAAGGATATTTTTAAAGGAAACAAAAAGAATAGGAAAAAAAATCAGCAAAATTAATCAAGACAAGAAGTCTGAAAATACATGTAGTGTTTCATACCCACGGACCTCTGACCTCTGCAAAAGAGTGAGGGGAAGGTGCTTCTTCTCATATCTCTGCTTTAGGGCCCAGCTTAGACTTGGTTTTATCTTTTGTGGAACTCTGCAAAGTTCACCTGCAATTGTTTTGAGGCAGTATTTCTTCCTATCCAGATTGTTGTAGTCATTGTATATATAATTTTCTTGACTTGCTTATTTCACTCTGCATCTATTCAATGCAAGAGCCAGCTGGGGGCACAGCAGATACACTAATCGACCTCTGGTCGAGAAGATCCAAGTTTAAATGTGACCTTGGATACCTACTGGCTGTGTGACTCTAGGCAAGTCACTTAACCTCTCTGTGTCTCAGTTTCCTCATTTTACACATGAGAGAAATAGTAGCATTTACCTCTGAGGGCTATTATGATAGGATCAAATGAGATAATATTTATAAAGCACTTTGCAAACCTTTAAGTGTTATATAAATATTAAGTCTTTCCATACTCTTCTGTATTTCATGTTCATCATCTCTTACTGAACTATAATATTCCATCATATTCATGTACCTCAATTTGTTCAGCTATTCTCCAATTGATGGGCATTTACTTTGTTTCCAATTCTTTGTTACCATAGAAAGTGTTACTAGAAATATTTTGGTGTACATGGCTCTTTCTTCTTATTAATTATCTCCTTAGGGTATATGCCTAGCAGTGGATTCTCTGGGTTAAAGGGTATGGTCATTTTAATCACTTTATTTGCATAATTCCAAATTGCTTTCCAGAATGGTTATACCAATTTACAGCTGTACCAACAATACATTAATGTTCCTCTCTTTCCATAACCCTCAAACACCAACTATTCCAATCTTTTGTCATCTTTGCCAATTTGCTGGGTGTAAGGTAAAACCTCAGGGTTGTTTTCATTTGCATATTTCTTATTATCAGTTATTTGGAGCATTCTTTCATATGGTTATTAACAGTCTGCAATTCTTCTTTTGAGAACTGCTTATTTCCTTTGACCATTTATCTACTGGGAAATGTAATAGCTTCTTAATTGGTCTCTTTGCATCCACTCTCTCCAGGCTGCCAAAATAATCTTCCTAATGATTCTGACCACGTCACCCTCACACTCAAAAACCTTCAATGACTCCCAGCTGCCGCCAAGCTCAGGCTTACTTAGCCTGACAACACAACACCCTCCCCATCTACTTTTCCAGTCTTATTTCACCTTCCTCCCTTTCATACACTTTGTGTTCCAGCCAAACTGGACGATTAGTTGTTCCCCAAATTTGGCACATCCTCTTCATCTTCATGCAGTCGCACCGGCCATTTGCCACACTGGAAAGCACTAACCTTCACCCACCAAAACTCTTTTCCTCGTTTAGTGCCCCTCTTCCAAGAAGACTTCCCCTGATCCCTTTAGATGACAGTATTCTCATCCTCAAATTTTCCACAATATTTTGTCTGGATCTCTCCTTCATCCCCTTATCTGTGTGCATAGTTTCCTGTCTAGATGGGGAGGGACTTTATAATTTTTTCACTATGTATCCCAGCACCTAGCCAAGTGACTTCACAGGGGAGCAAAAGTTTAGTTCAACAAACATTTGTTGATTAGCTAACTGTGTAACTTTGGGTAAGCGACTTTCTCCTCTCTGGAACTCAGTTTCCTTCTCAGTAAACCTGAAGGAATGGACTAGATGATCTAGTCCCTTTCAGCTTTAAAATGCTATAATTCCACAAATTCCTATTGTGTGACCCAATTCATTCTCTCATGACCCTCAGAAAGATCTGATATATAAATTCAAAGTGAAATACCATGACATATAAATTCATTATGGGTACTCTAACAATATTTTATTATAGCTTGAGCATATCTTCTCTGGAAACCAAAACCTACCCCTCATTTGCATCTGTACCATCTCCCTTTATATAACTGAAGACGGTGGTTGAATTCCCATTATCCTTTGCTTCCCTTGTCTAGAAAGCTCAATTCCTTAGTCCTTCTTCCACATACTTATTTTCCAACCTTCTTTTAGATCCAATCTTTGTTCCTTTTATTTTCAATTTTGATAATTTAGTATTTCCCCCAAATCAAGAGAAGTGGGAAATAATTTCCACAACTCATCAATCTCATCTCCTTGATGTATTTTCTATGATAAATAAAACAACTTTTGGGTGATCAAGGTAGGCTTCACCCTTTAGTCACATCTCTTAAAACATCAGGGCAATTATCAAATATTTATTAGGCACCTACTATATGTCAAGTGCTGGGCAAGGCACTGGGGATATAGAAATAAATTAACAGTCCCTGCCCCCAATCTCAACAGGAAGAAAGGAGAGAAACGTTCCCACAAAATAAAAGTTTAAAATAGAAATTCAAAACTGTCTTTGAATTGCATTCACTGTGGCCATCCCCACCAAACCCACAAGATATGGGCTGTCACTACTTAGTCTTTTGTGTAAAATGTCTTTCTCTTTTGTGTAAAATGACAAGGCCTTTTGAGGGCAGAGGTTGCGTCTTATTTTATAGCACAGCTCACAGTGTCTGGCATCTGGCAGGTGCTTAATGCTTGTAGAACTGAATAACAATAATGAATTTTATACAAAATGCTATCTCTGTTTTTATACAATGCCCTTTTCCCCCCCAAGATGGTCAAATCATGCCCAGATTATATATTTCCATATTTATGTTCACTGGATTCATCAGAGGCAGAGAGTATTTCTATTCTCATTTCATCCATGAGGAAAACCTGCCCAGTGTCACCCAGAAAGGTAGTCTATGCCTGTTTATGTTATGTCCAAGCCTGTCTATGCTAGTCTCATTTGGAAAAACACCACGAATGGTAGTGGTAGAGGGAGGGGGTAGTAGGAAGAGGAAAAAAGATATGAATGAGACTATTTGAACCTTCTTACCTGTGCAAAAAGTGTAACCAGGCTAGCATTGTCTGGGTATTCTATGTGCTTGGAATAAAAATGATGAAGAGCAGCAATGTCACTCTGGATCAATTCTCTCTTCTCATTGTCCAACTTATCCAGATCTATGGATAAAAAAAAAAATCCACATGTCACCCGATTTGATAGGATGCAGAGCTTGAGATTCAGGCATTGACCTTCTCTTATTACTGTCAATGGCACACAGAAGAGAACTCCAGAACACAGATGCCAGGAAACATCCCTCCTGACCAATTACTGTTCTCCCTTCTTGCTCAATTTCAAGGTCCCTTTAGGTCAAGAGGACAGTTATTTTCTAGAAAAAGAAAGTGGCTTGTTATTTCCACCTCCTCTCCTAACCTGAAGCTATTTGTGTCCTGATATTTCAAAATGACCACAGCAACAAGGGATTTGGGTATGAGTGGCAGGAAGGGCCTATCAGTCAATAAATATTTATCAATCACCTACTATGTGCCAGGTAGTGCTGGGCATACAAAGAAAGATAAAAGGCAGTTCCTGCCCTGGAGGGGCTCACAGTCTAACGGGGGAGACAACATGCAGACAACTATGTACAAACTCTGAGAGACTGCATAAATTGGAGATAATCATCACAGGGAAGGAATTAGTATTACAAGAGCCCTTCCATATCAAGGAAAGTCTCTCCAAAGACCCCCAGACTCATACAATCATAGGCTCTTACACTGAGAACTGGAAGGGGCCTCTTAATATTTAACAAGGTCACTAAATTGAACCTCCTCATTTCATAGGTGAGGAATGAGGGCTGAGATGGATTAGGTGACTGGCCCAGGGTCATAGAACTAACAAGTGTCTGAGGAAGGATTCACGCCTAGGCCTTCCTGACTCTAGGTCGAATGTTCAATCCATTATAGCACCCTGCCTTTCATCAATCTGGCCAACATTAAGAAACTACACAGTTGCTCCCTGATGAACCTTCTTTGGACATCTGCTAACAACTTAATTGTGCAATGCCAGTAATCCAGTAAAGAAAGCTGAGATATAGCTGTGTGACCCTGGGCAAGTCACTTAACCCCAAATGCCTAAAAACAAACAAACAAACAAAAAACAAAAACAAAAACAAAAAAAAGAAAGCTGAGTTATGACAGAATCAGCGCTGTATCATCAATTTGATGGGCTACCGGTCCTCCTTTTTTACTTTTTAATAATCCTGTTCACTATGGAGAAAGGCTAACTGGACATTATTAAAAACAAGCAAGCAAAAAACATGTAAGCAAAATCAGGTCCCTCTCCTACTTGTCCGGCCTTACATTTATGGATATCATGGTTTGTAAGTTGGAAAAACTTAAGGTACTGGGACTTACGTGATTCAAACTCCTTTACAGCCAATAATTTCTCTGACGGTGTTCTCTCATGGTGTGTTTTCTAGTTAATTGGGAAAGAAAGTATACAGGTTCAGCTTCTGCCCTAAGGGCAAGATCACAGTTAAAACTTTAAAATCAACACTCAAGACTTACGGTTCAATATCATCCCCCACTATCTCTTACATGCTTTCAAATGAGGTCACTATACTGTTAGTTTTGTTTAATTGTTTTATATTGTTGCAAGAGACCTCTCACGGAGTGGTGGATGATCTGTGTAATGTTTAAAAAAGACACACACAATAAAAATAAAAAAAAAACACATCAATAAAACTTTTTTAAAAAGAGTTTTATGTAAAAATAGAGTTCTATCCAATAAAACCAACACTAATCCCAAACATACTCTTTTAAAAAATGACCTGGTCTAGCCTAGAAGTAAAACTATGCTTTCCCCCTCTTTTGTCCCATCCCCTTGGTGCTCACTAGAGTGCTGACATCAAGGAAGTCAGACTAAAGGAGGGAATGATGAAGTAGGAACATGACACCTTACTTTTTGAAGGGCAGTGAGAAACCAGTGCTTCTTAGCACAGCACCTGGCTGTTCATAAATGCTGCTCTGATGCTGACTTGATTCAACTTTTGGCCACCCAATAAACCATCAAAAGATCACAGATTTAGAAGGAACCTTAAAGGCCAGAGTCCAACTTTCTCGTTTTACAGAGGGAGAAACTGAGGCACAGAGAGACTTCCCAGGGTCATACAGTTATTAACTGTGTGGAATGGGATTTGAATCCAGGTTTTCCTGACTTCAAGTCTGGTACCATACTCACTCACACCTCTCTAGAGGCTTCTTATTTTTTCCATTACTCTGACACAAACCTAGCCCAGTTCCCTTTGACTACTGATCAAACTGGAGCCCTGCCTAAAGTAAATTTAGATTTCATATTCAAACAGAAACTCTTCTGATATGCAAAATAAAAATAGCTAATAATGCCTAGCATTTATATAGTGCTTAAAGGTTTGCAAAAATCTTGATAAACAGCATCTCATATGAATTGGACAACTCTAGGAAATAGGCACTATTATTGAATGAGATAATATTTATAAAAGTGCTTAGCACAGTACTCAGTACACAGCAGGTGTAATATAATTGCTTATTCCCTTCTTTCCTTCTCCTGTTGTAATCCCCATTTTACAGCTGGGGAAACTGAAGCAAACAGAGGTTAAATGACTTTTGAGTGTCTGAGGCTACACTTGAATTCAAGTCCTCTTGACTTCGGGGCCAGTGTTCTCTCCACTGTACCACCCAGTGGCTAATGCATCCATAAGTCCAGTGTCTGCGACTTCCACCTCTTTGGTCTCACCCCCAGGGTGCCTGTGATAGTGCCAGGCAAGGTTTTAAGTATATCATTGGCTTTCTTCCAAACAACTGAGTTAGGAGGTGGGGAACAAGTATAAATAATGTTTGCAAGAGTTCAAAGGTACAGCTCAACAGCCAACCTAGAGCTCCTTCTTGGCCATCCTGGCTATTCATTCAATTCAGGGTTGAAGGTGGTCAACAGAAAGGTACAGCAAATATGCAGCTTACATACTTAGCTTCAACTGTTCCACCCCACCCTACCTCACCTCCATTCCCCAATGTACAACTGTAATACTAAAGGGCCTGCATGGACTTTGTGATCCTTAAGCTGAAGACTTTCAGCAGATTTTTGAGCTGAGTAACTTTCATTTAAAATATATGGTATTACTGTTACTACTGCAAATGTATCTGGTATAAACTCCTTGCAATGCTATGGTAACTACTGGCCAAGTACTATAAAATAGTTTCTAATTGTAACAAATTGCTCATTTGTGAAAAAACTTCTAGAAGACTGTTATTATCAGATGCACCTGAGCTTAAGAACAATAACAGCAATAAAATCAGCAGGCTGGCTAATTAAGAGAGCACAGAGACCATGATCTGCTTTCCCTAAGAGGACTTGACCACAGCCACCCAAGAAGACCAGGTCTGATTAATTCCTTTCTTTCTTCCTTCCTTATAATATATAATACAATCTTATGATAATACATAATCTTAAGTATCTGTATGCATTATATTATGGATAATATATTCTATAGCATTATATTACATAGCATTATTCTATTTAAGATATAATATAGATAATATGGATCATATAGATATATGTGTATATGCATGTATATGTGTACACACACCCTTTTTTTTAAAGGGAACTTCAGGGAAGGCAATTCCATTACTTCCTTTTCCTTTTAAGTTGTCTGGTTGTCAGAAAGTTCTTCCTCTTAGCTAACCTCTTATTACTAGAGGGTAAGCTCAATTTCTCCTTTTCCTATCCTTAGTGAAAAATAAATTCTACCTTTCAACAGGATCTCTGCACATTCTTAAACACTGTTATTAAGCCTTCCTCCCTACCGCCCAATAGTCTCCTCTTTTCCCAGCATAAAAAAAAAACAAAAAACAAAAACTAATTCCATCTTCAAACTTAACCCTGTTATTTCCCATAAGCTGGTGGAGCCCAGAAAAGGACAGGGCACACCAGTGAGTCTCTGACCATACTGAACAGAGGAGAATTCACAGAAAGATTATCTCAAAGTTCCAAAATGCTATACTCCTATTTACACCCTTCGTATCATAGTTGAGCTGTGGACATGTGCTAATCCTTGTGAATAAATTTGGCTTAGTTGAAAAATAGAAAAATGAGGTGGGGAACGGGGGAGAAGAAGGGTTGCTGAAGGGGTGGATGAAATTTCACCATTAAAAAGATTTACAGTAGAGTGTCCTTGCCAACAACCTCACCCTAACCAGAAGAGCCTTGAAAGTATTTCTGGTATGTTCCACCCATCCCACTCCATTGCAATATAAGGACAAGCCATTTGGCTCTTTCCTAACCAGGACTTCTGTCGTTCTGAGATTACATGCTCATAACTGACAGAACGAGCAGGGAAGGGCAAAGCTATATGGGAGCTGGTGGTTAGTCAGTCAGTCACCATGCAGGGATAGTCAACTTCAAGTACATTAGGAATCTGGAAATGATCCGTAGCCTTCCACTGCATACATTGCTTTTATCTCCTCGCTCTCTTTTCTTCTTTCTCTTTATTCCCTCATAGAACACTGGGACTGTCAGGAAGACCTGAGTTCAAATTTACCTCAGAAACTTACTAGCTGTGTAACCCTGGGCAAGTCACTTCATCTGTTTTGCCTCAGTTTCTTCAACTGTAAAATGGGGATAATAGTAGCACCTACCTCACAGGGTTGTTGTGAGGATCAAATAATATTTGTAAAGTGCTTAGTACAGTGCCTGGCACATAATAGGTATTATATAAATGTTTAATCCCTTCCTCTTCACCAACTCTCTGTTTTTCCTATCACTTCCACTATATTTCCCAGCTATACCTCGGGCGTGCCAACCTACACAAGGGAACCACTGTGGTGGGGGGGAAGAGGCCTCAAGGTTAGACAAGTGCAAACTACATCCCTTAAAACTATAACTTTTTTGCTGTCAGGAACAAGAATGCTGAAACGATTTAGAAAAAATATGCCCTGGCCTCCTGCACCCTCCAAATCACTAACAATAAGGAAAATGCAAATCAAAATAATCCCTTCCACCAAGGGGGGAACCTGTGGCTTTGAGGCCACATGTGGCACTTGAGGTCTTCAAGTGTGGCCCTAGATTCAGTCAAAAGGCTGCACTCGAGAAACTAGGGGGCCACATGTGGCCTTAGGGCCACAGATTCCCCATCCCTGTCTTACACCCAACAAAGTGGCCAGGATGTCAAAAGACAGGAATCATCAGTGACAGAGAGGCTGGAGAAAGACAGATAAACTAATGCACTGTTGGTGCAGCTGTGAATTAGTACAATCATTCTGGAAAGCAAACTGAAACTGTGCAAATTAAGTGACTAAAATGTCCACCATTTGGCCTAGAGATTCCACTGCCAGGAATATAAACTAAGGAGATTACTGACAAAAAGAAAGTCTTTACGTATACCAAAATATTCATAGTTGTACTTTCTGTAGTAGGAAAGAACGGGGAATAAAGTAGATTGCCATCAATTAGAAGATAGCTCAACAATGTACGACACAAAGATATGATGAAATATTAATATGATAACAAAACAATGAAAGTCATGAGTACAGAGAAGCATGGCAAGACTTTCATGAGTAGATGCAAAGAAAAGTAAGCAGAGCCAAGAAAACAATTACATAATGACTACAACTTATGCATAGATGTATATACGCATACAACACACATGTATATAGCATGTGTACATTCAAATGGCGGCATCGTTTATGTGTTACATGTGTGTTACATATACACATGCCTGTTGTGTAAAAATGTACATACATGTGATGCGACTGATGTTACATACACATATACAATTACCACAAAATAACAGAAATTAACATTGGGTAAATTATAAAGACCAAGGCTGGGCACAATGAAGACTGATGAGAAGAATACCATGCCTTGTTCCTTTGCAGTGACTGGGATCCACAGATGTGAAGCATTGCTTATAACATCAGATATTATATTGATAAGTTTTACTGACTTTTCCCCCTCTTTTTCATCTTTTTAAAGAGAAATTCTTTGTAATAAGAGATGGCTCTCTGGGAAGGAGAAGGAAGAAAAGATATGGGGAAAATCTAAATGATATAAAAACAAAAGATATCAATAAAAATTAATTTTAAAGGGAACCTATTGAAAGCTTCAAGAATGACCAGCTGAGCTCTCTTTGTTGCCCCAAGTCCACTCCATTTGCTTCTACCATTTTCTTTGCCTAACTATACACACTACAACAAGGAAGTGATAGGACCCTGGAGGAGGTGGGGGGTGGGGAGAGAAATAGAAGCTTTTCTTGCAAGAGATTCTACATTAGGAAAGGGAAGCTTGGGATGTCTCAAAGGATTCGTGGGAAACTCTGGCACCCCGGGAACTTATATAATGAGCCAGAGTCCTTAACTTACTTGGAGGGTCACTAAATTCCACTGAAATCCTTTGAAAGGCTGCTGTTAATAGTTGTCACTGTAATCTTGGTCAGGTTTTTGCCGTGCACTGACCCACAGAGATGCTCCCACAAGACAAACAAAATTCTGTACTTAAGTTTTGGTTGTTTTTCCCCTTCGACGGTCTAATACGGATATGAATAGGAAACTGAGTTAAACAAGTTTTTACAAGAGCTGGGCACAACAGGTCAGCCACCCTTCTTCCTGACTTGTAACAAAGAAAGATAGAACAAAATGGCTCTAGAATGTGGTCCTTTCCCTCACCTGTTTGGCCAGGATCCTTGCAGTCAGCCTCACAGTCTCAGAGGGATTCCAGTTTTCCCCAAACACACACATAGCAGAACACTCCAGCTTGTGCATGGGCCAATCTTCTTTCTGAAAGGTTAAAGATACCAATAATCATCAAAAAAGTCCAAAAAACAAAAACCACAAAACACTGAAATAAAGTGAAGGAAGAGAGGATGCAGTCAGCTCCCCCAGTTAAGGTCAAGTGAAATGTGTTTCCTTTTGGAAATCACGAGGACACTCACCAATGCTGAAGATAAAAACATCTTTTTAAGATAGAAATAACTCTAACCTTGAGCTGGTCCTGACAGATGTTTCTGAAATGAGGAAATTTACTTGTGCTGTTTACATTCACATCTTGTATATTTCTATGGCAACTTCCCTGAGGAATCCAGCTCACGGCTCTGAACAATGTACAATCCACTCTCAATTATTCATTTGTTGAGTCGTTTCAGTCACATCCAACTCTTCATGACCCCATTTGGGGTTAGCTTGGCAAAGATACTGCAGTGGAATGCCATTTCCTTTTCTAGCTCACTTTACAGATGAGGAAGCTGAGGCAAACAGGGTTAAGTGACTTGTCCAGGGCCACATAGCTAGTAAGCATCTGAGGTTGCATCTGAACTCAGGTCTTTCTGATTCCAGGCCTGGTGCTCATCCAGTGTGCCCCCTAGCTGCCCCAATTATTCATACCTGTGGATTATTCAATATACTAGCTTATCCATGAAAAAATTATAGTCCCAAAATATCTTTTCTTTGCTAGCCAGGCACCCTGGTAGACCAGCTCCCTTCACAGCCAAAACTCAGATTGTGGCAACTAATTTTAAATTCTCATGGAGGCAAAATGTAATTAGGAAAGACCCGGCTGCAAAAACAAAAACAAACAAACAAACAAAAAAACAGCAACCCCTTCATCTATCCTAAGTTCATACACTAAGATTCCTCCTTAGAGTCTTCATCGTGGTTTGGAAACAGCCCTGGATTCTAGAATGCTATGCCAACACAGCACAAACTCTCGAAGGCCTTTCCAAAATGGACAGTGACAGATAGAATGTCTGTCATCTGAGCAGCAGCCCAGCTAAGTCTGGAGGGGCTTCTCGCCAGCTGGCCCCAGAAAGACACATTTCTGAGCCACCAAGGGTTCTCAAACGGAGAGGCAGCAATCTTTATTGATGGAAGAAGTACCCTCATTACAAAATCACAGACCTTAAGCACTGGAGTACATATTCTAAAGTCTGCGAGAAATGCTTTTTTTATCATTTGAAAAATATTTTCTATCACAGGATCCCTGTTCTGGGTTAGCTATATCCCTGTTCTTATCATAATTAGAGATCAACTGGAAGAGACTTCCTAGGGATTTCCACCATTTTGGAAGGGAATAAAGGGGAAAGGAACAAGCATTTTTTAAGCACCTACTAGGTGCCAGGCATGGTGCCAAGTGCTTAACAAATATTATCTCATTGAATAAATAAAGATACGTGTGGGAGAACTTTCTCACGGTTCCGTAGAGAGTCAGAGGCAAACGAGAGGGAGAGGAGGGAAAGGGGAACACATGTTAAGACACAGCTCTCCTGATTTTCTGTGAAGCTATACTTCATTTGTGCTGTCACATGCATGGATCATAACCAATGTCTCAGGGAAGCCAAATCCAGGAGCTATGTTCTTTTTGTACTTTTTTCCCGCACTACTATTTAAATGAGAAAAAAATTCATGGCCTGATTCATGCTATGAACAAATAGGTTCATCATGTTTTCCCTCCTCCTCCTCTTCTTCTCCTTTTTTTTTTAAAGCCATGCCCCAGAACCCTAGCATACAACAGGTGCTTGATAAATGTTTATTGGTTAAGATCACTCTGGAATGCACCCAATGGAAGTAACTTCTTGCTGTACCACATTCTGATTGGATGGCTCCTCCCAGAACCTCCATTGGAAGACTGGAGGAGAACACCCAAACCAACATATCTTCCTTTATCACAAGGTTGTGCTCTGGATTTCTTCACCCAAACCAACATATCTTCCTTTATCACAAGGTTGTGCTCTGGATTTCTTCACCATGTCCCATGCACTAGGTATCTTCATCCCTCCCATCCTCTTTTCAACTCTCTTTAGGTGCTGTGCTCCCCCATTAGAAGGTAAGCTCCTTGAGGGCAGGGACTTTCTTCCTATTTATTTTTGCATTGCTGGTCCTCAGCAGAGTGTCTGGCACATAGTAAGAGCTTAATAAATGCTTGCTGACTGACTGTACTAACATTTTTAATCAAGGCGAGGTCCTTTAAGTATTAATCTGGGGGGGGGGGAAGTGTGAACGTGTGCATATGCATATTTACAGCACAGTTAGTAGATTTGTTAATTGTTTTTCTCTGCTATAAACTTTATCCATCTGGCTATAGCGATAGCACGCACAAATACAAAGACCAGCTTTAAATGTTAGTAGGCAGGGACAATTCTTATGGTTGTGCTTAGAAATGCCATCTAACCACTGATGAGGCAATACAACATTGTGGGGAAAAAATCTCTAGACAAGGTCGTAAGACTTTGCTTTCCTGGGTGTGACCTAGGGCTTCTGATCCTCAGTGCTCTCATCTGTAAAATACAGATAACAAACTACACTACAGTAAGTACTGTTGTGAGTAGCAGGGAGACGAGAGAGGGAAAAAGGAAAGAAGCAATTATTAAGTGCCTACTACGGTATATGCCAGGCATTGTGCATACAAAGATTTAAAAGCTTTAAAGAATTTTATAAATTTAAGAGCTTTATAAATATTATCTTATTCAATCCCCACAACAATCCTATAAGGTAGGTGCTATTATTATGCACATTTTACAGTTGAGAAAACTGAGCAGAAATTAAGTGATTTTCCCAGGGTCACACAGCTAGTAAGTGTCTGAGGCTGAATCTGAACTCAAGTGTTCCTGACTCTAGATCCAGTGCTCTATCCACTGTAGCATTTAGCAGCAACAATAAATAAATGAATGAATGAATGAATGAACAAATAAATAAAATAAAATTATTTAGGTAAAGCACTACATCAATATGGGCTATGATTCATTTTTATCACTCATATATAGTTGGTTCTAAGACCTCTGAACACCCCGGTCATGACAGAAGGCAGTTATGAATCCATTTTCTGTCACATTATCATGGGATTAAGGAATACTCAGTTATCTAGAATGTACCTAAAATGACAGTCACTTTTCAGATACTTGGATGGAAAAGAAGTGGATAGGCAAGAACACAGGGAACCTCAGGCTTGGATCATGGGTACTGAGTAGAATGGGACAGTTGAAAGAGCAAGATTTTAAGTTTGAAGGCTTGGGATTGAATCTTGGGATTGTGATGTCAAGGAAGTTATTTAGTATTTCTGGGCTTCCCTTTTCCCATCTATAAAACAAAAGAGTTGTACCTGATGACCTTTTTAAGTCTCTTCCTGCTCTAAATCTACATTCCTATGGGTGGATCCAGACTTCTCCCTTTTAAAGCGTATTAGGATATGGCAATATGGGTGTCTGCCATGGTATTTTTGTCTATACTGTCTTCATTGTCTACTATTTGGGAATCATCATTGTCTCTTTACAACTTAAACTCAGAAGGACTATTAGTGGCAGCAATAGTTAATTAAAAATTGGGTTTTCACAAAAGAGAACCTAAATTATGGAATCAGTTCCAGATTTCCAAAAAATCATGTTGACTAGACATAGAAACTTCTAGATCTCCAAAGAAACCCAGACACTGTCAAGTTCTCCCCAGTATTTAATGATTATTAATAGGGTTATATTCATAACTGGAAGAACTTTAAGGATATTCTAGCTTGTTTAATAGATGACAGAAGTCCAGGGAGATAATGAGGTGAGTTCCTCAAGGTCACATACTTAAACCAAACTAGGTCTCCAACTCTTCATGACATCATTTGGGGTTTTCTTGGCAGAAATACTGGAATAATTTGCCATTTCCTTTTCCAGCTCATTTTACAGATGAGGAAACTGAGGCAAACAGGGTAAAGTGACTTGCCCAGGGTCACACAGCTAGTGAAGCTGAGGCTTTATTTGAAGATGAGTCTTCCTGACTCTGGGGCTGGCGCTCTATGCATTGTACCACCTAGCTGCCCAAATAATGATTAAGCATTTTTTCCATGGTGATAAGCTGCTCCCTAGTCCCATTTGGTGCCAATTTTTTTTTAGCCCAGACCTTGTGATTCCACTCATGGGAAACCTCCAATATGGAAACTCCTTCCATCAATGCAGAGTGTCTTATCTCCAACTGCCTACTGATGTCTCAAGCTGGATGTCTCATAAACATCTTAAACTCAACACGTCCAACAATGAACTCATTTCCATCCCTTCTAAGCCCTCCTCTCTTCCTAATTTTTCTATTACTATCAAGGGTGAGGATGTCAGTATCCTTTTAGTCACCCAGCTCTGTACCATCCTCAACTCCTTAGTCTCTCATCTCTCACATCCAGTCTATTGCTCAGTTCTGCTGATCCTATCTTCAATAACGTCTCTCATATTCTGACGTTGCTGCCAACCTGGTGCAGGCCCTCATCAGCTGACACCTAAATTACGGCAATAGCCCATTGGTTGGTCTCCCTGAATCACTCCAGGTCAGCCTTCACTCAGCTGTCGAATTGATCTTCCCAAAGCCCAAGTCTGATCGTGTCAACTGTACCTCGCTGCTCCCCATCTCCTTCAATAAGCTCCACCTGCTCCCTGTCACCTTCAGGATCAAAGATAAAATCTTCTTTTTGGCATTCAAAGTCCTTCATAACCCAGCCCCCTCCCCTCCCTTCCAGTCTTCTTACACCTTCTTTATATCCACAACACTTAGCACAGAGCTGAGCATTTAGTACATGCTTAATCATTATTTGGGCAGCTAGGTGGTACAATGCATAGAGCGCCAGCCCCAGAGTCAGGAAGACTCATCTTCAAATAAAAAGCCTCAGCTTCACTAGCTGTGTGACCCTGGGCAAGTCACTTTACCCTGTTTGCCTCAGTTTCCTCATCTGTAAAATGAGCTGGAAAAGGAAATGGCAAATTATTCCAGTATTTCTGCCAAGAAAACCCCAAATGATGTCATGAAGAGTTGGACATGACAGAAAGACAACACAACTGAACAATGACAGCAATCATTATTTGTTGATTGACAATGAATACCAGCAATTTGTCTACAACTTCTATTATCAGAGAGGTGTTTGGGACGCTGAGGATTGAAGTAATTTGACCCTGAACCCACAAGCTAGCGGATGACAGCCACAAAACCACAGGATCTGGGAGCTGGAAGGACCTCACCGGCCAGCTGGTCCTGACTCATTCACTGAAGGAAGAGAAATATACCTGACAAGTGGTCGTGTGTCCTCTGCTTGAAAACATCAAGAGAGGGGGAACCCACCGCCTCCAGAGGCAGGCCACTCCACTGTGGACTATCTTTATTGGTTGGAAAGTTTATGCTGACATCTAGTCTAAACCTGCCTCTCCGAAACTTTTACCCTCTGCTCTTGGTTCTGCCCTTTAGGGCCAAATGGAACAAGTCAAGTCCATTTTTCACATGTGGCTCTTTAAATATCTGAAGACAGCTATAACTCCCTCACACTCCCCATCCTCCCAGTCTTCCTTTCTTCAGGCTAAAGATGCCCAGTAATTTCAACCAATCCTCATAAGATAAGGATTTAAGATCTTTCACTGTTCTGGTTGCCCTCCTCTGGACACTCCAACCTATCAATGTCCTTCT
>NW_020954576.1:38128647-38162436 GCF_900497805.2 Vombatus ursinus
TTGAGTATGACCATTCAACCAATTTTGAATCCATCAGTTTGTATTATTGTCTAATTCTGTCTTTCCATCTTCTCCACAAAAAAAGAATGAGATAATTTTATCAAAAGATTTCCTAAAATCTAGACATCCATAGCATTCCCTTCATCTACTACTTTAATAATCCTGTCAACAAATGAAATGAGGTTAGTCTGGCACAATCTTGAACAAACCCTTGATGAAGTCAGGCTGGCTCTTTATAATCAATGTTTCCCTTCCTAGATGTTCACCAACAAGCTCTTTAATGCTTTATTCTAGAAATTTCCCTAGGAATCAGAGTCAATCTGACTGGCCCGGAGTTTTTTCTTTTTTTTTTTTTAAATTGGAACAATATTTGCTCTTTTCCAAACCTGTTGTATACTTCTCATTTTTCCATGACTCTTCAATAAAACAACTGCTCAGCATTTACATCTCCTAGGATATAGTTCATCTGGACAAGCTGACCTGAATTCATCAAGGGCAGCAAAGTGCTCTCTTGATCTCTCTTTACTTATCATATCAATTCCCTATTAGTGATTTTTGTGTTCTGTCATTTCCAGGATAAATGTCACTCTCCTTTGTGAAGAAAACAGACACCAAACAGGACATGAGAAACTCCATTCTCTCTGTCATAAGCAAAGATCTTATCCCCTTTTTTGACCTATGTCTTTCTTCTAATAGTGCTAAAAAAAAAAAAAAACAACCCACACCCTTTTTGTTGTTCTGTGCTTTCCTCACCAGCCTCAGCTCATTCTGAACTCTAGATTTTCTGACACTATGTTTATAAGACTATGCCACAATCTTATACTTCTGTTACCTGACATTGTTTCCATCTTCAGTACATTTTAAAAATTATCTACGTTGGTTGATGAGTTCCCTGTGCATCCACACTTGCCTCTTTAGACAAACCCCTTTCTTCCACAATGGAATTATTTTCCTTTATGTCTTTAGAATTTCACTCTTGAGTATGTCCCATCCATCCCTCCTGGATTAACTTCCCCTGGAGCATTTTACTCCATAGATTCCTAGGTATCTTTTCTCTGAACTCTTTGAAATCTGCTTCCTCCAAATCCTGAATGCATGTCAGCCTCTACCCAGAATTTCTCTCCTTCTCTATTACAAAGTCTAGGATAGATATGTCTGAGATAAGATTTGAACCTAGGTCAATATGAGACCAAGGCTACCTCTCCTTCCACTATACCATACTGCCTATGTCAATCATGTGGCTATCTTAAAAAAAGAATAGCAAATGATTCTCACAGAGCTTAACTAATCTATTTGGTTATTAAGTTAGGGTGATTCTTTGGAAAGCAAACCCTAATTCTGAGGCATGTCTTAAAATAAATATTCCTCTGCAGAGACTATCCTAGCATTCCATATGTTCAGCTTAGCCATCCACATGCTATCTATGGGTAAATTTGGTTATGTTCAAATGGAGGTTAGATGGTCACTTATCAGGATGTTATAGAGAGGTTCCTTTTCAAATGAAGGTTACATTAGATGGTCTCTGAGATCTCTCTCAACTCCAAGATTCTGTGACGCTATTACATAAAAAAAGATGAGCTCTAACACAGTTAACATTTTAAAATAACAGCCAATCAGAGTTAAAAATCAGAACTACAATCTCATTCAGTTTGCAACTGTGTGCTCTTCATCTGAAAGATTCAAGTGGTCTTCAAAAGACCCTTTCCCCCACTACTTTGTTCCTGACCCTCTCAGATATTCAGATCCAAGATCCCAATGCTGAAATTTAATGATGGATGAGCCTAACAGATAGTTTCCAACCCCCACCCTTCTCTCCCCACACCTCCTCACATAGGAAGGACTCAGTATTATTTAATACAGAATGCAGCACAGGTCCTTGGCTTAAGTTTTGTGCCAAGACACTCTGCAGAGTTAAATAACTCTGTGACAAATATAACCAAGAGCAGAGGGAGAGAGAAATGACAAGATATGCACAAGGGAGATGAAGATCTGTTTTTAGCTGAAGCCTGAAATGAGAGTGTTATGATAAAGTAGAGAGGTAGAGAACAGGTGGTTGGTTCTAGTTAGCTGAGGAAAAATAGGCTCTTTTGGCAACTTCGGGGTCCAGGGAAAGAGTGAAAGAGGGAGCGAGACCAAGTAAAGGAGAGGAGAGGAAATTAGGGGAGTATCTGAGGCTGGAGCCAAATAATCTATAAATATTTATTTAATGCCTATTGCATAATGCATGTGGCAGGCTTGTGGGTGTGGGAGGTGGAAAGGAAGAAGGGTGGAAGGCAGGGAAGGAGCCACAAAAGAAGTATTAACCACAGTCCCTGCCCCTGGATAGCTTGAAGTCTACTTGTTTTCCCTAATGACAGATTATTCCCTAATGACTGTAAGTGGTGTGGATTAGACTGTTGGATATAAGAGTCAGGAAAACACGAGTACAAAACTTGCCTCTGACATATGTGACTAGATATGTGATCCTTAGCAAGTCACTTAACCTTTTAAGCCTCAATTTCTCCATCTGTAAAATGAAGATAACAGCTGCTACCTCAGGGTTATTGTGTGTGTACATGTGTGTATGTATACATATATATGTATGTGTGTATACGTCTGTGTGTGTATGTATGTGTGTGTGTGTGTTCCAAGTACTAGTACATAGCCTAGTGCTTTTCTCATAATAGGCGTTTGTCAAATTGACTTGGAGTTTCCCTCTCTAAGACCACCACAAAGATACAGACATGAAGCTGCTTTATTCTCCAGGAGTTCTGTAACACAATAACAGCCATGTTGTGTGATGACTAACATTGATAAACTTAACCCTTCCCAGCAACACAAGGATCTAAGACATCTCCAGAGGCCTCGTGATGGAAAATGCTATCCATATCCAAAAAAAGAACTATAGAAGTTGAATTGCTATTTTTTTTCTCTTCTGTTGAGTTTTGTTTCCTCTTTCTGATGGTTCCTCCTATTGGTTTTAATTTTTACTTACAACATCACTAATGTGAAAATATGTTTAATAGGAATGTAAATGTATAGTCTATATCAGATTGTGTGCCGTCTTGGGGAGGGTGGTGGGGAGGAAGGGGGAGAAAAATTTTAAACTCAAAAGCATATGGAAGTGATTATTGATAGATCAAAATAAATTAATAAAAAAAATTTAAAATTTTTTTTAAAAAAAGGAGTTCTGTATCTGGTTGTTAGGAACCAAAGACAACTAACGACATCTATCAGTACCAGCAACATAACGGAAAGATTCATAATAATCATAATCATTATATAGGACTTTAATATTTATATAATATGTAATACATATATAATATCTCTATATAATACATTGTATATCTAATACATTACATGTTGTAAACATTGTATAGTATATACACATATGTATAACATATATGATGCTCACAATAATCCTGTGAGGTTATTGTTACATAAAACACCCACATATAAATAGATGGATAAATAGATACATATATAGAATACAGAAGCTTCATGTCTGTATATTATGGTATATATATTATATATATTATATTATATATTACTCCTTTAAGAGAGGGAAACTCCAATTCCAAGTCAACCAGATGAACATCTATTATTAGAAAGCTAAGCTAGGTGTTGGTAATTGTAAGAAATAATCAGAAATGCCCTTGATAATTGAGGCTCCAGTTTGGATGCAGTATTTAGTATTTTGGCATTAGTGGGCAAGATTACCACTTAAGAAATGGCAAGTTTTGAATTTCTAAATTAATTTACAGGGATGATTACTTCCAGTAGAAAAGACCTAGGATTCTTAAGTTCTAGACATGATGTGGCAGTCCCAAAAGAGTGAATGGACCTTTAGGATTTCCAAAGCCATCACCCCTACTCTAGTTATACTCTTCATCCTTCCTCATCTTAACCTCATGGTGCACCAGGTCACCTCTACAATGTCATCTTTCCTCAATAAAGGCATACAGTGTTCAGAATGAGGGAGGTAATAGTTTCATTGCAGTTTGCCTTGGTCAGAATACATCTGTAATATTGTGTTAAGTTCTGGGCAACACATTTTATGAAAGTCGTTGACAAACTGGAGTTTGTCTAGAGGAAAGTGACCAGGATAGTGAGAGATCTCATACAAGCTGAAAGAACTAAGAATACTTAGCTCAGAGAAAAGAAAATGTAGCTTTCCTTAAGTTCATCAAGGATTGTTCCACAGAAGAGAAAGCAGATTTGTTCTGCTAAGACACCTAGGGATGATAACCTACTGATACTCATTCCTCAATGATTAACAGACTCCCATCTTGTCATAACCTAACCATGTCAGTGATACTTAACTCATTATTGTCATTTTATAAATCCTGTTCTCTGTTCCCTACTGCCCTTTCTCTTATCCCCACCTTCTTCAACCCAAATCCCACAACGATCCACTAGAAAGCTATCCATCCTTTCTGCTATCTTATCAGAATGCCTGCTCCATAGATAGCATACTTGCTCTCATTTTAAACCTTTTCTTTTCTTGATCTTTCCATTTTCTTATACTCGCTAAGAGGCTCTACCTGATAACGTGGCTTCCCTGGCCATCCTTTCCAGGACTGGTTGCACTTTAACTTATTCAGGCGACTCACTGATCATGTTAGGGGTTACTTTTGCTCTTGATTTCCATTTTCAGACTTTCCCTCTACCATATAATCTCTCTTTCTTTGGTATTTGTTCAATCTTTATTTCTCATTCCATCAAGATTCTGGTAGCTATTATCCACTGACTTGCAACACACTCTTTTTTCCTCAACAAATTCGGTGTCTGTCTCATAATCTTTCTCTCCTTCCCAAATTCTGCCTTCATTCTTGGGGACTTCAACATAATTATTTATAGCCTTCTTGAAAACTCTTCCCTCCCAGTTCTTCAACTTACTCATTTGCCATGAATTACTGTTCCATGTCAATTAAGGTACACACAGAGATGGTCTTACTCTTGATCTGCCCATCACTCACAAGTGTTCCACTTCCATGATCACGAACTCCGAAATTCCTTTATCTGATTGTACTCTGTGGTCATTACACCTCTCCCTCTGCTTTGCAATTCCTAATCTTGATCTTTGTTCCCACTGTGACCTGTAATGCCTCCACTCCTCAGTTCTTTCCAGTTTTTTTCACTCCTGCACTAGTTACACTCTTTAACCTCTGACATCTTAACCCCTTTGTGAACCAGTTCAGTTCTACAATATCTTCTCTAAAGTGTCTTGCCCCCTTAGCATATCCCAATATTCACTGTCTTCCCCCCCCGCCCAGTCACATGCTGCTGAACAAAGCTGGAAAAAAAAATCACTAAAATGTGCTGACTGGGTTCACTGCAAATTTATGTTACATAATTTCAAGTGGGATCTCTATGAGACAAGGCAATTCTTTCATAGCCCCGGAATCTCAGTTACCATAGGAGCTTTTCCAAATCTTTTCATGCCTCTTCAAACTTTCCATGGTTCCACTCACCAGTCTCTCAGGTAAGAACCTTGCTTTATCTTACTGAAAAAATTGAGGCTATTCACCGAGGGCTCCCTCTTCTCCCTCCTCACTTCACAGCACTCAGCTTCTGCCACTATCTCCTCATTTGCTCTTGAGGTGGCCCTTCTCTGTGCCCAGACAAATTCCTCTACATGCACAAGTAATCTCCTTCCTTCCTGTCTTTTCCAGCAGATTGCATTATCTTCATTCTCTTACCAATCTTCAATTTCTCCCTATATACTGGTCGCTTCCCTGCTGTTTATAAACAAGCCAGGTCTCCTCACCCTCAAAAAACCCTCACCATCCTTGCTACCTGTCATCGTTATATCTCTCCTCTCTTTAGTGGCTAAGTTTCTTGAGAAGGTCATCTGCAATAGGAATCTCCACTTTCTTTTTTCTGTCTTCCTAACTCCATGTAGTCTGGCTTCCAATCCAATCTGAATGATTTCAAATCAGATGGCTCTCTCCAATGTCACCAATGATTTCTTAATTGACAAATCAAATAGCCTTTTCTCAATCCTCATCCTTTTTGAACCCTCTGTCAATCACTCTTTTGTCCTTGATATTCTCCCCTATAGGTAACATGTTCTCTTCCTGTTCTCAGTCTCCTTTACTGGACCCAGTCACACCCACTAACCCAGGGGGTCCCCCTCCAAGACTATCCTGAGCCCCCTTATATTTTCCTTCTATACTATTTCACCTGGTGATCTCACCAGCTCACATGGATTAAAATTTCATTTCTATGCTGACTCTATTTATTAAGCACTAATCTCTCTCTTGACTTCCAGTCTTCCATCTCCAACTGCCTATTGGACATCTGAAAATGGATGTCTCATACATACCTGAAAATCAAAGTGTCCAAAACCAGACTTTCGGGGGATCTTTTCCCCTAAATCTTCCCCTTCTAACTTTCCTGTTACTGTAGAGGATACTACCATGCTACCAGATACCTGGCTCATACCCTCATTCTTTCTTACCTGCCACATCCAATTTGTTGCCAAGTGCTATCGCGTCTAACTTTGCAATATCTTCTGTATATGCTCCCTTCTCTCCTCAGACACTGCCAGCATCCTGGTACAGACCCTCATCACCCCATGCCTAGATACTTCAAAAGCCTGCTGGCTGGTATTTCTGAATCAAGTCTTTCCCACTCCTGTCCATCCTCTGCTCCTCCTCCTAAAGTGAAGTTCTAACCATGTCACCTCCTACTCAGTAAACTTCAGTGGCTCCCTATCACCATTAGGATCTAATATAAAGTCCTCTGTTTGGTGTTAAAAGCCCTTCATAACCTGGTTCCCTCTCCAGTCTTCTTAAGCCTTACTGCCCTCCATGTACTCTATATACAGGGATACTCATCTCCTCGATGTTCTTCTCACAAGACATGCCATCTTTTGATTATGACCATTTGGTTTTTTTCTCCCCTCATAATTAATATTTTACGTTTTAATCAGCCAAGATCTTCATTCGCGCTATCACTACCACCTTGCTCCCATAGTCCTCAAAAACACAAGAAAAACCCCACCTATTACAAATATGTATAGTCAAGCAGAACAAATCTCCACAATGGCCATGTCCAAAAAAAATATTTATTTCAATCTACACATCAGGAAGTGTGTTTCATCATTAATCCTCTAGAATCCTGGTTGGTTATTACACTGATAAAAGTTCAGCATAATAGTATTCCATCATAATGACATACCAAAACTTGCTCAATCATTCCCTAATTTGTGGTCACTCCTCTCAGATCCCCATTCTTTGCCACCTCAGAAAGTGCTATAAATATTTTTGTATATTAAGAGTTTTTTGTTTTCTTTTCTTAGGACTAATCTTTCCCTTAATCTACCTTCTTTCTAATTTTCCTTATGCCATTTTCCCTTTCCTTCTTATTTCCTTGTTGAGTAAAATGTAAATTTCTGTACCCAACTGTGTATGGGGGGGAAGTCTTTCTTCTTTTAACCAATTCAGATGAGAGTGAGGTTCAAGCATCAGCTACTCCACCCAACTGCCTCCTCCTTGTCTGTACAGATGTCTGCTTGTGCACCCTAATTATGTGAGATAATTTTCCCAAATATCCCTTTCCCTTCCCCTAGGGTATTCCTCTTTTCTCTTTCTATCCTTTTTTTTTTAATTTTTAACATTTTTTTTAAAACTTTGGATTACAAATTTTCTCCCTTCCTCCCTCCCCACCCACCCTCATTGAAAAGGCAAGCATCTCAGTACAGGTTATAGATGTGTAGTCATGCAAAACACTTCCATAGCAGTCTTATTGTGAAAAACTAAGTATATTTCCCTTCATCCTATCCTACCCCCCATTTATTCTATTCTCTCTTTTGACCCTGTCCCTCCTCAGAAGTGTTTGCTTTTTATTAGCCCCTCCCCCAATCTGCCCTCCCCTCTATCAACTCTCTGCTCTCTTGTCTCCTTCCCCCCTTATTTTCCTGTAGGGTAAGATAGATTTCCATACCCCATTGTGTATGTTATTACCTCCTTAAGCCAAATTCTATGAGAATAAGATTCACTCATTCCCTCTCACCTTCCCCCATTTCCCCTCCACTGTAAAAGCCTTCTCTTGTCTGTTTCATGTGAGATATTTTACCTCATTCTACTTCTCCCTTTCTCCTTCTCCCAGTATAATCCTCTCACTCCTTAATTTTATTTTCCAGATATCACCCCTTCATCTTCAACTCACCCTGTGCCCTCTATCTATCTATACATATATATAATTTTTTTCCCTCCCACTATGCTAATACTGACAAAGGATTCATGAGTTACAAATATCATCTTTCCCTGCAGGAATGTAAACAGTTCAACCTTAATAAGTCTCTTATGATTTCTCTTTGCCATTTACCTCTTCCATGTTTCACCTGAGTCTTGTATTTGAAGGTCAAATTTTCTATTCAGCTCCGGTCTTTTCCACTGGAATGCTTGAAAGTCCCCTATTTCATTGAATGACCATTTTTTACCCTGAAGGATTATACTCAGTTTGGCTGGGTAGGTGATTCTAGGTTGTAGTCCTAACTCCTTTGCCCTCTGGACCCTTAATGTAGAAGCTGCTAAATCTTGTGTTATCCTGATTGTGTTTCCACAGTGCTTGAATTGTTTTCTTCTGGCTGCTTGCAATATCTTCTCCTTGACCTGGGAATTCTGGAATTTAGCTACAACATTCCTAGGAGTTTTCCTTTGGGGATCTCTTTCAGGAGATGATCAGTGGATTCTTTCAATTTCTATTTTGCACTCTAGTTCTAAAATATCAGGGCAATTTTCCTTGATAATTTCTTGAAAGATCATGTCCAGGCTCTTTTTTTCATCACGGCTTTCAGATAGTCCAATAATTTTTAAGTTCTTTCTCCTGGATCTATTTTCCAGGTCAGTTGTTTTTCCAATGAGATATTTCACATTCTCTTCTATTTTTTCATTCCTTTGGATTAGTGTTACAGTGCCTTGATTTCTCAATTGTCCCTAGTTTCCAATTTCTCCATTCTAATTTTTAAGGAGGTATTTTCTTTCTTTCTTTCTTTCTTTCTTTCTTTTTTTTGGTGAGGCAATCGGGGTAAAGTGACTTGCCCAACGTCACACAGCTAGTACGTGTCAAGTGTTTTGGTCTGAGGCCATATTTGAACTCAGGTCCTCCTGACTTCAGGGCCAGTGCTCTATCCACTGCACCACCTAGCTGCCCCAAGGAGGTATTTTCTTCAGTAAGCTTTTGGACTTCCTTTTCCATTTTGCCAATTTTGCTTTTCAGGGCATTCTTCTCCTCACTGGCTTTTTGGACCTCTTTTGCCATTTGGGTTAGGTTATTTTTTAAGGTGTTATTTTCTTCAGTATTTTT
The DNA here is from genome assembly GCF_900497805.2 of Vombatus ursinus. Classification (NCBI taxonomy): domain Eukaryota; kingdom Metazoa; phylum Chordata; class Mammalia; order Diprotodontia; family Vombatidae; genus Vombatus; species Vombatus ursinus. The sequence goes on from NW_020954576.1 coordinate 38,137,942, forward strand.
TGGGGGTCTCCTTTAGCATCGCTCTCAGTTTTTCCTCTACCTCTCTTACTTGCTTCTCAAAATCCTTTTTGAGCTCTTCCATGACTTGGGACCAATTCATATTTTTCTTGGAAACTTTGGATGTAGGAGCTTTGGCTTCCTTGCCTTCTTCTGGTTGTATGTTTTGATCTTCTTTGTCAGCAAAGTAAGATAATATAGTCTGACTCTTTTTGCGCTGCTTGCTCATGATCTCAGCCAATTACTTGAGTTACAGACTCTTTGTTAAGGTAGGAGTCTGTTTCCAGTGTGGAGAATGTACTGTCCCAAGCTTCAGGGGTTTTGTGTAGCTGTTTTCAGAGATACTTCTAGGGACCTGTAAATTTTCAGTTCTTCCAAGGTGCTATGATCAAGGGCGAGGTGTTTACTCCTTTCCTGGCCTGTGCTCTGGTCTATGAGTGACCACAAGCACTGTTTTCTGTCTTGGCACTGTGAGGAGGGTTTCCTCTCCACAGCCACTACAAGCTCCACCACGCCAGTGCTCCTCGCCCCAGGACTGCCACCCAGAACTGTGACCCAGATCTAAGCATGGGCAAAGCAAGAGAATCCTGCACCAGCAGAGAGATCCCTGCAATCCCCCTCTGATCAGCCACTCAATTCCCCCTCAGTCTGTGGACTGGAAGCTCAGGAAGCAGCCGCCACCCCAAGGAATGGGGCTGGGACACTTCGCTCCTCTCTCACCACCGCAGTCACAGACTTTTCCCACTGACCTTCTAAGTTGTCTTTGGCGTTCATGGGTTGAGAAGTCTGGAAACCACCACAGCCACCTGCGATTCAGTCCTCTAAGGCCTGCTCCAGGTTTGCTGCAGCCTGCACGCCCAGGCCGAACTGCGTTCCTCTCCCCGCCTGGTGCAATATACCTTTCTGATCAACCATCTAGGCTGTCTTTGGCTGGAAATTTGTTTCACTGTCTTTTTGTGAGTTCTGCTGCTTTAGAATCTGTTTAGAGCCATTTTTTAACAGGTATTTGGAAGGGTTTGGGGGAGATCTCAAGCAAGTTATTGCTTTTACTCCACCATCTTGGCTCCGCCCTATCTTTTTTTTTTTTTTTTTTAAAGATCTTCTAGACATAACAAAACCACTCCCAGGCCTTGTCTGATTGGACTCCTAAGAAACTTGATGATGATAGTGTTCAAAGGGGACTTATGTATCAACTCCCCATATTGTAATATAAGCAATGTATCCTTGTTTAGTCTTTTATCATTGTTCATTAATGGTTACCTTTTGGTTTCTTTTCACTTCTTTAAACTTCAAAGTTTCTCCATAGTTCTGATCTTTTCAGGAGGAATGCTTGGAAATCCACTAGTTCATTAAAGATCCATTTTTTTCTCCTGAACCATTATAGTTCGTTTTTCTGAGCCAGTTATCCTTAGTTGAAAGTCCATATCCTTTGCCTTCTGCAGTATCATATTACAGGCTCTCCACTTCTTTATAGTGGTGGCTGTTAAATCACGGGCAATCCTAACTGTGGCTCCTTGGTACTTGAATTCTTTCTTGCTGGCTGCTTGCAGTATTTTTTCTTTAACCTAGAAATCCTGGACCTGAGCTTTCATGTTCCTGGGAGTTTTAATTTTGAGGTTTTTTTCAGGAGGTGACCAGTAGATTCTTTCTGGTTCTAAGAGATCTGGGTAGTTTTCTTTTAAAATTTCTTGAAATATGAAGTCAAGGCTCTTTTATCGCTCATGTCGTCCAGATAGTCCAATGATTCTTAAATTTTTTCTCCTCACTCTATTTTCCAGGTCAGTTGTTTCTGTTATGAGATGCCTTACATTTTCTTCTATTTTTTTTCTTTCAGTCTTTTGACTTTGTTTTAATATTTCTTGTTGCCTCAAGGAGTCTTCTTGCCTTCTACTTAGTCCATTCTAATATTCTGAGAATCTGTTGTTTTGGCAAAGTTTTGTACATCTTATGCCAAGCTATTATCTTTCCAATTCTTTCTTCTATGGCTCTCATTTCTTTTCCATTTTTTCCTCAGACATTTTAATTCCACTTACAAAAATATTTTAAAAATTTTAAACCTTGCTTCATATTTTCCAGAACTTCTATGTGTGTTTGTGTTCTGGCTGTGTTTTTCTCTGAGAGATTGTTCATAGATATCTTGGAGTCATTCTCTTTTTCTGTGTTTGTGCCTTGAGTGTCCCTGCCACCATAACAGCTCATTTTGGTAGGGCTTTTTTTGTGTTTGCCCATTCTTCTAGCAACATCTTCCTCCTCTAGAGGGAAGGTCGGACCCTGTTGCTGCTTTTTTTGGTGGGGGGGAGGAAATTAAGGGTTGTTATTTGAGGATCTTAAGTACAGACTGGGGATCTGCAAGTTTTCAGTGTTGCCCAAGTGGTCCGGTCTAGACCAAACAAGTCAGATTGCTGCTTCCCTGGTTTGAGCAGCTTGTTGACCTGGGTTTGGGGCTGAGCAATAGCAGATTTTTGCTGGACTCTGCCTATACTAGTCAGCTGGAAAGCTCTGTAGTCCAGAGTGGTAGAATTGGAAGCTCCCCTTTAGTCTGGGATTCCTGCTTTGGTTATTCCTCTGTAGTCTAGTATAAATGCTGGAAGTAAGACCCTGCTACAGGTCTGGCATCTGAGCCATGCCACTGATGCTGCTGGCTTCTGAACTACCTCCTTCTTCAGTTCAATGCCCACAGTGCCTTCTCAGTCTGCTCTGGATTTGTGACTCAGAACTGGGTAATGGGTGACAAAGCGGACAACTTGCACCTGTCCACCTTGCAGTACCACAGTTTGGGTCTGATGATGTCCTGATAAGAGTTTGGGACCTTCTCTTGCCCTGGTGCAAGCCTTTCCCCGGACACTAGAGTGCTGAGAGTGAAGCCTGCTCCTGGCCAGACTAAGTCTCCAGTGTCTGCAGACCTTTCTGTCTGTCTCCTAATTCCAAGCTGGGCTAGACAAAGGATTCACTGTAACTTTTTCTGGAATTCTCCATCACAATTCAGTCTGATACATTTTCTAGATCTATTTGGAGGAGTTTGTGGATGGAAGTTCACCAATCTGCTTCTTAATAGTCTCCAGCCTTGACTCTCCCTCCCATACTCCATTTTCAATGGTTGACCTCCATATCTAGAAATCTGTCCTTTCTCTACCTTCTAGCTTCCTTCAAGTCTCAGTAAAAATTCCATCTTCTGTAAGAAGCCTTTCCCAATCCCCTTTAATTCCAGTGCCTTTCTCCAAGATTATTCTTCAATTTATCCTATTTCTTGCTTGTACATAGTTGTTTGCATGTTGTTTTCTCCATTAGATTGTAAGCTCCTTGAGAGCAGGGTCTGTTTTTGCCCTTTTTTTTAGGGATCCCCAGTGTTTACCACAGTTCTGGACATATAGTAGGCTCTTAATGCTTCTTGACTTGACATACATTCAATTTAATTCAACAAGGATATATTAAGTGCCAACTATATGCAAGACACAGTGCTAGGTACTGGAATTATAAAGACAAAAGAAATAGCCCCCACCAACAAATAGCTTAGATTATACTGAGGGAATGAACACATAAACAGAAAAGTGAATATAAGCATATATACAAAGTAAACAATAATAGTTAGCACTTATATAGTTCTTTAAAGTGCTTCACATATAGCGCTGCACCTGATCCTCCTAACAACACTGTGAAGTAGATGCTGAGAGACACTAAATGGGTCACACTTCCCTGGGTTACACAGCTAGTCAGCATCACTAAAGGCCCTGAAATGAACCCTATCCTCTAGGTATGGCCTGACCCAAGTAGAGTATTGTGACCTGATCTCTACACTTGTCCTGAACGTTATACAATGCAGTCCAAGATAGTACTCAGTTTTTTGGTTGCCACATTTTATTTTCCTGTTTTGAAAATAGGGACACTTGCACTTAACCTTTCTAAGATCTCTTCAACCATTCTCTATGATTTAAAAAAAAAAAAATTCCAACAGGTGCTCAGCCATTCCATTTGCCAGTTCCGCCACTACTCTAAGACAGAATTCAACCGCTGACCTGATCTCACTGAAGACACCTAAATGCTGCCCAACCATCTCCTCACTCCTGGGTTTCTATTCCCTAATAATCACTGTGTTCTATCCTCCTAGTTCAAAGATCATTCTCCTTCTTTGTTCTTGAATTTATCAAACACTGAGTTATTGTGTTCAATTGTTTCTGATTCTTTCTCATCTAGTCTGCTCCACTGATCTACTTTTCCATTTTTTAACTAGTAGCAAATGGTGATGATCACCACTTTACATTATATTACGAAGTCTGGAAGTGCTACTCTCCCTTCATTCTTACGTTTATTTCCCCTCCATTATTTTTCTTGAGATTCTACACTTTTTTCTTCCTAACATCATTTTTTGTTGGAAAAGGGAAAAAAAAGCAATCTAAGAAATTCATGGTTTTCTCTATCATGTGGTAATTATCCCATCCACCCTAATGACCCTCCTTTGATCATCCTCTTTCCACCAACATACCATAAGAAACCCCAAACTCCTTTTATTCACCATAGCATTCCTTGGTAGTCTCAGCTCATTCTATTTTTCTGTTCTTTTTATGAATCATACCAATCTACTACTCTTGTTTCAATCCTCAGTTGCCAACCTTTGCTTCTATCTTCTACACATACATTTTTAAAATCTGAATTTGTCATTGAATTCCAATGCACCTGGTTTGGGGTTGGTTTTGGTTTTTTTGGGGTTTTTTTGGTCAGCCTCCTTTTCCCTTCTCATTGGAATAATTTGTTTGCTCACAATTTCTTTCCTGAGAACTTCCATCCCTATTAGACATCCCCTGCACCACATGAAGTCATAAGAATACTACCCACCCATCTTTTCTGTTTGAACTCTACACTAGAAAAATCTAGGCAGCCAGGCTATGCCTTCTTTTCTTCTCCTTTTCTATCTGTCACTTGATGATTGAAGGGGGTTGTTGCAGTTTTGACCGGATCCATGATTTCCCTGAGATATGGAGCTCCTAGAGAGGAGCATATTAGCACCTTCTCTATCACTTACAATCTTGGAGATTTGCCAGCAGTCTTCAGAGGGTAAGCGTCTTCCTGACTCAACGCCAGCCAGAGGTCACCTCCACTACGCCATGATGCCTCTCTAATTACTGGCTCCTAAAGCTCTTGTCACTTCTACTGCAGTAATCAGTTCTTCATCACTGGTTATAATCAGGTGCAGGATAGCTATTGTCTTTGTTGTTGATTATTCTATGTTTTGAAAGTTGAAATTATCATCAAGGAAAGTCACAGATTTATCAGGTCTGCTTTTGGCATAGAAACAGAGAGTGCCATATGTCCAGAGAGCTGGAGTCACCTATCACTACAATACTGAGCTTCCTTGCCAGATCTGTGAACTGCTTCCCATATTCATCATCTAATTCATCCTTCTGCCCAGGTTGGGTGTAGTCTACTTCTGTAACAATATTGCTTCTGTTTCTATCTTGGCCGACCCTCTCTCCAATGTTCTCCATATTCCTGCATTCATGTTTGTTCTCTGTCCTTCCCCCTTCCCCCAAAAAAACAATCAAGGAACAGATCAGAAAGTAATTTATTCCTTCACAGTGAAGGTCTTTAAATGAAGGCAAGTTGACCACTTTTCAAGTAGACTGTAGAAGGGATTCTTATTCAGCTGTGGGTTGACCTACATTGCCTCTGTGGCGCCTCCAAACTCAGATAGTCTATGATTTCCCCTGTGACAGTGCCTGAGATATACAAGTTGTCACAAAAGACAAGTTGAGGAAGGAATCTCAGACACAGTGTAGGTGGAATTCCTAAGGGTCTGTGGTCGTGCACAAGGATGTTAGATCCAGTCAACAGCTTTCCATGGCTAGCCAGGTGAGGTGACTGAAACAGAAAGAGGGATGGAAAGAGATATGTAGAATAGCTAATAAGAATCACAGGATTTCAGATTTGGAAACTATGCCTGTCAATCTGCAATCCAGTGACATTGGCCTTGCTTTTTCTTGAGCAAGACACTCCATCTCCTGATCCCATGAATTTTTACTGGTTGTTCCCAATCCCTGGAATTTTCTCTCTCTTCATTTCGGGCTGCTGGCATCCCAGTTTCCTTCAAGTCCCACCTTCTACAAGAAGCCTCTCCCAATTCCCCTTAATGCTAGTTTCTTCCCTTAAGATGATCTCAATTTTATCTTGGATATATCTTATTTGTATATAGATGTTTGCATGCTGTCTCTCCCATTAGATTATGAGCTCCTTGAGAGCAGGGGGCATCTTTTGCCTTTCTTTGAGCAGCCTGGTACATAGCAAGGCTTAATAAATATTTGCTGACTTAATCAGATCATTAGTGTCAGACCTTTACCTTAATCCCACCAAACAATTATTAAGTGCTTACTATATGCTAGGCACTAGGGATACAAGGAAGGCAAAAAGTCCCTGTACTCAAGAGGTTAAAAATCTAATGGATAAGACAACGTGCATATAAACTGTAAAATAAGATACATGCAAAGCAGATCGAAGATAACTTTAGAAAGGAAGGCTCCAGTAGCTAGGAGTACCAGGACAGGCCTCCTGCAGAAGGCGGCATTTGAGCTGAGTCTTAAAGGAAGCCAGAATGTCTTAGAAGAGGAGGTGAGAAAAGAGACCATTCCAGGCACAGAAATGAGAGATGGTTAACAGACTGTTTCTGGACAGGACTGTGGCTAACAAACAACTTGGGCTTAGCTGCTCAATGTGCAAAGCTGCTTCTGCTAGTCTTGTTTCTTAGCATTAGGAAGTAGCTAGTTTTAGCTGTGGTGGCTACAGGCAATGAAAGCTGATGACTCACCAGTCATCAACTCTAGCCAAGGATGTGGAGCTGGCTATCTCAGGCTGGCTGATATTAATTTCCATCTCTACTTCAGAGCTGGATTTTTTTCAGATGTGTAAAGCCTGAACAACTGATGTATATGATGCCTTAATTATAATAAGGGCTGACAATTCTATAGCCCTGGAGTGTTTGTAAAGATCATTTTCTGTGCAGTAGTGATGGGGTGGGCTGGGATTTGGTTCTTCCTCTCTTGCTCTGCCAGGTTTCATATGAATTATTTCATTTTATCCTCTGGTATTAACAAGCCAGTGGGGTAGATATTAGCAGGCATTATTGCTCCCATTTATAGACAATGAGACTGAGGCTCCAAGTGGTTAAATGATTTGTCTGTGGTCACACAGTGAGGAAGCACATCATGCGGTTTTCAAAACCAGGCACCCCAAGACTTCAGGCTAGCTCCCTTTCCATTACATTGTTTCCTCACTGTCTTAACACATGGACAAATAGCTGATGCTACTCACCCACTATCAATAAACCAGATGTTTATCCAATAAAATGGTGACCCCGTCTCTCTCATGGTGACACATTCTGGAGGAAGGCTCATTTAGGATTCCTGTGCTGCTCACTGTTCCCATTAGACTGTGAGCTCCTTTGGAACAGGCATTATCTTTTGCCTTTGTATGCTCAGTGCTTAGCACAGTAGCACATAGTAAGTGCTTAATAAATGTTGGATTGACCTCTCATTACCAGGAAATACTATGATCCTAACTAGTAACTAGACCTATGACTTACACTGGATAAGGGGAAGGGAATAAGCATTTATGCAGCACCCACTATGTGTCAGGAACTGTGCTAAATGCTTTCTGCAAACATCATCTCATCTGATCCTCACAACCCTGGGAGGTAGGTGTTATTATTATACCTGTTTTACAGTTGAGTAAATTGAAGCAAACAGAGGCTAAATGACCTGCCTGAGGTCACAGAGCTAGTAGTTGTTTGAGGCCAGATTTGAACTCAGTTTTTGCTGACTCCAGGCCCAGAGCTCTATTCAGTGAGCCAACAGCTGTGTCTAAGTGTATGGTCCACTTATAGTGGGTGGGTAGCATTAATCATCTTCCTCATTAACACCATGCTCTTACCAACTACACAACCAACTAAAAATTCTGACATCTTCAAATTTCCTCATGAGTTTTTAATTGCCTAACCAAGTCAACTGGCAGCTAGGTAGCCTAGTGCATAGCATGGTAGAACTGGGAGTCTGGAAGACCTAGATTCAAATTCTGCTTTTGACACTTACTACCTGTGTGACCCCGGGCAAGTCACTTAACCTGTTTGCCTCAGTTTCCCCATTTGTAAAATGAGGAAAATAATACTTGTGACATTCATGAAAATGCCTTTTTATGAGGATGTTTGAGAATTTCTACTTGACTTAATTATAGTATGGTGAAATATTCATTATGCTCAATTTTGAGGGTGATATTTTCTGATGTAGGCCCCAGATGCTAGGGATATTATACTGTTTCAGTACTGTAAGTTATTATGTGCTCTCTGTAGGGCCTGGTTTAAGGGAAATCTTGGTTGAGATCAGTGTAGACTACAGTGAAGACTGTCCATCCATCCCACTGAGAGAAAAGCTTGTAAAAGCTCAGGGTACAGATTTAGAACCGGAAGGGATCTCAGAGGCCATCTAGTTCAATCCCTTTCTTTAAAGATGAGGAAACTGAAGCCCAGAAATGTTAGAGGGCTTGCTCAAAGTCACAAGCTAGTAAATAGTAGAGTCCTCTAACTCCAAACTCATTATTGTCTCAGCTGTATTGTACTCCCTCTCACTTATGAACTTATTTATGAACATCAGCCACCATGATAATTATCAACCTCTAGAACCCTGTCCGTGGCTTTCTGCCTTTGCTTATGCTGTGTGTCTTCAGTCCTCTTGGTTGAGGCCACTTCCGAAATCCTACTTACAACTCAATCACCTCCATTTCATTGTGAAAAACTGATTTCCTCTCCTTTGCCATCCAGTTAAGAAACACATTCTGGGATGCTCTAGTTCCCACTGATTATCCTGCAGATGAACTTCCTAAAATATCCTCTTGATAAGGGTATGGTAAATTGGAGGCAATCTCTGCCAAGAAGTGGTCTAACTGAATGAATAATATATGAATTTCTCCAGGCCTGTTTGTAAAAATAAATGTACTTCATTAAAATACTGAGGATGCGCCAACCTACCAGCAATTCTCCCCTCCCTCCTCTTTCTTTTTTCTTTTTTTTTTTTAGTTTTCATTCCCTTTATTCTTAAAGCACTATTCATTAAAATTCTTCCTCTGGCAGGATCATACTGAGTTACGTAAACTAAGAAACAGAAGAGGCATAGCCAATTTGTGCAAAATGAGATTAGAAATCTGAAACATTGCAGGCTATGAGTGGGGCTGGTAGAATGATTATTATCCTATGATTCCAGGACCTCTGTGAGGAAGCAAAAGGACTACAGTGAGTTGTTTCTCCCTCTACTGTTCTAGAAGAGACTTCAACCAGTGTGGTTCTATTGGTCTTCCTGGTGCCCTATCAAGGGATTCTTCTCACTCCTCGATTTCATGTATTTTGTAATTATTCCATTTTACTTGTTTGAAAACTGCTGGGGGTAGTTTTGGGAAAGGACACTTGATTGCTCAGTGAATATTAAAGAAGACAGAAAAACATATCCTCCCACCAATTACCAGCTACAGCATTCCAAATGTCATGTTAGGTTGTTGTTCTTCAGTTGTGTTCAACTCGTGACCCCATTTAGAATTTTCTTGGCAAAGATACTGGAGTGGTTTGCCATTTCTCTAGCTCATTTTACAGATGAGGAAACTGAGGCAAACAGGGTTAAGTGACTTGCACAGGATCACACAACTAGTAAGTGTCTGAGGCCACATCTGAACTCAGGTCTTCCTTACTTCAGGTATGGTGCTCTATCCACCACACCACCTAGCTGTGCTCTCATGTTAGGGCATTTGTCAGCAATCTGGGCAGCGTCTCAGAATTTCCAAGATACTTGGTTTCATAATGAAGAAAGATTCTCATTTCTTATGGACTCCCTGTAGGACTCTACTATAAAACACAGGGGTGCCCTTGCCCATACCTACCGAAGACAATGTCTCATCTGCCTCCAGTGCCTTCTCCTGGCACCAGAAACCAGCAGTTAATGAGTGGCATTGAGGGACCACTACAAAGAATCCATCCATGAAGAAGTCTATCCAGATCATAGAGGACACTGCTTGAAAAGGATGATGCTTTTTCTACTGGGACACCAACACTTTTACAAGCTTTTCTCTCAGTGGGATGGATGGACAGTCTTCACTGTAGTCTACACTGATCTCAACCAAGATTTCCCTTAAACCAAGCCCTACAGAGAGCACATAATAACTTACAGTACTGAAACAGTATAATATCCCTAGCATCTGGGGCCTACATCAGAAAATATCACCCTCAAAATTGAGCGTAATGAATATTTCACCATACTATAAGTCAAGTAGAAATTCTCAAACATCCTCATAAAAATCACAGGGCCAGAAGAAATACTAGCAGTAATCTAATCAAATTTCCTCATTTGACAGGAAAGGAAACTGAGGTCTAGAGAAGCAAGTTACTCAAGGTCACACATCTCACAAGGGATTTAGGGCAATATTCTCTACACTGGACTTTAGAGTCTAGAACCCAGGCCCCACATTTCTGTTTGTTAAGCTGTGTAACCATAAGCAAGTCACAACCTCTTTGAGTTTCAGTTTCCTAACCTAAAAAAATGAGGAAAATAATACTGTACTAATTACCTCAGAGTTTTGTGCAAGCCTTACAAAAGTACCTAAAGGTGAATTATTATTATTGGGGGTAGCAGTGGTAAGAGTTGGAACTACAACAAAGTGTTCTGAAGACTCCCCAGTACAGGGGTATCTCTACTACATCATGCTAAATGCACTATGAACACTGAAGCTGCGCCTCATTTCTTTCAAACAGATTTATCAGGATACCTTTTTTAGGATAATGTTCAATATAAAACTGCAATATTTCCTCCATTCTTTTTTATTTTTTAACTTTTACATGATTTAACACATTTTAGTTTAACTGAATGGCAGATTTGAGAAATCTGAGAAGACTGGCATGAAATGATTTCTAGGCACCTTGTATTGGGTGTCCTTAAAATCTTAGGGAAGTTTTAGGTTTTAATAGCTTAAATTCATACCTGAAAGCGTTGTTAGCTTAAAACTTCACTAAGACTTTGGGGACACACTGCATACAAGGCCTAGAAAAAGGTTAACAAAAATACCACTAAAATAGATCAGGATTCACATTATTCACAAAATCTAATCTTGGTTCTAGAGAACAAATGTTGAAACACTCTTCCCTCCTCTTGGTGGAGAGGGGATAGAATATAAAAAGGAATTGTTTGCTTATGCTGTCAACTCTCAGATGCTGGGTCAGTTCACTTTGTTGAACTGTTTCCCTTTGTTCTAAGACAAAGAGTTGGTTTGGAAAGTGATAGCATATAAATATCACCTTTTATTTTCTAATTCCTGAATAGCCAATAGGCAATGGGAGGTTATAGCCAGTGCGATGATGAAGTCCTGGGCAGCTAGGTGGCACAGGGGATAGTGCTGGGCCTGGAGTCCAGAAGACTCATCTTCCTGAGTTCAAATCTAGTTTCAAACATATACCAGCTGTGTGACCCTGGGCAAGTCACTTCACCTTGTTTACCTCAGTTTCCTCATCTATAAAATGAAGTGGACCAAAAAATGGCAAACCACTCCTCCAGTATCTCTGCTAAGAAAACCCTAAATGGGGTAACGCAGAGTCAGACATGCTTGAAAAATGACTCAACAACAAGAAGGAAGTACTGCCCACATTTTGGTATTTAGAGTCCAGTAGAAAAACAAAACAGATTGTTTTATGAATGTCCTAACATATAAGATTTAGAGATGGAAGGGATCTTACGTGCCATCTAGTCCAACATTTTACATAAGATGAACGAGGGCCTAGAGGGGGTTTAAGTGACTTTTTCAAGGTCACACAGGGAATACAGGTAGCAGGGTCAGGATTCAAAACCTGGTCCTCCTACCTTAAATCAGTATGTTTTATAATGTACCATGCTGCATCATTTACTGATAAATGATAAAGCTAGAGCCCAATGAAGTGACTTGCCCAAGGTCACACAGGTATCAGCAGGTAGCAGAGCTGGGTTTGACCCTGAATCTCCAGGTAACAAATCCAGTATTCTTCCCATGGTAAAATGCGCCTCTTATCTCAAGCCTCTGCTTTATTTCTACAGTGCAGTCAGTCAGAGGGAGACCATATGAATCATGGAGTCACGATTTCAAGGCTTAGCAATCTCCCCAATCCTCAGGAGAGCTAGACAAGGTCATGCGGTGCAACCGGTGGGCATACATCAGGGGTGGGAGAGAAAGAAAATAAAACAAGATAAACAGTGGGAACGTACCTGAGGTAGGAGTCATCTCCAAGGATGAGACAAGGATTGGGTGAGGGGAGGGAACAAGAATTTATTAAGTGCCTACTGTATGTCAGGCACTGTGCTAAAACACTTTACAAATATCTCATTTGTTTCTTACAATAACCTTGTAATGCAGGTGCTATGGTTATAGGTACTGGAACACTTGATTACTGCTACTTCCATGAATTAAACTAACATATTCATTCAATAAATAACTGATTAAATGTTTCTAGGAGGAGTGCACTATTACTGGAGCCTCTGTGAGTTTAACACTGGCTTCTTTCATCTGTCCCCAAACATGTGATGCAGCCAAAATTGCTGTCCAGCCACCACATTCCAAAATATTCTAATAGCTCTAATAAGAACATGCATACAAGCAAAGAGTTCAGGGTCACTGAATCACAGGGTTGGAAAGGGCTTTATAACATCTTGTCCAAAGCGTAGTTGAAAGACCTCTTCTCTACAATATTACTGATTAGACATCACTTAGCTTTCTGCTTGAACGCTCCCAGTGACAAGGAACCCACATCCTCACCAAATGGTCCATTCCCTTTTTGGACACATCTAATTGCTAGGAAGCTCTTCCTCCTCTTGAGCAGAAATCTGTTTCTCCTTCCCTGTAATTTCTATCCATTGGTCTTCATTTTAGCCAACACTTTTCAGAAGTTTGGTTTGGGAGATATTTACTGCAAGGTCTAGGGCTGGCCCACACTTAAGATTTCTATGAATTAAGACCCTCATTTCAGGTTTTAAAATAGCACTTTGAGTGCATGCAGTTTGCCAGCTTTACTTTTTTTGAAGTCACTGATAGATGTATAGGTGGAAGGATAATATTTCCACTGGGAACACAACTAATTTTTTAATCTTGTACTTGACCTTGAATTGTAATTTTATTGTATGTCCTGAAATCAACTTTTCTTCTTATGGGATGAGCCAGAAGAAAAAAAGTTATCACCCCAATTAGAACCTATTAAATTAGGTTTGTCACAGGCTTACAATCTATATCAACTCTCTCATTTTTGCAAATGAGGAAACTCAAACTGAAGCCCCTGATTTTGGCTGTACTGGTATTGGTACATTCTATTCCAAAAAGGGGAAACAAACCAAGGAAAACCAGACCCTCTTCCCTCTTGCTTATTCAGGCACGTACCTGACACTCCACATCGCAGTAAAATGCTTGTCTACATCTTCCACATTTCGACAATCCTTCTTTCCTTAAAAAGAAAAAGGGCACTGTAATATCCACCCTATAGTGGAGATGGGCATAGACACACAATGCTACCCAGTTTGTCATGCAATAACAAATTGGATAACAGAGTCGAGATTTTATTAACCTTAAATTTCCCATTGGTAAATGGACATTTTTTCAGAAAAAAGATTTTTGGCCACAAACCCAGTGGTCAAACCCCAGTGGAAATGGCGATTAGTTAATCTGAATGTCCACAAGCACTGTTACTGATGTTCAGTCACTTCAGTCTTGTCTGATTCTCTGTGACCCTGTTTGGGTTTTTCTTGACAAAGATACTGGCGTGGTTTCCATTTCCTTCTACAGCTCATTTTTACAGATGAGGAAACTAAGGCCAACAGGGTTAAATGACTTGCCCAGAATCACACAGCTAGTAAGCATCTGAGGCTAGATTTGGACTCATATTGCTGAATATTTAATACATGAAGAATACTACACTAGTTAATGTAATGGGATAGAAAAGATTAATTAATAGGGCAGGCCAAAAGTCAGAAAGCAGTTGTAACCTTAAAATTTAAAGACTTAAGAATTAAAAGCTTAAGCCACCATGCAGGAGATCTAGCCCATGGTTCCCTGACCCAGAGAAACATACAAACTAAGGTAATAATATCTTCTAATTATCACTCTTGGTTTTATTTATGGCTTTGTGGCAAGAAGCCAACTTCCTGCATATCAGTTTTCTCATCAGCAAAATGGGGATGATAACACCAAAACTATCTTACAGGTCTGATACACTCCAAATCCAGGACACTAACAAAACCTTTTAAAATAGAGCAAAAAAGTGAATGAATGCCAACCTGATCCTTAGAGATGGCTTCACAGAAAAGTTGGCTGTGATGGCTGTGAACACTAGGCAGATAAAATACCTGCATTCAAAACGTTGTCATTTGTTAGTAGGGACATTCTCAAATGAAATGTCTGAAACACAGGCTGATGGACACATCTGCACATCTCTATCCATACTGTCCCTCTTTAATTGTATTAATCAGAAACAACCTTTTTGTCCTTTACTAAAGGTGAGTTTTCTGCAGGTTCCTGTTGCATTGTTTTTGTGTAGCCCTTACATAACAAAAACTCTACTGTTCCTTTATGATACTTCTATGTTGCTATGTGCCCTGCTAGATTCAGGCCAGCTATGACTTTCAAAGAAAATAAACCTACAAACTAAAACACATAAACTAAACAAACTTTTTCAGATTTTACTTTTTCCTCTTCCAAAAACACATTCTGTGTAATTCTTGGCCCCGGTAAAGCCATCCTCTTTATTTGCAGAATCATTCGACTGCAGGGGAGAGGACGGAAGGAAAATCAGGAAAGTCAGCCACTGCTCCAACTTCGCTGCAAAGTATGCTGCTGCATTGCAGCAGATCAGGGGCATAGTTTGGTGTCTACAGGATGGCAGACCTCACCTAACCCAGCAAGAAATCAGAGCTAGCCAACCCTGACAGATCCCTCTCCGTGAGCTGGCAAAAAAAAAAAAAAAAAAAAAAGAAAAAAAAAGAGAGAGAGAGAGAAAAAGAAAAGAAAAAAAATCATGCTGCTGAATTCTTTGCTCCTTCTTGTCAGCAAGCGGTAGTCACTACATTACTCCCACAGAATCCAGCAAGTTTTCCAAAAACGCTTCTGTTGGAACTAAACAGACTGTCTTACAGTTTTCATGACAGCGCTTGAATCCTGAGAATCAGACTGCACGATGTGTGGGAGAAACACATTTCAAAGCTGAAGCATAACAAACATCCCAAATTTGCAGGTCTAAAAAAATTGTCAAGAACACGCTAATCCAGCCAAATGTGGCCCTTGTTTCTAGGCACTTCTGGATACAAGGACATGATTCTTTTGGATGTATCCAGGTGTTATCCAAACTCTTATCTTTGGGGGGTGGGGGTGGAAGTCAAAGGTTTGGTTAAGCATTCATTCATTCAGCGCCTACCATAAGTGGAGTATCTAGGTGGTAGTAGCAGTGTGTGTGTGTGTGTGTGTGTGTGTGTGTGTGTGTGTATGTGTGTGCGCTTGCACGCTAATGTGCACTCGTGTAAGAGTGCTATGGAGGAAGAGGGAGAAGAGGAGTGCAAAGCACACACACACAAAAAAGAAAGATAACTTTCTTACTATCCCGAAGCTTATACCATATTTGGGAGAGGCAGACTCATAAATGACTGATGGCAATTAGCAAGTCATTGGCCAACAAGTGCATAGACACAGTTCAAGACAGCCAGGTAGACTGAGTGTTGAACTTGGGAGTAAGGAAATCTTCTATCTGTGTGAGCCTGTGCAAGTCACTTAAACTCTCTAAGCCTCAGTTTCCTCATCTGTAAAATGGATATAATGCCCTCCCAGAGTTGTTGTGAAAATAAAATGAGATAATATTTGTAACGTCCTTTGCAAAACACAGCATGCTATATAAATGCTTATAATCATCATCTTCATCATTACGTGTAGAAGTACCAAACTCTGAGGCTGAAAACCTGAGTTTGAATCTTAGTTTTGACACATTCTATGACCTAAGACCCTTGGTCTTCTTTTGAAAAATGGTTTGCTATGAGGATTAAACATTACAATAAAGTATATAGAACTTTGTAGCCACAAAGAGCTGTATAAATTAGGGTTATATTATGCTACAGTTTGAATACATAATGATCATGTGATTAGAGTACAATGGGGATATCTGAGAAGGTTTCTTGGAAAAAAATAAATTTGTAGATACTTAATATGTGGTTGTATCTTCTTCCTTCCTCTATTAAAAAAAGATCTACTTTTAATTAAGATGCAGCTTTGACTCATTTCCAGGCTCAATGGTAACATCTCAAGGGGAAAATAGGCAATTTTAGCTGTAATGACTCATCCAGCGTGCTGAGATCTTGAGTGGGATTTAATCAGAACAATGTGGCCACTCTCTCAATGGTCAAGGCTCCTTTGGATCCAGTAACTTCAGTGGCCAAGGCTCCTTTGTGGGATCCAGTCTTTTAGTCCACAAGCCTTGAGGACAAAGCAAAGGACAGATACTGACTTACGCTCTCAAATACTTTTTCCTCTGAGGATTGGGACAATTATTCTGAAGGCAGGGAAGATGTCTCAAGAAATAGATTCAGAGGACCATAAAGTTAGAGCTGGAAAGAACCTGAGAGGTCATCTAGCCCAACTCCCTTGTCTACAGATGTAGAAACTGAAGCCCAGATAGAAGTGACTTGTGTAAGGTAATACAAGCAGTAAGGGGCAGAACACTGGGTCTGTATGACCTTAAATCCAGTCCTTTGATTCTAAATCTAGTCTTTTTACTACATCTGCCTTCCATAGCAATCATTGTGTCTGATGGAGCCAACTCTGATGAAGACATACTGACAGAATGGGCATCTGGCTACCTGTTGTGCAAAAGCATTCTTCCATGTGGTCTGGGGGAGGCCTTTAATTCCTAGGAGGAGGCAAAATGAAGGATAATAAGAGCTAATATTTATACAGCACTCATGCCAGACACTATGCTAAGTGTTCTACAATTGTTATCTAATTTGATCCTAACAACCCTGGGAGGTAAGTATTACTATTTTACAGATGAGGAAACTGAGGTAAACAGTTACTGAGCAAGGGAGGATTCAGACTCTGATATTCAGTCTCCAAAGTTAGCACTCATTCCACTGACCCATGCTGTCTCCATTATTTTCAGTTTTCTGATGAGAAGCAGAGAAGCTCATCTCTCCCATACGATTCCATCAATCTCATTCTACAGTACCTCATTATTCCACAGGTTTTGGTTATGTTGCTTATCAAGTAATGGCCTCTATGTACACAGTGATGTAATACTGCAGATCTCTCACTGTAGCACAAAATGCTGACTCTGGCCAGATTGTTCTTATCCCTAAATACCAGTATTTTAAGAGCATCTTACCACAGAGTTCATGAGCTGGCACTCACTACCAACTGGTTGTCTGATTATCACTTTAAGGATCTCACAGGCTAGTTCTCTTCTGTCAAGCAGAGGAGAAACCTGAGGCAATTACTGTCACTAATTCAGGCAAAAATCTGGTTTTGTGTGAAACACTTTGGGGAAAAAATATGACCCAAAACCTTTTGCCCTGAATTATCTGGCTGTCTCAAAGTTTTTTAAAAAAAAATTTTTTTTTAACTAGGAGAGGCCTGAACTTTCATAGTTCTAATATCTCAGCTTTGAAATAAAGCCTCATTGAGCTGGTAAGTGAGTGAGATAAGGATAGTGGAGAAAATGTTTGATATTGTTGACAGGGAAGTTTTAGCTGGAAAAGTTTATTCAAACTATCTTCCAGGAGAATGAGTTTTCTCAATGTCAAATCCCTTAAAACTTCATAGGGGGAATAAAATTTTCACTGCAGTTAATTATCAGTATAAGGCTTGTGAAACATAGTCACAGGACTATAGGGTTTGTAAATATCTGATCAATTTTACAGATTAAGAAACTGAGGCCTAGAGACATTAAGCTTATACAGAATCTCCCAGTAACTACTGAAATCCAGGTTTTAATTTTTAATTTAATCACATCCTAGCCTAGTATTATGTGTTATGTTCAATAAATCCTTAATAAATTTGATTGCATAAATGAATAAGCAGCCTAATTTGAGGCTCTCCTAATTGAAAGGATGGTTAGGGAGAGTCACTGATGTGATGTAACTGATTTAAGAGTCTTAAAACACTTCAATCAGTCAACAAGCACCTATTAAAAATGCCTTCTATCTGCCAGGTGGGCGCTATGCCATGTGTCACAGGAGATTACATTCTCCTGGGAGAGACAACAAATACGTAAGTAGGTTTCTACAGAATACATACAAAATAAATACAAGATAATTTTGGGAGAGAGGGCACTAGGAGCTGGGGGGAGGGGTTCAAGAAAGGGTTCACATTCAAGTTGGTGCTTGAGCTGAATCTTAAATGAAACAAAGGATTCTAAGAGGCAGAACTGAGAAAAGAGGATAGAGAGCATATTCCAGGAATGGGGACAGATGATACAGAAGCATGGAGACAGGAGATACAGTGTTATGTATAAATGACAGCAAGAAGGCCAGTATGGCTGGCCTTCTGGAAAGGAAGTGGAATAACACAAGATGGAAACACAAGCTGGAGACAGGCTGTGAAGGGGCTTTACAAGCCAAACTGAAAAACTTGTATATTATGTTGGAGGCAATGGTGAGCCACTGAAATTTATTTTCTGCAAAGCAGATTATAACTGTTCTGAAAGGCTGAGCTGCATACATTTGATTTATTAAGTTGCTTAGATACAGTGGTTGAATTTTGGGAAATAAACACAGATGCTTACAGTATCTTTTTAGTTCATAAGGAAAGTATCCTGGCAACCAGTTTTTAAAGAGGAAGCTATGGGTTCCTTTCATTCTTCTGCTTCTGGCTCCCAGTTCAGGACTTAGGACTGGATATTATGGACTCTTGTCCCATTGCATCCACCTGCTACCTCCTCCTCTGCCTCCTCTTCAGAATGAAGCAAAACTGACCTTTTACATTCCAGCATGTTTGTTGGGTTATTTTTTTTTAAAGATAGATCGAGTCTGAAATATTTCAGGTCGCCCTTAGGTTAAAAAAAAAAGACAAGGGTGGAAATGGAGCACAAACTACTAAATCACAGCTTTATTCCTCTTTTACAGGATTTTATCTTGTCTTTCCAAAGCCCTGGTCTTACTGGCACATTTCCTCTTTCCCCTGCTGGCATCAAGGTGTCTTTGAACTCTTAAGGTATGTTCACATAAACAATGTTGGGGGAGGGAGAAGAGGGGATGATGCCCTGGGAAAAATACAGACTTGCTACTATTAGAAACAACTTGGAATATGCCACCACTGTCCAAGGAAATCAATTTGAACTGAAAGAAAACAAAGATGTACAGGGTGATTAATGTCCTTGCTTTTAAAATTCCAAAGCCATGAAGCCCCAAAAGTCTGCAATGTAATTAACAAATCCTGCTAGTTAAGGCATTGATTGTCACAGGTGCTGTTGGTCTAGATAAAAAGAAATCTGATCATACAAGCACCAAACACTTTCTGAAATGAAGCTTAGCAGGTTTTGCCATGAAAGAAAATGATACTGGCATGAAAGGGGGTTTGCAATAACAATGACTTTTCACCAAAGGTGGTAGGAGATGAGAACTGACAGGCAGGGTCTGTAGACCCAGGCAAATGAAAAGAGAAAAGAGCTTAGGTCCACAAGGTAACCTAAGAAATAAGAAAAAAAAAAAGGAAACAAAATTAAGCTCTCTCATTTCTCGTGGGACTGTATAATTAGGCTGTCCAATCTTATTTTTGAGTGAAATAAAAGTTGAGGAATATAGAATCTTATTATTATGAATGATATTGGGGACAAGGACAATACTTGTGCTATAGACCATCTGTGTCATATAGCGAGAGAGAGATGCACAATTTAATCCATGGTATAACTGAATCTGTGTGTGCAGCAGGGTGCTTTATAACAGGGCCTTACTATACGTTTATATTAATGCGAACCTTTGTTCTTGAGCTCGTTAAAATTTAGAGTCCAGTTCCTCTATAGGAGGCAGGTACCTTTTAGGACATTAAGGTAGAAACTAATAGGTTTTCTCAACTATTGGAACTGATGCCATGATTTATGGGGAGGAAGCAGGGCTTGGTGGTCAGCTCGGTACCTGAATGATAAGAGGTGAAGCTTCATTCGTTCTGACTTCACTGATCAGGAGTGTGTGATAATTCAGACCCCAGCTCTGCTGACTTTTATCTTTGTGTCACTAAGCAAGAGTGTAAATTGGTTCTCATCTATTTCTTAAAGCATCTGCAGCATTTTCTAAATCTTATAGCTTCCTCCTCTGCTCTTACAGTACCATCCTTTCCAATATCAAAATTATAATTCTTTAAAAACACTGTATAGCCCCAATACAGAAGTTCTTCAAATAGGCTTTTCTATCATTTAGAAAAAAAAGCTATTGTCTCTCCTTAAAATAATTATTACTTTCCTCCTCTTCCTTTCCCTGAATTCTTCTATAGCAATGAAGAGAATTGTTATCCTCACTTTCTTCTGTAGAAACATGAGTAACATTTTTTTTTGAGGGGAGGGTAAATAATAATATTTCTAGTTTTTATTTATGTGTTGCCGCCCTATCAAGAGAAGAGTTCAACTAATATCACTTAGAATATCCCTTCAAGTATTCCTCTCAAATATTCCAGCTGCAGAGTAAATAACACAACACACAGGTGATTGCAGAGCCCAAGCTTCAGGTGAGCCGATGTCTGGTCAGCTGCTTTGCAGGCACCCTGATGTGGTCTCCCTTCTTTCTTTTCCAAGTTGCATATGCTCCCATCAAATATTAGAGACAAAGAATGCCTTCTTAATTCTAATTCACAGATACTGCACCCTCCCTCTCCCCTTTCACTAGAACAGCAGACTAGATCTCCTTGGTTATTTTCCAGTGTGAAATGCCAGGTTATGGATTTTTCCAAAGCACTTGCTAGCAATTTCCTTAAACAAATACTTGTAGTTTTCAACTAAAAAGTCTGACTATAATATTCAATGACTTTTCTAGATTTCTTTTGATCCTTAGAGATTTTAATAACTACTCCGAAGCAAAGACTATATATATTTTTAAAAAGAGAGGGGTGCTGCATTTGTTGATTGACAATAGCCAGTGACATTCAAATCTATTTACTGAACTAAATTTTATTCTGCAGAGCTTTAAGCCAGGCTCCTTTTGTTAGGTCCACATCTATGTGGACAGACCTGAATTTTCTATTTTACTTTTTGGGGTGCTTCATTTTTGTTGTCAGACATAGACAAATTTGAAGAATTTGATCCACTTATTTTTATGAACAAAACAAAAGTGTCCTTCTTAAGAAAATGCAGCTTAGAGTCTTAGAGAGAGTGATGCCCAGGGGTCTGAGCATCAGGAAGGCAAAAGTTGGATGTGAGTGTCTCACCTTACAGCTCACTAGCTGTTAGACCTTGGGCAAGTCTCAAACAATGCACCTCAGTGTCCTCATCTGTAAAAAGAGAGTGTTAGACTAACAGGTCTAAGATCCCTTATACCTCTAGGAGTCTGTGACTTCTAAATACCTTTCATTAGGTCATTCGTTTCTCCAAAAACTTTCAGTGACTGCTTACTCCTTTGGAGATAAACCTACTCCTACTGGTCTAGAGTTGCTACCCAGTCACTACTCCTGTAACTCAGACCCCTGCCCTTCAGGCCCTCACAGAGGTGTCATGCACATTCCTACCACTGTTTAGTAAAGATGTATGTGCCAGGCTCTGAACCAAGTACATGAATTGCCCTCTCTTTTTGAGTTCTTATTATTCAAATTCAACCTCGAGTCCCATTTCTTTCACTGAGACTTCTTTTTAACTATTCCTGTCCACATTGTCCATTGCCTTCTCTGAACTCTTTGAGAAACAGAATGATATAGCCCAGAGGTGGCAAAATTGCAGCCTGAGGCCCAACCAGATTAAAATATAACTGGGAAATGTTAAAAAATAAATAAAACACAGATAATGTTAATTTGAGGTTTCCTGAGTCAATGTGCAGCTTGCAAGGATCCCTTTTTATTTGAGTTCGACACCACTGGGGTAGTGACTAGAATGCTGGACTTGGTGTCAGGAAGACCTGAGTTCAACTTCTGCCTCTGATACAGACTAGCTATATAGCCCTGGCCAAGTTATTCAACCTGTCAAATGTCTCCTTCCACAGCACCATACTGCCTTTCAAGTGCATTGTAAAAGGGATTTCCATTTTGGTACAGACTGGATTAGATGAAGCAGTTAAGTGAAGTTAGTGGATAGAGTGCTGGAGTCAGGAAGATCTGAGTTCAAATCTGGCCTCAGACACTTACTAGCTGTGTGACCCTGGGCAAGTCACTTAACCCTGTTTGCCTCAGTTTCCTCATGTATAAAGTGAGCTGGAGAAGGAAACGGCAAACCACTACAGTATCTTTGCCAAGAAAATGCTAAAAGAGGTCATGAAAAGTAAGATGTGACTGAAAATGACTAAACAACACAACAAAAAGAAACCTTCTAACTCTGAGATTCTGTGATTACCATTTGGCCTCCTTTAGATTCTTCAAGAAGGTACTTTAGGATTCTCTAACACCTTTGTTAGGTAGGTGCATCAACTGTATTATCTGCAGATGTGTGGAAGTAACAAGCAATGAGATGCACAACTGATGAAATCCTGGGTAAAAGAAAGTGTCCCTGGGGCAGCTAGGTGGCGCAGTGGATAGAGCACTGGCCCTGACGTCAGGAGGACTTGAATTCAAATCCGGCCTCAGACCAAACACCTGACACTTACTAGCTGTGTGATCCCAGGCAAGTCACTTAACCCCAACTGCCTAAAAATGAAATAAAATAAAAGAAAGCATCCCTGTTCTGTTTTTCCTATAAAGACTCTGTTTAAAAGGAAACTAAGCCCATGGAAGAATTGAAAATACATTACTCAATACTTATCCTATTATTGGAGATTCTTTCACATGATCTAAAGATCAACAAAAACAGAAAAGCTCCTTTTCCCCAAGAATCCACTTAAAAAATAAAAAAGACAGCTCTATACATGATGATGACTTCAAGTGTCAGGCTACAATAATGGCTCCTATTTCCATCATTTAATTAATTGATCAGTAAGCTTTTCTTAGAGGGCAGCCAGGTGGTATAGTGGATAGAGTGCCAGGTCTGGACTCAGGAAGACTCATCTTCCTGAGTTCAAAACTGGCCTCAGACAATTACTAGCCATGTGACCCTGGGTAAGTCACTTAATACTCCTGTTTGTCTCAGTATTCATCTGTAAAAAGAGCTGCAGAAGGAAAAGGCAAATCTCTTCAGTATCCACGCCAAGAAAACTCCAAGTGAGATCATGAAGGACCTCAAGAACTCAACAACAACAACAACAACCTTTTATTAAGTGCCTTCTATGTTCCAGGATTCCAAAGTGCTGGGGCACTGGAGATACAAAGAATGAGACAATCCCTACTTTTAAACAGTTTACATTCTATAATTAATACTTTAAGGTCTACAAAGCACTTGCCTCACAGACAGCCTCTGATGTGGGCAAGAGAAGTGCTATTTTATCCCCATTTTATTGATGAACTGTCTAAAAGTGAAACAGGCTGTGCCTTGGGGAATTGTGAGTTGCTTATTATTGAAGGCCTTAAACTGCTGCATGAATACTTGCTGAAGATTCTGGATTCTGGATAGGGATTGGATAAGATCAGGGGTGGGGAACCCGCAGCCTTAAGGCCACATGTGGCAGGTTCCCCACCCCTGGATTAGAGCAATGTTTTTGCTTCCTATGTAATTTAATTCTCAGGACCTCAGGTTCTTCATCTGTAAAATGATGGAGTTAGACTACAACATGGCTTTTCAACCTGGGGGTGGGGGGAGGCTGTGAACTTGATTTTAAAAAATATTTTCGTTTTAAAATATTTTAATAACTAAATATATCTAATAACTAAAATATTTTAATAAAATATTTTTCCTTTGTAATTCTATGTATTTTATTTTCTAAATCTGTGATAGGAATACTATTCCAATCCCTGCACCCAGAAAAGTGAGGCTTGTTTTTCAGCACCAAAAGGTACTGAAATTTGGTTGGTTCAAGGGACTAAAGGCTCAAGCTGCTGACCTCACCTCTGGTGGTCCAAGTACAAGATGGGGAATTCCAGGCATGTTCTGACTCTTGGTTAGTGGATCATGATAGATAATTCAGACAATGATCAACCAAGTGTCCTCGATGTCTTTCCTTGCTGACCATCCTGTTATGATTTAGTAAATTTCCTCTTGTTAATTATTGAATGATCTTCACGTAAATTACTTTGTTTTAAGTATTGAACCTAAACTACCAGGGAGGCAGGCCCATCTCAGAACAGTATTTTAGGATATTATTCAAAGAAGGGGTCCACAGGCTTCACGAGACTACCAAAGGGGACTATGATACAAAAGAAGGACTACTAGAAGCTCTCTAAGATTCATGACAGTTTTACAGATGTGATTCTATGATGCCAGCTACTGATTCTGCACCA